>NC_138977.1:146358104-146958104 GCF_964341445.2 Mesoplodon mirus | reverse complement strand
CAATGACTGTTTTTATTAAGGCCTTGTTTTTCAAGAGCCATTAAAGTCTCACAGCAGAACCAAAGGGAAGGTACAGAGATTTCCCATGTAACTCCTGCCTCCACATATGCATAGTCTCTCCCATTATCAGTATACCCCACTAGAGTATGATGGCACATTTGTCACAGTTGATGAACCTGAATTGACACATCATAATCACCCAAAGTTCTTAGTTTACATTTTGATATTATGGTTCACTCTTTGTGTTGTACATTCTATAGGTTTGGACAATGCCATCGATCTGCCAGTATGCATTATGGCCTCATAGAGAGTACAGTTGGCCCTATGTATACGTGGGTTCAGCATCCACAGATTCAACCAACTAGGTATTGTGTACTATGTTTACAATCTGAGATTGGTTGAATCCACAGAATTCAATGTGGAGGGCAAGGCAAACTATGCGACTTGAGCATCTGAGGATTTTGTTATCAGTGGCAAATCCTGGAATTAATCCCTTGTGAATACCAAGGGATGACTGCCCCTTTTTTTCACTACCTTAAAAATCCTGTGTTTCACCTCTCCAACCCTTGGCAACCACTAAAATTTTATGTATCCATATTTTTGTCTTCTCCAGAATGTTATGTAGTTGAAATCATACAGTATGTAGCCTTTTCAAATTGACTTCCTTCACTTACTAATATGCATTTAAGTTTCCTCCATGTCTTTTCATGGTTTGATAGCTTATTTCTTTTTCTTTTTTTTTTTTTTTTTTTTCGGTACACGGGTCTCTCACTGTTGTGGCCTCTCCCGTTGCAGAGCACAGACTCTGGACACGCAGGCTCAGTGGCCATGGCTCACAGGCCCAGCCGCTCCATGGCACGTGGGATCTTCTGGACTGGGGCACGAACCCATGTCCCCTGCATCGGCAGGCAGATTCTCAACCACTGCGCCACCAGGGAAGCCTGCTTATTTCTTTTTAATGCTGAATAATATTTCATTGTCTGGATGTGCAACAGTTTATCCATTTACCTACTGAAGGCCATCTTTGTTGATTACAAGTTTTATCAATTATGAATAAAGCTAATATAAACATCCATGTGCAGGTTTTTGCATAGATGTAAGTTTCAACTCTTTTGAATCAACACCAAGGAGTGTTATTAACTCAAAATGGATCACAGACATAAATGTAAAATGCAAAATTATAAAAATCCTAGAAGATAACATTAGAAAAAAGCTAGATGTCCTTGGGTATGGTGATCATTGTATGGGGAGATTATGTTTAGTTTTGTAAGAAACTGCCAAACTGTCTTGCAGAGTGGCTGTACTATTTTACAATCCCACGAGCAATGAATGGGTGTTCTGGTTGCTCCTCACCTTCTCCAGCACTTGGTGTTGCCAATGTTGTGGATTTTGGCCCTTCTAATAGGTTTGTAGTGGTATTTTGTTGTTGTTTTAATTTGCATTTCTCTGATGACATATGATGTGGAGCATCTTTTCACATGATTATTTGCCATCTGTATATCTTCTTCGGTGAGATGTTTCTTAGGGTCTTTGGCCCATTATTTAATCAGGTTGTTTGTTTTCTCATTGTTGAGTTTTAAGAGTTCTTTGTATATTTTGGATGATTGTCCCTTATCAGATGTGACCTATGAAAATATTTTCTCCCAGTCTGTGGCTTGTATTCTCACCATTTATTTTTTACAGAGTAGAAGTTTTTATTTTAATGAAATTCAGATTTATAATTTTTTTCATGGATCATGCCTTTGGCATTATATCTAAAAAGTCATCACCACACCCAAGAACATCTAGGTTTTTTGCAATGTTATCTTCTAGGATTTTTATAGCTCTACATTTTACATATAGGTCTGTGATCCATTTTGAGTTAATTTTTTGAAGGGTATAATTTCTCTGTCTAGATTCATTTTTTGCATGTTGATGTCAAGTTCCAGCACGATTTGTTGAAGAGACTGTCTTTGCTCTATTGGATTGCCTTTCCTCGTTTGTCAAAGATCAGTTGACTATATTTATATGGGTATATTTCTGTGTTCTCTATCCTGTTCCATTGATCTATTTGTCTATTCTTTTGCCAATACCACACTTTCTTGATTATTGTAGCTTTATAGTAAGTCTTAAAGTCAAGTAACATGAGTCCTCCAGCTTTGTTGCTCTCCTCCAGTATTGTGTTTGCTATTCAGGGTCTTTTGCCTCTCCATTCACACTTTAGCATCAGTTTCTTAATTTTGTAAGATAACTTGCTTGGATTTTTATCAGAGTTCCATTGAGTCTATAAATCAAATTGGGAAGAACTGAAATACTAATGATATTGAGATTTCCTATCCATGAACATGGAATATCTCTCAATTTATTTAGTTTTTAGATTTTATTCATCAAAGTTGTATACTTTTCCTTATCTAGATTGTGGACATATTTTGTTAGATTTAGACCTAAGTATTTCATTTTTTTGGTGTTAATGTAAATAATATTGTGTTTTTAATTTTAAATTCCACTTGTTCATTGCTGGTATACAGGAGAGTCAATGATATTTTCAGGAGTTTTAAGCATTCTGAAGAACTGTGCACTATATCTTGCCTTAGAGATGATAGTTTAATCATGACATTCAAACTTTTGAGTCAAAAATAACATGTTAACATGAAACTATCTTAAAATTATTTGTTTATTAAAATATGCTGAATTAATTGCATCTTTTGTATCTGTGCTATACTTTAAATTAAAAACATTTCCAATATCAATTATACATATGATAATCTCAGAATAATTTTTAAGGCTAATTTAAATCTTATAAACAAATGAATTATCAGAAACAACTTTAAGTTGATTTTATTTTGTATTTTTGAATTCATGTTTATATTCAAATATATAAAAATTAGATGTTCTCAGTCAACCATATTCAGTTTGTGTAATTACAAATCAGTGTTTATGTACATCAGCAAGTACCAAGTTTACTCTGCAAGTAAATGTAGATAGAAAGCATTTTTAAGTTAATTAAATTAACCTGGTAGCTTTATTCTGTTTTAGCAAACATGGCCTTAGAAGTACACATTGTGTTGCTCATTCTTTTAGGTTTATGACGTGCTATATTTGCTGCCCATTTGTTGCCAACTTTTGGTCTTATATTTTATTTTTCCCTTATCCAGATCCCCTCAATTCTTTCAATAGTACACATGCTTGTTTCAATGTATAATTTTCTATATATTTATTTAAGTATTTACATCAGTGAAATACTGATAGTATTCAAAATCATTTAGTTTTAAATTTACCCAGATGATATGCACAATAAATCTTAGTGTTTTCTTTTTTATTATTGTTGTTTAACCATATTTTACAGATTTAACCATGTTCCTCTAATAGATCTAGTTTCTCACTTGACCACTGCACAGCAGAGCCCATCTCCAACTGTTAACACAAACAATGTTAAAATAAATCATCTTGTAAAGCTCTCCTTCTATACATGTATAAGACTTAGAGCTATGAGTGATTTACTTTTACCAAAAAAGTGCCTATTTACATTCCAAAATCAATGATATCAGTGTGTGAATATTCCTTTTTCTTGCTTTCTTGACTGCATTCAAAGTCATGTGATTTAGAAAATAGAATCCTATGTTTATTTTATGTCACCCGCCCACACACACACCATATTTGCTTAAAAACCTGTGGAAGAAGAGGAGATTAAGAATATTCAGCACCACAAATAACTCAATTTCATTTCTTTTTAAGGCTGATATTCCATTGTATATATGTACCATATCTTCTTTATCCATTAATTTGTCGATGGACCCTTAGGTTGCTTCCATGTCCTGGCTATTGTAAATAGTGCTGCAATGAACATTGTGGTACATGACTCTCTTTGAATTATGGTTTTCTCAGGGTATATGCCCAGTAGTGGGATTGCTGAGTTATATGGTAATTCTATTTTTAGTGACAGAATGGCATTGACATATATACACTACCAAATGTAAAAAAGATAGCTAGTGAGAAGCAGCCACATAGCACATGGAGATCAGCTCGTGCTTTGTGACCACCTAGAGGGGTGGGATAAGGAGGGTGGGAGGGAGACAAAAGAGGGAGGGGGTATGGGGATATATGTATACATATAGCTGATTCACTTTGTCATACAGCAGCAACTAACACAACAATGTAAAGCAATTATACTCCAATAAAGATGTTAAAAAAATAAAAAAGAATATTCAGTACCCTGAGCAGATGCCTACCCATCTTCAGTCACATGCTGAGAACTTTGGACTCTGATAGGGAAGAGCTGACTGATTAGGTAAAGTGGAAACCTTCAAGACTTTAGGCCGGTCTGTAGCCTCAAGTGGAATAGCAGTAAATTCAGGAGTTGGGGGGAATCCATCCACCCTGATGCTTCTCCTTGGCTACAGCCTCTTCAGCAGCAACTTACTTTTTCTACTTTAATTTCTTTAGTATACCTATAGGAGCAGAGGACAGGCATGATTTCCAACATGTGTCCAAGAGGAATGTTGCCCCACAGAGCAGGATTTCCTGAGCCAGCTTCCACTACATCAGACACAATGAGTGCCTCCTTGTTATTGCATGTGTGGCAGTGTCCACATAATGCAGAAGAGAATCTGTACTAAACAGAGCCATGGTGATTAGCCTACAGTCAGATGCCTTGATAAGAGCTCAACCTTGGAATCAGTACCCAACAAAAGATGGGTACCCCAGAAAGCTGTCTGAATCTGCTTAGTAAAGACGCTGGGAATGAAGCCTGCAGCAATAAATGAGGTTGAGGAGTGGCTGTCAACTTCAGTACAGCATGCTGGCTGGTGCTGCTAGAGGATATGTCTCTGACATCAGTCGGATTTTCAGAGGCCACAATAGCACGAGCTTTCAGCAGAAGCATCTCTGGTCCATAGTATACTTATGATGCAGATGCCATCACTTTTCTTTCCTTTTACACTCTTCTGTCTGAAATTCAGTTTTAGTGACACCCACCACACAGAGAAGAATCTGTGGTTATTCTACTTCTTCTGCAGGATTTCAAGGGCTCTAGACATTGAACATTATCCTGAGGTTGTGTCAGGAACCACTAACAATGCTGTATGGACCACTTTCTGAAATACGGAGAAAGGATTATGGGAATATTTTTTTTGTCCATCTAATAGAAAGTAGAATTTTATTGTTTTAATTTGTGTGACTCAGATTACTTTTTATCTGAGCATTTATTCATTTTTCTTATTTGATGCTCTTTCTCATTTTTGTAATTGCCTATTCACTTAATTGCCCATTTTATAATTGGATTTCCTGATGTTTTTGTATGCTTTGCAGTTCCTTTCATAGTCAAGGCAATAAAATTTGTTGATTATAGATACTGCAAATATCTTCTTGTAATGAGCCAACGTTTTTTTAATTATGTGATTTGAGTCCTTTATAAATCAGAAACTTCAAATACTGTCATTTGGTTCCCCCCTCTTTTTCTGAGTCTTGTATAAGTATTCCTCCCTATATCAAATTCCATCTGATAGGATATAGGAAGGATGAGGGGGATGGAGAGACAGTCCAAAGATAGCAACACTGGAAGCTGCTGCCACCATTAAGCTGAAGAGACAAAGGAAGGAGATATTGCTACTTGAAACCCCAGAGAAGAAGCAGGCCTCGAGGTGGAATTCTGGGTTAGGGTTGCCAGATTAAATATAGGACTCCCAGTTTATTCAAATTTCAGGTAACACGTGTTCTTCACAAGAGATCATAACTGTCAGAAATAAACTGGCTTCTCCCTTTCTTCCATCCTCCAGTTTTCTGACTGTGATTGCCATTGGCTGAACTCAGTCAGAAGCCAGATGACAAAGGATCCTGGAAAATACAGCTGATAGAACCAAGGAATCAATCTGAGAGCAGATAGGTTGAAGAGCCAGTATGGAATCATTTCTGCTTGAATTTTTAAGCAGTGCAGTCATCTGTGGATATTCTGCAGATTGGCGTGGTCAGTAGGGACGGTTTCTGCCAGTCATATTAGTCACTATGGAGAAGAGCTAAAGCCAAAGTATAAAACTGAAAGCTACAGCTGTGGTAGGTTGCACAGGAACCATAGAGGTCTATAAATTTACCTTGGAATTACCTATGTGTGGCAGTGGGATTGCCTTGTGTTTTAAATTCAATATCCTGAAGGTGCTGCTAATTTCAAGTAATCACAACTTCTCACAATCAAGAAAAGATGCAATTTTAATGGAAGCCAAAATGCTATGAGTTATTGGCCACTTAAATGCTTTCCACATAATTCATCACCCACGAAATGAGTCCTATTTAGGATTAAATCCTGTTGCATGGTATTAAACCCACTTCACACCAGAACAAAATTGAAAGTAAACACCAAATTTTCTTCTATGTAAACTCTAAGGGCTTTGGTTTTTAATTTCTGATATCCAGTTATTTGCTCAATAAATTGAGATTTCTGCTCTACCCTGGATAATAATTTTGAGGATTGGGGATAAATTAAAAGATGTGTAATCCCTGACTTTAGAGTCTGTGTGTGGGTGGTGTGATATGTAAACAAACTACAATAAAAAGTTGCTGATTTGATTTTTTAAATACTTACATCAAATATTCTCTATTTTTTTTCTCTGGGACAATCAAAATATCTGACATACTGTGAAATCAGACAAAAACATTTTCAAGTGATAAGGCAAATGATCATTCCTTCTAGATTGCTGGATTCCATAATGCATTGTCTCAATTTTCCTCAGTCAGTCACTTTTATCCCTGATGTTTCATTATGGACCTGGTGGCATCAATTTTTTAACATTTTTATTCGAGTATAGTTGATTTACAATGTTGTGTTAGTTTCAGGTATACAGCAAAGTGAATCAGTTATAAATTGTGGCATCATTTTTATATGAGTCAAATATATTTGAATCAAAACACAACAAAAACAACCTGCAAAGAAAAGTGTATTATTTAATTTATTGTAGAGGTCATAAGTACTGAGGATTTACCTTTTTTAGAGCTAGCATTATGAAAGTTCATTTAATATATCTTTTTCCAAATTCTCTTGAACACTGAGTGGGTAGTTTGTGGAAGAAATTTGCACTTTGAAATGTAATTAGAAAGTACTAAACATTCGAACAAAAAGTTACTGTTGTAATTATAAGAAGTAATCTGATCTTTAGAGTATCTGAAATTTCCACTTTGGAAAAATAAGTAAAAAGAAATAATTTACTATTCAAAATTGATGTTGATATCATTTGGGACAATCACTCTGTCTAATGTAACTTCTTATATTGCTGAAAAAATATGACTTTAATTGTATTACATACTTTTTAGTAAAACAAATTTTCTTTGACATTTGTGTCAAAAATATGTCCAATAGTTAAGGATTTTTAAAATAAGCTTGATGGTTTATTCATATAAGTATAAAAGATTCCCAAGTGAGAACACTGTACCTCTCCATGTTTGTTTCTTTTACTTGTCTTTTTAATTCTCTTCATAATATCTTTAAAGCATATTCATCCTGGATCAGGATATATTTATGTATTGCTTTGTTTTGATTAAGGATTAGTGAATTCCAGCACCAATCTCATCTCATATGTTTCAACTTGAGCTATGGAAGCTGAAAACATATATTTCTTAGGGAATCAATATTCTTTCTATAGTCTTTTCCATATTATATGATAATGAATATATAGACATTTATCAAAACATAAATGCTAAACTTAATCTATTGGGGATTAAATAATAAATTTAGATGGTATTCCAATTAACAAATTTTGCCCTTTTGAAGGGGGATCAAATAGAGTGATTTTAATTTTTTAGTGTGGCAGAAAAAGCCCATTTTGAAACTCCAGGGTAAAAACGATTTTTCTATGATCATGTTAACACAACAATCAAAGGAAATGTTATCTCTGAAAAGTCAAGCAAAAAACAGATGACAGTTTTTTTATCTTTCTCCTTAAGCCTATATTTCTTCTATTATTTTTTTCTCCAAAAGAAAAAGGAGGAAAAGCATCTTGCAATTCCCTATGGTTTACACTGTCTAGCAGAGTTGATATACTATAGTCTGTGTCCTCAAACTCTCACAAACTATTACAAATTGGAAGACTATTTTGGTCTCTGAGCAGCATTTCAAGTCAAATATTACAGTCTTGTAGACCATTCCTGTGATTAATTTGAAATAACAGAATTGATGTTACGGCTATCTTTTACATATTGAAGTGCTACTAAACTGAAAAGGATATCCAATATTGTAACAATGAGCCTATTGAATTACTCCCAAAACCTTGGTCAGAGAAAACAATCCAATATTTTCTCAATAAATTTCTATGTTGTATTTTATATACAGGATTTCTCAAAACTAATTGAAGAAAATACTAAACTACATAAAAAACTGGTTAAAGAAATCCATGTAATAGATATGTTGATATAGAAAAGGAAATAGATATTTTTAAAAATTATCAGATTCAGGTCCAAAATATACAAAGGTATGAAAGAAAGAGAGGTGAGAGAGTTCAAACCTATAAAGAAACAAAAGAGGGTTAAAAAATAAGAATGGGCTTCCCTGGTGGCGCAGTGGTTGAGAGTCCACCTGCCGATGCAGGGAACACGGGTTCATGCCCCGGTCCGGGAAGATCCCACATGCCACGGAGCGGCTGGGCCCGTGAGCCATGGCCGCTGAACCTGCGCATCCGGAGCCTGTGCTCCACAATGAGAGAGGCCCGCATACCACAAAAAAAAAAAAAGAATGATTTTAAATACTTTCTACATTATTAAAAAATCCACAAAATGAGAAATGTTAAGTTTATTCCTATACAGACTTTAAAATGTAATACAGAAAAAAGAATAACATTTTAAATGAATACAAGTAAACAGCATTTAAGGATTGAGGTAGATAGTATTTTTGATAGAATATGATAAGATATAGATAAGAAGTCAAAGAATAAAAAAACACAATAAAATAAAATCAAAGAAATTAGAATGGCCAGATATTAATGGATTTTATAGTAATATTCAAATGAATATTAAATGTTTAATTCATAAGGGAATGAAACTAATCTAATCTGAAGTATAAAACAGAAAGGCAAAGCCCAATTATATTGTTTTCCTTTAAGGAATTAAAGATAATACTATTATATACACAGAAAAGGAATTTAAATACATTTGTAAAGAAGTATCATTCATGCTCTTTGACATCTATAAAGACACAAAGCAAAGACAAGGAAACTTTTTTCTTTTTAAATAAAAAGAATATAAGAAAATGAAAGATTGAGCAATCATGTTATTTCTACCTAGGAATGTAAATTGATTAAAACTTTCCTTTTAAAAAACATTATCTCTTAGATGTTATCAGTGATTTCAACCATCTGAGCCTTTGAAGATACTAGAAACAAAATTATTCATAAGGGTTGATAGTAAATTTATGTGTAAAAATATACAAGGTACACTGTATTAACTGTTTCCACATATTTTGGTTCATTTGCTTGCATTGCCTCTCCCTGTGGGAGGATTAGGAGTCTTTGTCCTGCTGTCCAGGCATAGTCTCATGTCCTATTTTGGCCGATGAAATGCCATGCCAGATGAAATAATGGTTGTCATTTCTGAGTATATATTTAAACCTGAAACTTTCTGTCATGGCAACTGCTGATGCTCCAGATAGAGGCTGTTCATCACTCTGGGTCAGAAATGGAGGTGAGATGAGATAGAGTCCCAGCTGAACATGATGGGCAGGTAGTAGGTGGTAGAAATGAATTTTTGTTGCTGTGAGCCATTGAGATCTGTGTGGGGGGGGTGGGGGTCATTTTTTTATGTAGCTTAACCAAACCTATCTGGCTTACTACAATATATCAAATATAAGCAAGCAAGAAATTAGAGCCCAGCTTATATACATCAGAGAAACATATTGAGGTTAAAACTGCAGAACTAAACAAAGAACCTCCAAATGGAGAAAAAATTATTAACAATGTCTATGCTCCAAATAACATTAATATTAGAAGGTATAATAAAAATGTTCTTAAAATACCAGGAGAAATGGAAAGGAACACAAAAAATGTCATAAGTTAATACTATTTTCAAGATTTAATTGATTAAGTTATTGAAAATGTCTTAGTTTGGGCTGCTAGAACAAAGTACTATAGACTGGTTGGCTTATACACAACAGAAATTTATTTTGCATAGTTCTGGAGGCTGGAAGATTGAGATTGGGCTGCCAGCATGGTCAAGTTCTGGTAAGAATCCTCTTCTGGGTTGCAGACTGATAACTCTTTTATCCTCACATGGCAGAGAGCAGAGAGAGGAAGCAAGCTTTCTCAGTGACTCTTACAAGGCCACTAATCCCATTCATGGGGGCTCTAATCTCATGGCTTCATCTAATTCTAATTACCTCCTAAAGGCCTCACCTCCTAATACCATCACATGGGGGGGCAGTGTTTCAACATATGAATTGGGGGGGAACACAAATATTCAGTTCATAACAAAAAATAAATATAATTATATAAAACAGAAACTGAAATTACAAATGTTAACACAACAGATTTATATCACACTGATCTAAACAGACAATAAATTAGAAATGAATGAAAAAACATTCACATAATATTTTAACCTTAATATGTTTCTCTTATGTATATAAGCTGGACTCTAATTTCTTACCTGCTTCTGTTTGTTTTATATGTTATAGTAAACCAGATACATTTGGTTAAGCTGTATAAAAAAAATGACCCTCCCATATCCCAAAAAGTCATTTGAGAAATTATTAAATATTAAATAACATGGAGCAAAAAGGGAGTTAAACTGTCAATTATTGACTATTTTTAAAATAATTTTTAAACTGAGAATGTTATTTAAAATATATGAATGTGGCTTATTGTTATACTCATAGGAAATCTTACAGCTTTTTAACTGATTTAAGTAGTAAATGTGAAAGAATAAAAATATAAATAAGGAATACATAAAGATGTAAAAATGAGAAAAAAATAAAATTGTTACAAAGAGCAGAGAGAGTAATATATATATATGTATATATATATATATATATATATATATATATATATATATATATACATATATATATATATATTTAACTGAAGGAAATAACCAAGAACCATGGAAGGAAATAAAGACTCTTAAAAAATTAAGTTTAGAGGTAATCTTAGTTCTAGGGCTATGTTAACTTTTTTTAATAGAAGGATTACTTTTGTTTTGGTAGGGCACTAGTGGAAATCTGCAAACTTTAATTCTGATCAGGTCTTACTTATTTTCTGTTTACTTTTACTCCTAGAGTGTACACTTTTGATTCTAAACACAAAGTGTGTGACATTTTACCAATGCATCTTTCCTCAGAAGCCTCTGGAATCTTCTATTATCATAGTCGCCGAGAATGTCAGAAGCTTTTTCACCTATTTTGATCTGGCAGTATTTTATAGAATATACAGATGCTCAGAGAGGAAATGTAACCCCATAGCCTGTTTTATCTGGTTGTTTTTTTTTTCTTATTTCATTTTGGCACCATGATTCTTCCAAACCATTATACTTTTTTGATGCATTTAGGCAGATGTTTAAAAAATATGTATTTTGTCTAGCTTTTCTAGCTGTCCTTGAAAGGAGAGATGGTTTAAAATATCTAATTCATTATTAACAGAAAGAGAATTTAGGATAATCCAATATTGTTTTTAATAGCTTCCTAAATTTCTTTGAACATGTATTAACAATATGTCATTTTTAATGTTTTTATAATATCATCACCTCTCATATGACCAACACGTTATCTTAATATTTAATTTGTATCAACATATATGGGCATGGTAAGATGGAAGAAAAATTAAAACACTGTGTATACAAACCACCCCAAGGAGTTAGGGGTGGATCATGAGGGTGGGGGCAATGAAGGCAACAAAAGTAGAAATTTTCAACCTGATAACAAGAGGTAATGTGACAATTAGAAAAGACTTTGAAATTAATGTTTAAAAGTAAGATAGAAAATAAGAATTTAAATCCAAATCAATTCATTCAAATCATTCTAAATAAAATTTCTACCAAACTATTATTACAGACAATTTAAAAAAAATTATGGGTCTCAAGGAATAACAGCATTATTTTTTTCTAAGTGTTAAGTTGGAATGACTCAACTATTTTACTATAGACTTTAACCATATTTATATCTTTCCTAAATGCATAATTATTTCTAATTTGCAAGTCATAACATTTCTCATATTTAACATTTCTATTTAACAACTGTAATGAGATTTAAAACTCAATATCTTAAAAGTTGAAGATAGTCTTTCTTTTATTTCTTCTTATCAGTTTTGTATTTTTTTCCTATTTCACAAAATCCAAAAAACCCTATCATTTCAGTTATTCATTAACATTTTTCTCACATATACAGGTATACCTCAGATATAGTGCAGGTTCACTTCCAGACTATCACAATAAAGTGAGTATTGTCATAAAAAAAGTCACATGAATTTTTTTGGTTTCCCAGTGCAAATAAAATTTTGTTTGTACTATACTGTAGTTTACTAAGTGTACAATACAGTTATGTCTAGGAAAAAAATGTATGTACCTTAACTAAAAAACATTTTATTGCTACAAAATTCTAAACATCATCTGAGCCTTCAGTCAGTCCTAATCTTTTTGCTGATGGAGGGCTTTACCTCGATGTTGGTGGCTGCCATCTGATCAGGATGGTGGTTTCTGAGGTTTGGGGTGTCTGTGGCAATTTCCTAAAATCAGGCAGCAATGAGTTGGCTGCATCAATTGACTCTTCCTTTCATGAACAATTTCTCTGTAGAAAGCATTGCTGTTTGATAGCATTTTACCCACATAGAACTTCTTTCAACCATCTCAAACTGTGCCGCTACTTTATCAATTAATTTATATCATGTTCTAAATTCTTTGTTGTCATTTTAATAATCTTCACAGCATCTTCATCAGGCATAGATTCCAGCTCAAGAAATCACTTGCTTTGCTCATTCATAAGAAACAATTCTTCATTCTTACAAGTTTTATCATGAGATTGCAGGAATTCAGTCACATATTCATGCCCCACTTCTAATTCTATTTCTCTTCATATTCCCACCACATCTGCAGTTATTTCCTCCACTGAAGTCTTGAACCCTTGAAGTAATCCATGAGGGTTGGAAACGACTTCTTCAAATTTACTGTTAGTGTTGATATTTTGACCTCATGAATCATAAATGTTCTTAATGGCATCTAGAAATGTGAACCCTTCCTAGGAGGTTCTTAATTGACTTTTCCCAGATCTATCAAAGGAATCACTCTCTATGGAAGCTGTATATCATTAGGAAATGTATTTCTTAAGTAATAAGACTTGAAAGTTGAAATTACTCCTTGATCCATGGCTGCAGAATAGCTGTTATATTAACAGGCATGAAAACAACATTAATCTCCTTGCACTTTTACATCAGAACTCGTGGGTGACCAGGTACATTGTCAATGAGCAGTAATATTTTGAAAGGAATCTCTTTTTTTTTTTTTTTGAGCAATAGGTCTCAACAGTGGGATTAAAATATTCATTAAATCATGTTGTGAACAGATGTTCTTTGTTGTTTCATTTATAGAGCACAGGCAGAGTAGATTTAGCATAATTTTTAGGGCCCTAGGATTTTCAGAATGGTAAATAGGTATTGGCTTCAACTTAAAGTCACCAGCTGGATTAACCCCTAACAAGACGGTCAGCCTGTCCTTTGAAGCTTTGAAGCCAGGCATTGACTCCTCCTCTCTTGCTTTAAAAGTCCTAGATGGCATCTTCTTCCAATAGAAGATGGTTTAGTCTACACTGAAAACCTGCTGTTTAGTGTAGCTTCTTTCATTAATTATCTTAACTAGATATTCTGGATAACTTGTTGTAGCTTCTACATCAGCACTTGCCACTTCACTTTGCACCTTTATGTTATGGAGGTGGCTTCTTTCCTTAAACCTCATGAAACAATTTCTGCTACCTTCAAACTTCTCTTCTGCAGTTTCCTTACCTCTCTCAGCCTTTATAAATTGGAGAGAGGTAGAGCTTTGCTTTGGATTAGGCTTTGACTTAAATTTATGTCATGGCTGGTTTGATCTTCTATCCAGACTGCTGAAACTTTCTCCATATCAGCAGTAGGCCCCTTTGCTTTCTTATCACTTTTGTGTTCACTGGAGTAGCTCTTTTAATTTCCTTAAATAATTTTTCTTTGCATTCATGTGGCTAACTTTTTGGTGCAAAAGGCCCAGCTCTCAGCCTGTCTTGTATTTTACCATGCCTTCCCCACTAAGCTTAATCATTTCTATATTTTCATTTAAAGTGAGAGATGCACGACTCTTCCTTTCACTTAAACACTTAGAGGCCATTGTAGGGTTACTAAATGGCCTAATTTCAATACTGTTGTGTCTCAGAGAATAGGGAGGCCCGAGGGGGAAAGGGGGAGGGATAAATTGGGAGGTTGGGATCAACATATACACACTACTATATATAAAATTGATAACTAATAAGGACCTATTGTATAGCACAGGAAACTCTACTCAATACTCTGTAGTGGCCTATATGGGAGAAAAATCTAAAAAAGAGTGGATATATGTATATGTATAACTGATTCACTTTGCTGTACACCTGAAACTAACATAACATTGTAAATCAACTATACTCCAATCAGTGGAACAGTCAGAACACACAACATTTATTAAGTCTGCCATTTTATATGGGTGCAGTTTGTGGTGCCCCCAAACAATTATAATAGTAACATCAAAGATCACTGATTACAGATCACCATAACAAATATAATAATAAAAAAAGTTTGAAATATTGCAAGAACTACCAAAATCTGCAGACACACACAGTTAACACATGCTGATGGACAAATAGAGCTGATAAAATTGCTTGATGCAGGGCTGCCACAAATCTTCAATTTTTAAAAAGCACAATATCTGCAATGCACAATATCTGCAAAGCCCAATAAAACAAGGCATGCTGTATCCCTCTTTTCTCCGTTGCTACTTCTGAAATCACTAATTAACTTTGTTGATTCACCTTTGTCTTGTTTACATCTTTTCTCTTTACTCAGCAATTTGGCATTTATAATCTTCTCAAAGTGCAGGTTTCACTTTTTTCCCTATGATAGATATGAATAGTTACTTATTTGATATCCATTTTCCTTCAAAAAAACTTATAAATGTAGCTAATTACCTATACTTATCTCCCCATCTTTTCTTGATTCCAAAGATAACAAGTGGCCTAATTTCAGCAAAAACAATGTAAGCAGAAATATATGAGAGTAGGAGAATGCTTAGGAAAAAGTATTTTTTTATAATAGAACAGACCACACTTATTTGACACATGGCTTCTACTAACTGCACAACCTCTAATAGTCCATTAAATATGGAAATAAATTGTTGACTTTCAATCCACATTTTGTGAATAATGGCTGAACTCTGTGTGTCGGCACTATGTATATAAAATACAAACTTACACTATTTTCTATAGTAAGTATAATTTTGAAATATTTATAGATGTTTTTATTTTAATGATACATAATAATGCCTAATTAAGGAGTACTTTGTTGTTTCTTTATTGAAGTATAGTTAACTTACTAGTTTTAGTTATACACATTTCAAAATGATTTGACATTTATATAAACTGCAAATTGATCACCATGATAAGTCTACTTAACATTTATCACGATACAAAGTTATTACAGTATTATTAACTATATTCTCTAAACCATTGCTTTACATCCCAGTGACTTCTTTATTTCATAACTGGTAGTTTGTACCTCTTAATCCTCTTTACCTATTTCAATCATCCCCACACACCCTACCCTCTCAACCACCAGTTTGTGTCTATGAGTCTGATTCTGTTTGGGTGTCTGTTCATTTGTTCATTTGTTCCTTAGATTCTACATATAAATGAAATCATAAGGTACTTTTCTCTTGCTGCCTGACTTCTTTTACTTAGCATAACATGCTAGGTCCATCAGTGTTGACGCAAATAGCAAGATTTCATTACTTTTTATGACTAATATTCCATTGTGTGTGTGTACACACATGCGTGGGTATCACATCATTTTTATCCATTCATTTATCAGCAGACACTTTGGTTATTTCGGTATTTAGCTATTGTAAATAATACTGCAAGGAATATTGGAATGCATATATCTTTTTGAATTAGTGTTTTCGTTTTCTTCACATAAATATCCAGAAGTGGAATTGCTGGATTGTATGGTAGTTGTATTTTTAATTTTTTGTGGAATTTCCATACTGTTTTCCATAGTGCCTGTACCAATTTACATTCCCACCAACAGTGCCTGAGAGGTCCCTTTTCTCCACATCTTTGCCAACACTTGTTATTTCTTATCTTTTTTTGTCTTTTTTACTGCCTATGTAAATGGCTCTTTTTTTTTTAAATCTTTATTGAGGTATAATTGCTTTAAAATGGTATGTTAGTTTCTGCTTTATAACAAAGTAAAAAAGCTATAAATATACATATATAACCATATCTACTCCCTCTTGTGTCACCCTCCCACCCTCCCTATCCTACCTCTCTAGGTGGTCACAATGCACTGAGCTAATCTCACTGTGCTATGTGGCTACTTCTCACTAGCTATCTATTTTCCATTTCGTTGTGTACATATGTCCATGCCACTCTCTCACTTCATCCGAGCTTACCCCTTCCCCTCCCCATGTCCTCAAGTCCATTCTCTACATCTGCGTCTTTATTCCTGTCCTGCCCCTAGGTTCTTCATAACCACTTTTTTAAAAATTCCATAGATATGTTTTAGCATGAGGTATTTATTTTTCTCTTTCTGAATTATTTCACATGGTATGACAGCCTCTAGGTCCATCCACATCACTACAAATAACTCAATTTCATTTCTTTTTATGGCTGAGTAATATTCCCTTGTATATATGTGCCACATCTTCTTTATCCATTCATCTATTGAAGCAGCTGGACATTTAGTCTGCTTACATGTTGTGGCTACTGTAAATACAGCTGCAGTGAACAGTGTGGTACATGACTCATTTTGAATTATGGTTTTCTCAGGGTATATGCCCAGTAGTGGGATTGCTGGGTCATATGTTAGTTCTATTTTTAGCTCCTTAAGGAACCTCCATACTGTTCTCCATAGTGGCTGTATCAATTTATATTCCCACCAACAGTGCAAGAGGGTTCCCTTTCCTCCACACCCTCTCCAGCATTTATTGTTTATAGATTTTTGATGATGGCCATTCCGACTGGAGTGAGGTGATACCTCATTGTAGTTTTTTTCTTTTTTTTTGCATTATTGGGTTTTTTTTATTTTTATTAGTTTCTGCTTTATAACAAAGTGAATCAGTCATACATATACATCTGTTCCCACATCCCTTCCCTCTTGCGTCTCCCTCCCTCCCACCCTCCTATCCCACCCCTCCAGGTGGTCACAAAGCACCGAGCTGATCTCCCTGTGCTATGCCGCTGCTTCCCACTATCTATCTACCTTACGTTTGGTAGTGTATATATGTCCATGCCTCTCTTTCGCTTTGTCACAGCTTACCCTTCACCTACCCATATCCTCATGTCCATTCTCAAGTAGGTCTGTGTCTTTATTCCTGTTTTACCCCTAGGTTCTTCATGACATTTTTTTTTAATTCCATATATATGTGTTAGCATACGGTATTTGTCTTTCTCTTTCTGACTTACTTCACTCTGTATGACAGACTCTAGGTCTATCCACCTCATTACAAATAGCTCAGTTTTGTTTCTTTTTATGGCTGAGTAATATTCCATTGTATATATGTGCCACATCTTCATTATCCATTCATCCGATGATGGACACTTAGGTTGTTTCCATCTCTGGGCTCTTGTGAATAGAGCTGCAATGAACATTTTGAATTATGGTTTTCTCAGGGTATATGCCTAGTAGTGGGATTGCTGGATCATATGGTAGTTCTATTTTTAGTTTTTTAAGGAACCTTCATACTGTTCTCCATAATGGCTGTACCAATTCACATTCCCACCAGCAGTGCAAGAGTGTTCCCTTTTCTCCACACCCACTCCAGCATTTATTGTTTCCAGATTTCTTGATGATGGCCATTCTGACTGGTGTGAGATGATATCCCATTGTAGTTTTAATTTGCATTTCTCTAATGATTAATGATGCTGAGCATTCTTTCATGTGTTTGTTGGCAGTCTGTATATCTTCTTTGGAGAAATGCCTATTTAAGTCTTCTCCCCATTTTTGGATTGGGTTGTTTGTTTGTTTGCTATTGAGCTGCATGAGCTGCTTATAAATTTTGGAGATTAATCCTTTGTCAGTTGCTTCATTTGCAAATATTTTCTCCCATTCTGAGGGTTGTCTTTTGGTCTTGTTTATGGTTTCCTTTGCTGTGCAAAAGCTTTGAAGTTTCATTAGATCCCATTTGTTTATCTTTGTTTTTATTTCCATTTCTCTAGGAGGTGGGTCAAAAAGGATCTTGCTGTGATTTATGTCATAGAGTGTTCTGCCTAGGTTTTCCTCTAAGAGTTTGATAGTGTCTGGCCTTACATTTAGGTCTTTAATCCATTTTGAGCTTATTTTTGTGTATGGTGTTAGGGAATGATCTAATCTCATACTTTTACATGTCCCTGTCCAGTTTTCCCAGCACCACTTATTGAAGAGGCTGTCCTTTCTCCACTGTACATTCCTGCCTCCTTTATCAAAGATAAGTTGACCATATGTGTGTGGGTTTATCTCTGGGCTTTCTATCCTGTTCCATTGATCTATCTTTCTGTTTTTGTGCCAGTACCACACTGTCTTGATTACTGTAGCTTTGTAGTATAGTCTGAAGTCAGGGACCCTGATTCCTCCAGCTCTGTTTTTCGTTCTCAAGATTGCTTTGGCTATTCGGGGTCTTTTGTTTTTCCAAACGAATTTTGAAATGTTTTGTTCTAGTTCTGTGAAAAATGCCAGTGGTAGTTTGATAGGGATTGCATTGAATCTGTAGATTGCTTTGGGTAGTAGAGTCATTTTCACAATATTGATTCTTCCAATCCAGGAACATGGTATATCTCTCCATCTATTTGTATCATCTTTAATTTCTTTCATCAGTGTCTTATAATTTTCTGCATACAGGTCTTTTGTCTCCTTAGGTAGGTTTATTCCTAGATATTTTATTCTTTTTGTTACAGTGGTAAATGGGAGTGTTTTCTTGATTTCACTTTCAGATTTTTCATCATTAGTGTACAGGAATGCCAGAGATTTCTGTGCATTAATTTTGTATCCTGCTACTTTACCAAATTCATTGATTAGCTCTAGTAGTTTTCTCGTAGCATCTCTAGGATTCTCTATGTATAGTATCATGTCATCTGGAAACAGTGACAGCTTTACTTCTTTTTTTCCAATTTGGATTCTTTTTATTTCCTTTTCTTCTCTGATTGCTGTGGCTAAATCTTCCAAAACTAGGTTGAATAAGAATGGTGAGAGTGGGCAGCCTTCTCTTGATCTTGATCTTAGTGGAAATGGTTTCAGTTTTTCACCATTGAGGATGATGTTGGCTCTGGGTTTGTCATATATGGCCTTTATTATGTTGAGGAAAGTTCCCTCTATGCCTACTTTCTGCAGGGTTTTTATCATAAATGGGTGTTGAATTTTGTTGAAAGCTTTCTCTGCATCTATTGAGATGATCATATGGTTTTTCTTCTTCAATTTGTTAATATGGTGGATCACATTGATTGATTTGCGTATATTGAAGAATCCTTGCATTCCTGGAATAAACCCCACTTGATCATGGTGTATGATCCTTTTAATGTGCTGTTGGATTCTGTTTGCTAGTATTTTGTTGAGGATTTTTGCATCTATATTCATCAGTGATATTGGCCTGTAGTTTTCTTTCTTTGTGACATCCTTGCCTGGTTTTGGTATCAAGGTGATGGTGGCCTCGTAGAATGAGTTTGGGAGTGCTCCTTCCTCTGCTATATTTTGGAAGAGTTTGAGAAGGATAGGTGTTAGCTCTTCTCTAAATGTTTGATAGAATTCGCCTGTGAAGCCATCTGGTCCTGGGCTTTTGTTTGTTGGAAGATTTTTAATCACAGTTTCGATTTCAGTGCTTGTGATTTATCTGTTCATATTTTCTATTTCTTCCTGATTCAGTCTTGGCAGGTTGTGCATTTCTAAGAATTTGTCCATTTCTTCCAAGTTGTCCATTTTATTGGCACAGAGTTGCTTGTAGTAATCTCTCATGATCTTTTGTCTTTCTGCAGTGTCAGTTGTTACTTCTCCTTTTTCATTTCTAATTCTATTGATTTGAGTCTTCTCCCTTTTTTTCTTGATGAGTCTGGCTAATGGTTTATCAATTTTGTTTATCTTCTCAAAGAACCAGCTTTTAGTTTTATTGATCTTTGCTATCGTTTCCTTCATTTCTTTTTCATTTATTTCTGATCTGATCTTTATGATTTCTTTCCTTCTGCTAACTTTGGGGATTTTTTGTTCTTCTTTCTCTAATTGCTTTAGGTGCAGGGTCAGGTTGTTTACTCGAGATGTTTCCTGTTTGTTAAGGTGGGATTGTATTGCTATAAACTTCCCTCTTAGAACTGCTTTTGTTGTGTCCCATAGGTTTTGGGTCGTCGTGTCTCCATTGTCATTTGTTTCTAGGTATTTTTTTATTTCCTCTTTGATTTCTTCAGTGATCACTTCATTATTGAGTAGTGTATTGTTTAGCCTCCATGTGTTTGTATTTTTTACAGATCTTTTCTTGTAATTGATGTCTAGTCTCATAGCATTGTGGTTGGAAAAGATACTTGATACTATTTCAATTTTCTTAAATTTACCAAGGCTTGATTTGTGACCCAGGATATGATCTATCCTGGAGAATGTTCCATGAGCACTTGAGAAGAAAGTGTATTCTTTTGTTTTTGGATGGAATGTCCTATAAATATCAATTAAGTCCATCTTGTTTAATGCATCACTTAAAGCTTGTGTTTCCCTATTTATTTTCATTTTGGATTACCTGTTCATTGGTGAAAGTAGGGTGTTAGAGTCTCCTACTATCATTGTGTTCCTGTCGATTTCTCCTCTTATGGCTGTTAGCATTTGCCTTATGTATTGAGGTGCTCCTATGTTTGGTGCATAAATATTTACAATTGTTATATCTTCTTCTTGGATCGATCCCTTTATCATTATGTAGTGTCCTTCCTTGTCTCTTGTAACATTCTCTATTTTAAAGTGTATTTTATCTGATTGAGTATGGGTATTCCAGCTTTCTTTTGATTTCCATTTGCATGGAATATCTTTTTCCATCCCCTCACTTTCAGTCTGTAGGTGTCCCTAGGTCTGAAGTGGGTTTCTTGTAGACAGCATATATATGGGTCCTGTTTGGTATCCATTCAACCTGTCTATGTCTTTTGGTTAGAGATTTTAATCAATTTACATTTTAGGTAATTATCGATATGTATGTCCCTATGCCATTTTCTTAATTGTTTTGGTTTTGTTATTGTAGGTCATATCCTTCTCTTGTGCTAGAGAAGTTTAGCATTTGTTGTAAAGCTGGTTTGGATGGTGCTGAATTCTCTTAGCTTTACTAATCTGTAAAGGTTTCAATTTCTCTGTCGAATCTGAATGAGTTCCTTGCTGGATAGAGTAATCTTGGTTGTAGGTTTTTCCCTTTCATCACTTTAAATATGTCTTGCCACTCCCTTCTGGCTTGCAGAGTTTCTGATGAAAGACCAGCTGTTAATCTTATGGGGATTCCCTTGTATGTTATTTGTTGTTTTCCCCTTGCTCCTTTTAATATTTTTTCTTTGTACTTAATTTTTGATAGTTTTATTAATATGTGTCTTGGCGTGTTTCTCCTTGGATTTATTCTGTGTGGGACTCTCTGTGCTTCCTGGAGTTGATCAACTCTTTCCTTTCCCATATTAGGGAAGTTTTCAACTATAATCTGTTCAAATATTTTCTCTGACCTCTCTTCTTTGTTCGCACATCTCCTGGGGTTCAGCTTTGGATTTGGTCCACCTCTGCCTGCAGTTCGCCTGAGGGTGTCTGTTCTTCACTCAGACAGGACGGGGTTAAAGTAGCACCTCATTTGGTGGCAATGGCTTAGTCAGGCCGGGAGGAGGAAGGGGTACGGAATGTGGGGCAAGCCTGTGGTGGCAGAGACCAATATGATGTTGCACCAGCCTGAGGCGTGCCATGTGTTCCTCCAGGGCAGTTGTACCTGGATCTCGGGACTCTGGCAGTGGCAAGCTACACAGGCTCCCGGTAGGGGAGGTGTGGATAGTGACCTGTGCTTGCACACAGGCTTCTTGGTGGCTGCAGCAGCAGCCTTAGCATTTCATGCTCGTCTGTGGGGTCCACACTGATAGCCGCAGCTCGAGCTCGTTTCGGCGGTGCTCTGAATCCCCTCTCCTGGTGCATTTGTTGTGATGCTGGTTTGGTGGTGCTGAATTCTATTAGCTTTTGCTTTTCTGTAAAGTTGCACCACGAAACAATGGTCTCTTGCCTTTTAGGCAGGTCCATACATTTTCCCGGACTCCCTTCCGGCTAGCTGTGGAGCACTAGCCTCCTTCAGGCTGTGTTCACGCAGCCAACCCCGCTCTTCTCCCTGGAACCCAACCTCCAAAGCCAGCGTCTCAGCTCCTGGCCCACGCCCACCCCGGCGGGTGAGCATACAAGCTTCTCGGGCTGGTGAGTGCTGGTCGGCACCAATCCTCTGTGCGGGAATCTCTCTGCTTTGCCCTCCACACCCCTGTTGTTGTGCTCCCCTCCACGGCTCCGAAGTTTCCCTCCACCACCCGCAGTCTCCACCCGCGAAGGGGCTTCCTAGTGTGTGGAAACCTTTCCTCCTTCACAACTCCCTCCCAGTGGTGCAGGTCCCGTCCCTATTCTTTTGTCTCTGCTTTTTCTTTTTTCTTTTGCCCTACCCAGGTACATGGGGAGTTTCTTGCCTTTTGGGAAGTCTGAGGTCTTCTGCCATTGTTCAGTATGTGTTCTGTAGAAGCTGTTCTACAAGTAGATGTATTTCTCATGTATTTGTGGGGAGGAAGGCAATCACCACAACTCACTCCTCTGCCATCTTGAAGGTCTCCCCATTTCTTTTCTTTTTGATAGTAGCAAATCTGCAAGGTGTGAAATGATATCTCACTGTGGTTTTGATTTGCATTTCCCTGATGATTAGTGATGTTGAGCATCTTTTCATGTGCCTGTTGGTCATCTGGATGTCTTCTTTGGAAAAAAGTCTATTCAGAGCCTCTGTCCATTTTTAAATTGGATTGTTTGTGTGTTTTTTAATCAATTTATTTATTTATTTATTTATTTAATTTTTTGTCTGTGTTGTGTGTTTGTTGCTGTGCATGAGCTTTCCCTAGTTGAGGCTAGCAGGGTTTACTCTTCGTTGCGGTGCACAGGCTTCTCATTACGATGGCTTCTCTTGTTGCTGAGCATGGACTCTAGGTGCCTGGGCTTCAGTAGTTGTGGCTGGAGGGCTCTAGAGTGCAGGTTCAGTAGTTGTGGTGCATGGGCTTAATTAATCCACAGCATGTGCGATCTTCCCGGACCAGGTCTCACACCCATATCCCCTGCATTGGCAGGCAGATTCTTAACCACTGTACCACCAGGGAATTCCCTGTGGTTTTTTCTTATGTTGAGTTGTATGAGTTCTTTATATATTTTGGATATTAACCTTTTATTGCATGTATTATTTGCATTTATTTTTTCCCATTCAGTAAGTGGTTTTTTGTTCTATTAATGGTTTGCTTTGCTGCTGTGCAAAAGCTTTTTAGTTTGGTGTAGTCCCATTTTTTAATTTTTGCTTTTGCTTTTCTTGCCTGAGGAAACAGATCCAAAAATATATTGCTAAGACCAATGTCAAAGAGCTTACTGCTTAAGTTTTCTTCTAGAAATTTTATGGTTTCAGGTCTTATGTTTAAATCTTAATCCATTTGAGTTTATTTTTATATATGGTGTAAGAAAAAGGCCTAATTTCATTCTTTTCAATGTAGCTCTCTAGTTTTCACCAAACCATCTGTTGAAGAAACTCTTTTCCCTATTGTAGCCACTTGCCCTCTATGTTGCAGTTTAATTATCCATATCCATGGGTTTATTTCCTAACTCTCTCTTCTGCTCCATTGATCTATGTGTCTGTTTTTGTGTCAGTACCATACAATCTTGATTAGTATTGCTTTGTAGTATAGTTTGAAATCAGGGAGCATGGTGTTTCTAGCTTTGTTCTTCTTTCTCAAGACTACTTTTGCTGTTTGTGTTCTTTCTTAGTTTTATACAAATTTAGGATTATTTGTTCTAGTTCTGCAAAAACTACCATAGATATTCTTATAGGGATTGCACTGAATCTGTAGATTGACTTGAGTAGTGTGGACATTTTAAAAATAGTAATTCCTCCAATTCATGAGCATGTTACCTTTCTATTTATTTATGTTGAGTTTACATTCTTGCATCAGTGTCTTACAGTTTTCAGGGTATAGATCTTTCATATCCCTGGTCAAATTTATTACTAGGCATTCTATTATTTTTGAAGCAATTGTAAATGGAATTGTTTTATTAATTTCTCTTTCTGATAGATTATTATTAGTGTATAGAAATACAACAAATTTCTGTTTATTAATTTTGATATCTGTGACTTTACAGAATTCATTTATTCTTTTTTTCTGAATTTTATTATATTTATTTTTTATGCAGCAGGTTCTTATTAGTCATCAATTTTACACACATCAGTGTATACATGTCAATCCCAGTTGCCCAATTCATCACACCACCATCCTCACCCCCTGCGGCTTTCCCCCCTTGGTGTCCATACATTTGTTCTCTACATCTGTGTCTCAACTTCTGACCTGCAAACCGGTTCATCTGTACCATTTTTCTAAGTTCCACATACATGCATTAATATATTTGTTTTTCTCTTACTGACTTACTACACTCTGTATGACAGTCTCTAGGTCCATGCACGTCTCAACAAATGACTCAATTGCATTGCTTTTTATGGCTGAGTACTATTCCATTGTATATATGTACCACAACTTCTTTATCCATTCATCTGTCAGTGGGCCTTTACGTTGCTTCTATGACCTGGCTATTGTAAATAGTGCTGCAATGAACATTGGGGTGCATGTGTCTTTTTGAATTATGGTTTTCTCTGGGTATATGCTAGTAGTGGGATTGCTAGGTCATATGGTAGTTCTATTTTTCGTTTTCTAAGGAACCTCCATACTGTTCTCCATAGTGGCTATATCAATTTACATTCCCACCAACAGTGCAAAAGGGTTCCCTTTTCTCCACACCCTCTCCAGCATTTGTTGTTTGTAGATTTTCTAATGATGTCCATTCTAACTGGTGTGAGGTGATACCTCATTGTAGTTTTGGTTTGCATTTCTCTAATAATTAGTGATGTTGAGCAGCTTTTCATGTGCTTCTTGGCCATCTGTATGACTTCTTTGGAAAGTGTCTATTTAAGTCTTCTGCCCATTTTTGGATTGGGTTGTTTGTTTCTTTAATATTGAGCTGCATGAGTTGTTTATATATTTTGGAGGTTAATCCTTTGTCTGATGATCCATTTGCAAATATTTTCCCCCATTGTGAGTGCTGTCTTTTCATCTTGTTTATGGTTTCCTTTGCTGTGCAAAAGCTTTTAAGTTTCACTAGGTCCCATTTGGTTTTTTTTTTGTTTTTATTTCCATTACTCTAGCAGGTGGATCAAAAAAGATCTTGCTGTGATTTATGTCAAAGAGTATTCTTCCTATGTTTTCCTCTAAAGTTTTATAGTGTCAAGTCTCATATTTAGGTCTTGAATCCATTTTGAGTTTATTTTTGTGTATGGTTTGAGGCAGTGTGCTAATTTCATTCTTTTGCATGTAGCTGTCCAGTTGTCCCAGCACCACTTATTGAAGAGAATGTCTTTTCTCCACTGTATATCCTTGCCGCCTTTGTCATAGATTAGTTGAACATAGATGTGTTGGTTTATCTCTGGGTTTTCTATCTTGTTCCATTAATCTATGTTTCTGTTTTTCTCCCAGTAACATATTGTCATGATTACTGTAGCTTTGTAGTATAGTCTGAAGTCAGGGAGTCTGATTCCTCCAGCTTCGTTTTTTTTCCCTCAAGACTGCTTTGGCTATTCAGGGTCTTTTGTGTCTCCATACAAATTTTAAGATTTTTTGTTCTAGCTCTGTAAAAAATGGCATTGGTAATTTGATAGAGATTGCATTGAATCTGTAGATTGCTTTGGGTAGTTTAGTCATTTTCACAATATTGATTCTTCTGATCCAAAAAACTGTTATATCTCTCCCTCTGTTGGTATCATCTTTAATTTCTTTCATCAGTGTCTTATAGTTTTCTGCATACAGGTCTTTTGTCTTCCTAGGTAGGTTTAATCCTATCCTTTTTTGTTGCAATGGTAAATGGGAGTGTTTCCTTAATTTCTCTTTCAGATTTTTCATCATTAGTGTATAGGAATGCAAGAGATTTCTGTGCATTAATTTTGTATCCTGCAATTTACCAAGTTCATTGATTAGCTCTAGTAATTTTCTGGTAGCATCTTTAGGATTCTCTATGTATAATATCATGTCATCTGCAAACAGTGACACTTTTAATTCTTCTTTTCCAATTTGGATTCCTTTTATTTCTTTTTCTTCTCTGATTGCCATGGCTAGGACTTCCAAAACTATGTTGAATAATAGTAGTGACAGTGGACATCCTTGTCTTGTTCCTGATCTTAGAGGAAATGCTTTCAGTTTTTCACCACTGAGAATGATGTTTGCTGTGGGTTTGTTGTAAATGGCCTTTATTATGTTGAGGTAGGTTCCCTCTATGCCCACTTTCTGGAGAGTTTTTATCATAAATGGGTGTTGAATTTTGTCAAACATTTTCTGCATCTATTGAGACGATCATATGGTTTTTCTTCTTCAATTTGTTAATATGATGTATCACATTGATTGATTTACATATATTGAAGAATCCTTGCATCCCTGGGATAAATCCCACTTGATCATGATGTATCATCCTTTTAATGTGTTGTTGGATTCTGTTTGCTAGTATTTTGTTGGGGATTTTTGCATCTATATTCATCAGTGATATTGGTCTGTAATTTTCCTTTTTTTGTAATATCTTTGTCTGGTTTTGGTATCAGGGTGATGGTGGCCACATAGAATGAGTTTCGGAGTGTTCCTTCCTCTGCTATTTTGTGGAAGAGTTTGAGAAGGATGGGTGTTAACTCTTCTCTAAATGTTTGATAGAATTCACCTGTGAAGCCGTCTGGTCCTGGACTTTTGTTTGTTGGAAGATTTTTAATCACAGTTTCAATTTCATTTCTTGTGATTCATCTGTTCATATTTCCTGTTTGTTCCTGGTTCAGTCTTGGAAGGTTATACCTTTCCAAGAATTTGTCCATTTCTTCCAGATTGTCCATTTTATTGGCACAGAGTTGCTTGTAGTAGTCTCAGAATGCTTTGTATTTCTGCAGTGTCTGTTGTAACTTCTCCTTTTTCATTTCTAATTTTATTGATTTGGGTCCTCTCCTTTTTCTTGATGAGTCTGGCTAATGGTTTATCAATTTTGTTTATCTTCTTAAAGAACCAGCTATTAGCTTTATTGATCTTTGTTGTTGGTTTCTTTGTTTCTATTTCATTTATTTCTGCTCTGATCTTGATGATTTCTTTCCTTCTGCTAACCTTGGGCTTTGTTTCTTCTTCTTTCTGTAGTTCCTTTAGGTGTACGGTTAGATTGTTTACTTGAGATTTTTCTTGTTTATTGAGGTAGGCTTGTATAGTTATAAACTTCCCTCTTATAACTACTTTTGCTGCATCCCGTAGGTTTTGGATCATCGTGTTTTCATTGTCAGTTGTCTCTAGGTTTTTTTTAATTTCCTCTTTGATTTCTTCAGTGATTTCTTGGTTATTTAGTAACGTATTGTTTAGCCTCCATGTGTCTGTGATTTTTACGTTTTTTTCCCCTGTAATTCATTTCTAATCTCATAGTGTTTTGGTCAGAAAAGATGCTTGATATGATTTCAATTTTCTTAAATTTACTGGGGATTGATTTGTGACACAAGATGTGATCTATCCTGGAGAATGTTCTGTGCACCCTTGAGAAGAAAGTGTAATCTGCTGTTTTTGGATGGAATGTCCTATAAATATCAATTAAATCTATCTGGTCTGTTGTGTCATTTAAAGCTTCTGTTTCCTTATTTATTTTCATTTTGGATGACCTGTCCATTGACGTAAGTGAGGTGTTAAAGTCTTCCACTCTTATTGTGTTACTATCGATTTCCTCTTTTATAGCTGTTAGCAGTTGCTTTATGTATTGAGGTGCTCCTATGTTGGGTGCATATATATTTATAATTGTTATATCTTCTTCTTGGATTGATCCCTTGATCATTATGTAGTGTCCTTCCTTGTCTTTTGTAACATCCTTTATTTTAAAGTCTATTTTATCTGATATGAGTATTGCTACTCCAGCTTTCTTTTGACTTCCATTTGCATGGAATATCTTTTTCCATCCCCTCACTTTCAGTCTGTATGTGTCCCTAGGTCTGAAGTGGGTCTCCTGTAGACAGCATATATATGGGTCTTGTTTTTGTATCCATTCAGCAAGCCTGTGTCTTCTGGTTGGAGCATTTTATCCATTCACGTTTAAGGTAATTATCGATATGTGTGTTCCTATGACCATTTTCTTAATTGTTTTGGGTTTGTTTTTGTAGGTCCCTTTCTTCTCTTGTGTTTCCCACTTAGAGAAGTTCCTTTAGCATTTGTTGTAGAGCTGGTTCGATGGTGCTGAATTCTCTTAGCTTTTGCTTGTCTGTAAAGCTTTTGATTTCTCCATTGAATCTGAATGAGATTCTTGCTGGATAGAGTAGTCTTGGTTGTAAATTCTTCCCTTCCATCACTTTAAGTATATCATGCCACTCCCTTCTGGCTTGCAGAGTTTCTGCTGAGAAATCAACAGTTAACCTTATGGGTGTTCCCTTGTATGTTATTCGTCATTTTTCCCTTGCTGCTTTCAATAATTTTTCTTTGTCTTTAATTTTTGCCAATTTGATTACTATGTGTCTCGGCATGTTTCTCCTTAGGTTTATCCTGCATGGGATTCGCTGTGCTTCCTGGTCTTGGGTGACTATTTCCTTTCCCATGTTAGGGAAGTTTTCGACTATAACCTCTTCAAATATTTTCTCGGATCCTTTCTCTCTTTCTTCTCCTTCTGGGACCCCTATAATGTGAACGTTGTTGCTTTTAATGTTGTCCCAGAGGTCTCTTAGGCTGTGTTCATTTCTTTTCATTCTTTTTTCTTTATTCTGTTCTGCAACATTGAATTCCACCATTCTGTCTTCCAGGTCACTTATCCGTTCTTCTCAGTTATTCTGCTATTGATTCCTTCTATTGTAGTTTTCATTTCAGTTATTGTATTATTCATCTCTATTTGTTTGTTCTTTAATTCTTCTAGGTGTTTGTTAAACATTTCTTGCATCTTCTCGATCTTTGCCTTCATTCTTTTTCTGAGGTCCTGGATCATGTTTGCTATCATTATTCTGAATTCTTTTTCTGGAAGGTTGCCTATCTGCACTTCATTTAGTTGTTTTTCTGGGGTTTTATCTTGTTCCTTCACCTGGTACATAGCCCTCAGCCATTTCATCTTGTCTGTCTTTCTGTGTATGTGGTTTTTGTTCCACAGGCTGCAGGATTGTAGTTCTTCTTGCTTCTCCTGTGTGCCCTCTGGTGGATGAGCCTATCTAAGATGCTTGTGTAAGTTGCTGATGCGAGGGACTGGTGGTGGGTAGAGCTGACTGTTGTTCTGGTGGGCAGAGCTCAGTAAAACTTTAATCCACTTGACTGCTGATGGGTGGGGCTGGCTTACCTCCCTGTTGGTTTTTTGGCCTGAAGCACCCCAACACTGTAGCCTATCTGGACTCTTTGTTGGGGCTAATGACAGACTCTGGGAGGGCTCACGCCAAGGAGTACTTCCTAAAACTTCTGCTGCCAGTGTCCTTGTCCCTGCAGTGTGTCACAGCCAACCCCTGCCTCTGCAGGAGACCCTCCAACACTAGTAGGTAGGTCTGGTTCAGTCTCCCCTGTGGTCTCTGCTCCTTCCCCTGGGTCCCAATGCACATATTATTTTGTGTGTGCCCTCCAAGAGTGGAGTCTCTGTGTCCCCCCATGCTGTCGAAGTCCTGCAATCAAATCCCACTAGGCTTCAAAGTCTGATTCTCTAGGAATTTCTCCTCTCCTTGCAGGACCCCCAGGTTGGGAAGCCTGATGTGGGGCTCAGAACCTTCACTCCAGTGTGTGGACTTCTGTGGTATAAATGTTCTCCTGTCTGTGAGTCACCCACCCAGCAGTTATGGGATTTGATTCTATTGTGATTGTGCCCATCCTACCATCTCATTTTGGCTTCTCCTTTGTCCTTGGATGTGGGGTATCATTTTTGGTGAGTTCTCGTGTCTTCCTGTCTATGATTGTCCAGCAGCTAGTTGTGATTCTGGTGTTCTCACAAGAGGGAATGAGAGCATGTCCTTCTACTCTGCCATCTTGGTTCCTACCCTAGTTTCTCCAGAGTTCATGTATTGTAAGAATTTTTTTGTGGAGTCTTTAGGGTTTATATATATATATATAGTCATGTTATCTGCAAATAGTGACAGGTTTAATTCTTGTCTCCCAAAATGAATGCCTTTTATATCTTTTTCTTGTCTGATTCCTGTGGCTAGGATTTCCAATACCATGTTCAATAACAGTAGCAAGAGTGGACATTCTTCTCTAGTTTCTGGTCTTAGAGGAAAAATTTTCAGGTTTTCATCATTGAATATATTTTTAGCTCTGGATTTGTCATATATAGCCTTATCATGTTAAGATACATTCACTCTATATCTACTATGTTGAGAGCTTTTATCATGAATGGGTGTTAAATTTTGTCAAATGTTTTTTCTGCATCTATAATGCAGATCATATGGTTTTTATCCTTTGTTTTGTTAATATAGTGTATCACATTGAATGATTTATGGATATTGAACCACCTTTGCATTTCTTGAATAAACCCCACTTGATTGTGTCATATGATAGTTTTAATGTATTGTTTAATTCAGTTTGTTAATATTTTGTTGAGGAATTTTGCATCTATGTTCATTAAGGATATTGGCCTGTAATTTTTTCTTTTTTTTTTTAGTGGGGGGAGTCTTTTTGTCTGGTTTAGGTATCAGGGCAATGCTGGCCTCATAGAATGAGTCTGGGAGCTTTCTTCTCTCTTCAGTTTTTTGGAATATTTTGAGAAGGATTAACTCTTCTTTAAATGTTTGCTAGAATTCACCTGCAAATCTGTCTGGTTCTGGACTTTAGTTTTTTGTGAGTTATTTTGATTACTGATCCAATTTAATTAGTAGTAATTGGTGTATTCAGATTTTCTATTTCTTCTAAGATTGTATGTTTCTGGGGATTTATCCATTTCTCCTATGTTGCCCAAATTTTGGTATATAATTTTTATAGTAGTCTCCTATGATTATTTCTGTGGTATCATTTGTAACTTCTTTCATTTATGATTTTGAGCCCTCTTTTTTTTTCTTGATGAGTGTGTCTTTAGGTCTATTAATTTTGTATGTGTTTTCAAAGAACTGACTCTTAGTTTCACTGATCTTTCTATTGTTTTTTCAGTCTCTATTTTATTTATTTACAGACTGACATTTATTATTTCTCTACTAGTATTAAGTTTGGACTTTGTTTTTTCTTCTTTTTCTAGTTCCTTTAGGTATGAAGTTAGATTGTTTATTTGAGGTTTTTCTTATTTCTTGAGGTAGACTTGTATTACTGTGCACTTCCTTCTTATAACTGCTTTTGCTGCATCCCATAGATTTTGGAAAGTTTTCCTTCCACTTTCATTTGTCTCAAGGTATTTTTTGATATCATATTTGGTTTCTTCATTGTCCCTTGGTTGTTTAGTAGCATGTTCTTTAGTCCCCACAGACTTGTGGGGTTTTTCCCAGGTTTGTTCTTGTAACTGATTTCTAGTTTCATACTGTTTGGGTCAGAAAAAATGTTTGATATGATTTCAGCATTTTAAAATTTATTGAGACTTGTTTTGTGGATTAACCTGTGACCTGTCCTGGAGAGTGTTTCATGTGCATTTGAAAAGAAATTGTATTCTGCAGGCTTTGGGTGGAATGTTTTATATATATCTATTAAGTCTATCTGGTCCAATGTGTCATATAAGGCCAATGTTTCCTTATTAAATTTCTGTCTGGATGTAAGTGGGTTATTAAAATCCCTTACTATTATTTTATTATCACCTATCTTCCCCTTTATATCTGTGAATACTTGCTTTATTATTTATAAATATGTAATTTATATGTATATATAAAATATTAGGTTCATAACTATTTACAAATGTCATATCCCCGTCTTGTATTGATTTCATCATGTAATATCTTCTCTGTCTTTTAGAACAGTATTTGTTTTAAAGTCTTATTTAGTCTGATATAAGTATAGCTACTCTAGCTTTCTTTTCATTTCCTCTTGTATTGTATATCTTTTTCCATATCTTCACTTTCAGTCTGTGTCTGTCCTTTCTTCTGAAATGTGTCTCTTTTAGGCAGTATATAAATGGGACTTGGTTTTTTTTGTTTGTTTCAATTCATTCATCCTATGTCTTTTTATTGGTACATTTAGTCTACTTACATTTAAAGTGCTTATTGATAGGTATATACTTATTTTATTGACTGTTTTCTGCTCATGTTTGTAGTCCTCTGTTTCTTTCTTCTCCTAGTTTCTTCCCTTATGGTTTCATTATTTTCTTTAGTGTTACATTTGGGTTCTTTTCACTTTATTTTTGTTTATCTATTGTAGGTCTTTGTTTTTCATGATTTTCATATATATTTTTTATTTTAAGCTAATAGCTGCTCAGGTTTGAATGCATTCTAGAAACACTATATTTTTTTATGCTCCCCCCAGGTTTTATGCTTCTGATGTCATATTTTACATCTTTTTATTTTGTGTATCTCTTAACTAATTGTAATTATAATTGATTTTACTATGTTTGTCTTTTAACCTTCATAGTAGCTTTTAAAGTGGCTGATCCACTGCTTTTACTGTATATTTGTCTTTACCTATGAGATTTTCCTTTCATGTATATTCTTATTTCTAATAATGACCCTCTTTATGTTTAAAAAAGACCCTTAAACATTTCTTGTAAGGCTGGTTTAGTGGTGATGAACTCCTTTAGTTTTTACTTGTCTGGGAAACTATCTCTCCTTTGATTCTGAGTAATAACTTTGCTGGGTAGAGTGTTCTTGTTTGTAAGCGTTTTTTTGTTTTTTTGTTTTTTCCTTTCAGCACTTTAAATATATATTAAGCCACTCTCTTATGTCCTGCAAAATTTCTGCTGAAAAATCAGCTAATAGCCTCATGGGATTTCCCTCGTATGTGACTAGTTGTTTTTCTGTTGCTGACTTTAAAATTCTCGAATTTTTTGTCATTTTAATTATGGTATGTCTCAGTGTAATCTCTTTGGGTTTATCCTGTTTGCAACTTTGTGCTTCCTGGACCTGGATATTTGTTTCCCCAGGTTAGGGAAGTTTTTAGCCATTATTTCTTCAGAAATTTTCTGCTTCTTTCTTCTCATTCTGATCCCTATCATGTGACTGTTAGTAGAGTTGGTGCTGTCCTAGACATCCCTTAAACTATCCTTATTTTTTTAAATTCTTTTTTCTTTTTGCTGTTCTGATTGGGTGATTTTCATTATTTTATCTCCATATTGCTGTTCTATTTTTCTGTATCATTTAGCCTGCTGTTGATTCCTTCTAGTATATTTTTCATTTCTTTTATCATATTATTCAGCTCTGATTGGTTTTTTTTTTATATTTTCTAACTCTTTGTTGGAGTCCTCACTGTGTTCCTCAATTCTTCTCCCGAATTTGGTGAACATCTTTATGACTATCATTCTGAACTCTTTATATTATGAATTCCCTTTTTTTCATTAAGGATTATTTTTTCCTATGATTATATTTTGTTCTTTACTTTGGAATACATTCTCTTATATATTTATTTTGACTTTCTGTCTTTGTTTCTATGGATTAGGTGAAATTGCTACCTCTTCTGGCCTTGAAGACATGGGCTCGTGTAAGAACATCCCTTGTGTAAACTCCCTATTCTGGGCTGCCTTGACAGAATGGCTGCAGGTGGAGTGGGCAGGGACTGAGGGGTCCTGGGGTATGCCACACAGAGCTGCTTGGCAGGAAAGTTATGAGTAGAGCAATCATGGGCTGGGGGTGTTCCTGTGGCATGCTGTGTTGGGGAACACAACTGTGTTTCTGTGTCTCCATGGCAGGACAGCTGGAGTTCAAGTGGGTGTAGGCCATGGGGTCTCAGGCCATGCTTCATGGAGGCCACCTTGGCGGGATGGCTGGAGCTGAAATGGGTATGCTCTGGGGTGTCCCAGGTGCCTTGTCCCTTTGATTAGATCTTTTAAGAATGTTATTACCTTCTCATCATTAGTACAAGCTTAAGTAATTGTTAATTTTTAAATAAGAATGTTTAAATCATTCACACTTCAATGTGAACAAAGGACATTATGTGAGGTAGTAATATTACCAGGAAAATCTGCCTAATATTTAGGCAGGTTATTTACTTTGATAGATTTAATTAGATCCAGGGGTTGGTCCTCAACTTTGCATAATTTGGGAATATACTATACTTTTAAAAATTGAGACATATTTACAAATGTAAATTTTATTTACAGTGAAAAATATCATATCTTCTATGCAGGTATGTAGACATCAGCATGACCAGCACTTACATTCCCTATAGGTAGAACACTAAAGCATTTAGATTAAAGTCAGAAAAAAAGCTAGAAGGCATAGAATGCCAGTGTAGGGAATTAAACACTAAATATTTGTTCAATGAATGAGTCTACAGGCAAATATATGAACATGGGAGAACAAAAGACTTATGATGATATCTGTTTTATGAAGGTAAATTAAGAAAACTTTTTATTTAAAAAAAAGAACTCTTCAGAACTCACCAAGTACAAAGTTCTTGAGTTTAAATCTCAAATAATAGCTAAATTTAATGAGCTAAATTAATTGAGCTCCTTCTATGTGCAAGGAAATATGCTATTATTTTAATTCCCACAGAAATTATCAGAAGTAATTTCATTAGTTCTATTTTTACTGATGAGGAAACTGAAGTTTAGAGATACTAACATGCAGGAGGTGACATAGTTACTAAAAGGATGCTTAAGACCGTCTATCTCTGGAGACAGAAATCACTTCTTCCTCATACATTAAGATTAAATTTTCTAAATAATTACAATACTAATCTCCAATTTCAGATCATTTAATAAATGATAAATCTAACTTGATGAACATATTAATCACTAGGCTCAAAGTTCGACATATAAATGTTACTATTTACTGTCTGAATAGAATAAGCCTGGGGTACATTCTGGTCATACTAAATTGATTTTTCATTAGATCAAAATAGGAACAGTATACCAGTTCAGGCAAATTCCATAAGTTAGTCATCATTTACACATATATCATAATTATTAATATTCTTAAATTATTTCCCATGTTACAGGAAATAGTAAAAATATGTATTTTACATGCAGAATGCAAACTCATACAATTCACCTATTATTCACATGTTAGTGGTTGAAAGTCAATATATTTATAATTTTGGGGGAATACATGAATGGCCCCATAGTCAAAAAGATGAAGAAGAACCGCATTCAGAGCCATATTACAATGCAGTTCAGCTAACTTGGGTATTGCAAAATAATACACACATTTTAGATCAGATCTGTGTAAACCTTCCACTTTTGTTTCTGTCATTCTGTTGACAAGAAAGGTTTGTCGTTTTTGTTTAAAAAAAAGTAAAAGTGCTTTCAAATGAAAGCTTTTGTGACAAAGTGGACTGTTACATTGTCTTCTGAGTCTTGCAGTTTGACCATTAATCATATAAATATAGAACAATAATATTGAAGATACATGTTTCTAGCTGTAACAAAATCTAGCTTGTCACAAATGTCAGTTATATATTCAGCAAAAAATACGATGGTTTCACAGCATTATTTTGGCTAGGGAAGGACTTATACTGTTCACTAGAAAATCCACTTTTAGATCATTTCTGTTGCAAGATCTGGCACTTTATCTTACAGTGTTACACCCCTCACTACCATGTGTCTGTGGAAGGGCCTGTAGATACTGGCCAAAGGTCTTCTAGCAAGCTGTATCTCACCCATCTGTCATCCTTCCTAGTGTTCCTTTTTTGTACCTACAAAATACAAAAATATTCTTAATTAAGGCAAAATAAACAAGGAATCTTCAAATGGATTCATAAATGTATGCATGTTTTACAATACTTTAAAGTACTGTATCTGAAAAAAAAATAGACACAAGCCTTAAAACATAATAGAGTTCCACAAAGATTTGCAATTTTTGTCCTGTCTTTTTCTGATTAGTGCAGCATTTGTCAAGCAATTTATTTTACTAGCTCAAAGAAACTAGTACATTTATACTTATACTGAAAAAACAAAGGTTTTGCTAAGAGTTTATTAATCTAACCAGTTTTATTATACTTCCTATATTCCATTAGATTCTGGGCTACACAGACTTTGAATAAATATCCAGGTAAGGGCAGTGCCCCTCAGTGGCTCTCTGCCCTCCTTGTTTCCATTTTCTTCATCTAGAGATTTTAAATAGAAATTTTCTAGAGTCTGACTAAATTATTTATTAATGTGCTCCATCTGCATATTATCTGAAGACAGTATCTGAGATGACACTCACCCATGTATCTTTTCCATATTCCTTAGAATTATTGTCTACATAAAAAAAAATATTTCATTGTAGCTTGAATTACTACCTTGATACATGTGTTCTCTTACAGAAGCCACTAAAGCTTTAACATTATGAATAATAAACAATTATAATTTTTCTTATATTAATGTAGACAATAAATAGATCAATGTCATATATGAGAAACATCTAACTCTTGAAACACTTTTTTCTTATTGCTCCTTATTTTTATATTCTTTACCCTGGTTCCCTCAGGAAAAATTGCTAAATCAAGGCCCTTTCTTGACCCTTTCTTCCTTGATTATTATTTAGTTGTTCAAGAATAATATCTCTACAATCCCACTGTATATTTTCCTTCAAAGAAAGAAGCTTTGCTTATGAGAACAACACAAGGAAGAGTTAGAAGTGTGTGCTATGAAGTAAGGGTTGGTATGAAGAGTGAGATGTACTAGAACATATCTTATATAGTATTGATAAATCTTGGTATCTCTTCAAAAAATTTAAAGTCATAAATGAGTACTACTTTCTACTCTCTCCCATCTAGATCCCTTTATAAGGAAATCTCTCTACTGCCAAAGTAATGAATGTGATTTTTTTTTAATTTTTTGAAAGTTCTGAAATACTTCTCCCCAAATTTCTTTATTAAAGTTAATTGGATATCAAAACAAATATTTTAACCATTATTTTAAGAGCAATTTAAAATATTATAATACTTTTACTCAAGCATTTAATAACTAAATTACATATTTATTTTCAATTATATTCAAAAATTATGAGACGAATAAACATGACAATACAGTTAACCTAAATTTATTTACCATTGCTTTTTAATATGCCTTTCTACTTTTTTAAGCTGTAAAATATTACTTTAATTTCTCTTTTCATATAACTGTCAGGATAATGTACATGTTCTTGCTCTTTCAGAAGAAAAAAAAATATTATTTTTCAATTTGCTCAAGCCCCCACATCTAGCTTGCACCAGAAATTTTTTAAAACATAATTTTTAAGGATACATTTATTTAGATGAAAGCTGGTTTTCCTAAATGGCTTCTCCACTGAGCTGAAATGGAATTAAACAATTAAATAAAGTCACATAAATTTCACCGGCTGTTTTCTGAAACAAAATCTACAAATATTCCAACAAGACATTCAAAGTTGGCAGTTTATGCATTACATACATCCTAACTGTTTAATGATAGTGCAGGGTGAGGATAGTACAAACAGATCCATATAGAGGGTTATTTTTTTTCTTTTTCATCTGAGTAAAAAGCAAAATAATTTGGATATAAAAATGAATCCATGTTTTTAATCATTTTTCTCTAATCTATGAACTCATTCCAGGATGTGTACACAAGGGATAGGAGCCTTGATGCTCTTCTTAGCATACTGCCTCCCACTTTATTTAGTCATTTTTTTCTTTTATTTATTACTGTTCTTTAATATTTCCTTCCTTTTATCTGCTCTGTTTAGAATTTTCTCTTCATTTTCTAACTTATCAACGTGTATCTTTTATTACTGATGGCAAAAGTTTTTACTTCTTTTTTTTGTTTGTTTTTTTAAAAATTTTTATTTATTTTTTTATACAGCAGGTTATTAGTTATCCATTTTATTTTCTTTTTTTCTTTTTTTATTAGTTTCTGCTTTATAACAAAGTGAATCAGTCATACATATACATCTGTTCCCACATCCCTTCCCTCATGCATCTCCCTCCCTCCCACCCTCCCCATCCCACCCCTCCAGGCGGTCACAAAGCACCGAGCTGATCTCCCTGTGCTCTGCGGCTGCTTCCCACTATCTAGCTACCTTACGTTTGGTAGTGTATATATGTCCATGCCTCTCTTTCGCTTTGTCACAGCTTACCCTTCCCCCTCCCCATATCCTCAAGTCCATTCTCAAGTAGGTCTGTGTCTTTATTCCCGTTTTACCCCTAGGTTCTTCATGACATTTTTTTTTTAATTCCGTATATATGTGTTAGCATACGGTATTTGTCTTTCTCTTTCTGACTTACTTCACTCTGTATGACAGACTCTAGGTCTATCCACCTCATTACAAATAGCTCAGTTTCGTTTCTTTTTATGTCTGAGTAATATTCCATTGTATATATGACTATAGTACAAAGCTACAGTAATTAAGACAGTGTGGTACTGGCATAAAAACAGAAAGATAGATCAGTGGATCAGGATAGAAAGCCCAGAGATAAACCCACACACATATGGTCAACTTATCTTTGATAAAGGAGGCAGGAATGTACAGTGGAGAAAGGACAGCCTCTTCAATAAGTGGTGCTGGGAAAACTGGACAAGGACATGTAAAAGTTTGAGATTAGATCATTCCCTAACACCATACACAAAAATAAGCTCAAAATGGATTAAAGACTTAAATGTAAGGCCAGAAACTATCAAACTCTTAGAGGAAAACATAGGTAGAACACTCTATGACATAAATCACAGCAAGATCCTTTTGGACCCACCTCCTAGAGAAATGGAAATAAAAACAAAGATAAACAAATGGGACCTAATGAAACTTCAAAGTTTTTACTTCTTAATATCGCACATAGCACTGCTTTAGGTGTTTACTGCAAATATTGTTTTATTGAATTCACATATCTCTGTCAAAACTTGTTAATTATGATTTTTATCATAACCATCCATTTTTACAATGTGTTATTTTTTTTATTTTTAACTTATTTATTTTTTGTTTGTTTTTTAAATTAATTTTATTTATTTTGGCTGCATTGGATCTTCATTGTTGTCCATGGGTTTTCTCTAGTTGCATAGAGGGGGGCTACTCTTCGTTATGGTGTGTGGGCTTCTCACTGCAGTGGCTTCTCTTGTTGTGGAGCACAGGTTCTAGGTGCACGGGCTTCAGTAGTTGTGGATGCAGGCTCAGCAGTTGTGGCACACAGGTTTAGTTGCTCTGTGGCATGTGGGATCTTCCTGGACCATGTCTCAAACCCGTGTCCCCTGCATTGGCAGGTGGATTCTTAACCACTGAGCAACCAGGGAAGTCCTACAGTGTGTTCTTAAATTTCTAAATGTTTGGGATGATTTATGTTTTTGTTGTTAATTTCCAATTTAATTTTAATATTGCCCAGGAATACCATGTGTATGTTTTTCCTTCTTTTAATTTCATTGAGGCTTGTTTTATGATCAATAATATGTTCTATGCATACTTTAAGCCAATGTACATTCTGAAGTTCTTTGTGGAGTGTTTTATATATGTAATTTAGATCAAGTTGATTATTAGTGTGGTTCCTGTCTTTCATATCATATATTGAGTCAGGAGTGCTGAAATCACTAACAGTAATTGTACTTTTTCTTCCTGTTTCTCCATCTGTTTATGATAGTTTTGCTTTCACATAATTTTAAGTTCTTGTCAGGTACACACATATTTAGGATTAATAAGATTTCTTGTTATATCATATGAAATATCTGTCATTCTCTCTGGTCATGCTATTTTCCCTGAAGTCTTTTACTGTTTATTTGCTCTTGCTTTAATCTAATATAAAATTTCCTACTAATGTGCTTAAGTATTTATGTGGTGTTAAGCACATCTGATTGTTTTTCACTATGTTTATTTTTTCAAAAAATTTATCCATATCATCTAAGATGTTAAAGATTTTCTTCTTATTTTTCTCTTAATGTCCTTTTAATATCTATAAAATCTGTGGTGATAACCTCTCTCATATTTCATTCCTGATATTGTCAATTTGTGTAATCTTTTTTTTGAGCCAGACTATTTAGGAGTTTACAATTATGTCTATCTTTTCAAAGAATCAAACATTATATTTGCTAATATTTTTCTATAAAATTCTCTGTTATATATTTCTATAAATATCTAATTTAATTTTATATTATTATTTTAGAAACTATCAACCTATATTAGATATTGGCATATTAAATAGAAATTATGATGTTTTAAAATGATCAAATATTAAATTTGCAATTTCAAACATAAGTACAATAATTTATTTTAAAATATTTTTAAATTGAAAATATATATGGGCATGGGTGAATCATTTGTTTTCAGAGACATTTGACTTTGAACCTGAACTCTTACATTTATTGTCAGTTTAATTCCTATTTTGTGTAAATATTTTGTCATAAACACTAAAGATAATGCTTTTAGAGTGCTAGAAAACTACTTGACACATAAAGCTTTTAATCTCACATTTATCTTACCTTTCTCTTTATCTTCTTTTTCTTCTTTTAATTGTTCAATGTTTATAGACATGTAAGCTTAGGTTTCAGTAAACATTTGTTGATTAATTAATAATAGTTCTTTTCAATTTACTACTTTAGTAACTTTTCTGAGTTATAATTGATATATAAGGCTGCACATATTTAAAGTGTACAGTTTGATACATACCCATGAAACCATCACCACAATCAAAACAGTGAACTTATTTAGCACCTCAACAGTGCCCTTTTGCCCCTTTTCTCTCCCTTTCCAGAACTCCCCTCTACAAGCAAACACTGATGTGATTTCATCCAGTATAGATTAGTTCACATTTTCTACAGTTATATACAAATGAATCCATGCAATATATTACTCTTTATTGCCTGGCTTCTTTCACTCAGTATAATTATTTTGATAATAATCCAAGTTGTAATATGAAACAATAGTTTGTTGCTTTTTATTGCTGAATAATGGTTTTGGTTTTTCCTTTCCAAAGTAATTGTATAAGTTTCTCAGATTATATCTATATGTTATCATATCTATAACACCTTAGATAATGTTCTAAGAAAATGTGTTCTCTTCAACGTGATATATTTTGTTAAAAGACACTCTTATAATTTAGCCAAATTAATATACCCTTTGGATTAAGGTAATCTTAGATTCCATTTGATAGCATAATTGGAACATTTATTCTTTGCTCATGTATGGCAAACACTGTGTATTTAAAGAAATGCACAATAAAAATGAATATTTTTTGAGAACATGGTTCTATGGAGATTTCAAATAATAATGAATTATTAAAAATAGCTGTTATAAATGAAGTAAAATAATAAATGACCAAAGTAAAATAAGAAAGGTTATTTAATTTTTGAGGAACATATCTAGGAATTTCTACTTTTCAAGCAATTTGATTGAGATATCTTTTAATTTCCCATTTAAACATTAAAGATATTTTTGATAAATGAATTTGCTGCCAAAACAATCAATGTTATTTCAGAGTTTTCAAACAGAATTTCAGAGAGCAATATATTTGGCAGTTATAAAGTCAAAAATAGCGAGATTATTGGAACTGGTAATTTTTTTTTTTTTTTTTTTTTTTTTTTTTTGCGGTATGCGGGCCTCTCACTGTTGTGGCCTCTCCCGTTGCGGAGCACAGGCTCCGGATGCGCAGGCCCAGCGGCCATGGCTCACGGGCCCAGCCGCTCCACGGCATATGGGATCCTCCCAGACCGGGGCACGAACCCGTATCCCCTGCATCGGCAGGCGGACTCTCAACCACTGCGCCACCAGGGAGGCCCTGGAACTGGTAATTATTGAGGAGAACCAAAACCATTTTAAAAATGTTCCACTAGGACATGATTTTGTGCCCACTAGGCTTGTAAACTGTGCTTCCATCTGGCTTTTAATAATATTATTCCTCTCCAATGACTCCATGAACAAACCATACTTCAAACCACTCAAATTAATTATAAAACCCAAATAGTCACAAACAAAGCTTCTGCTCTTCCATATCATTGGCACAACCTAGAACCACTTAAATATGGCAGTGCCAATTTGAAGGTACATAATAGTTAATGTAAAAGATTTTAAAAGAAATGAAGAGCTGCTTGCAAATGGAGTAATCAGATTTTGAGAGATTCATATATTTTTCAAAGTTAAATTGAGCTATATGAGATAAATGTAGTGATAAATTTGTTCATATCTGTCACACATGCTTAATTTTCTTGGAAATAAGACACTCAAATATCACAACAGGTGTATGATGTAAGAATTACTTAGTAGGTCATGAAGTTTGTATTTTACTAGTTTGTCCACCAGTATTCATTCATTCACTCAAAAATATATTAAATTCCCATTGCAAATAAATACCAAGTTAGGTATTGATTTTTATATTTGTAAACAAAACAGATATAATCTCTGCTTCATGAGTTTACAGTCTAGTGGTGATTTAGGAAATAACCATATCAGAAGACATTTAATCATAAAAAGTGACAACTGTGATGAAGTAAGGAAATAACGGGAGATTATACTGGGCTGTTGAGAACCTGGCTGAGGAGTTTAATTTTAGCTGAGCTTTGAAAGGAAAGAGTGAAGAGTGAGAAGAGTGGGAGGAAGATATTTCCAGGAGAAGGAATAGCTTATGTGAATAAAATGCAAATATAAAAAATAAATAAAGTATAGGAAGTGCTGCTTTTTTTAAGATCAGATTTTCAAAGACAATTTTCTTGTTTAGTTCACACAATCTTTTTCCAATAATACATTACATCTGTATAAATATTACTAAATATTAAATATGTAATTATAGAAACTTCATTAGAAGTAAAGTTAATAGAACATTTAAACATGCAATTAAAATGGTTCATTTTAAAGTTTAAAATATCAAACACCACATTTTACACTGAGTCAATTTGAAAAAAAAGGAGGCTAGAGACTAGAAAGATTCAATCTGTGAAATAAAGGTGAGTAAATAAAATTAGAGAAAGAATATGCAATAATGTTCAATTCTGTGTATCTGAATTATCACTTGACATTTTCAGTAAAAGTCTGTTTGAAATCCAAGGTGTGTAAAATATCCTAGGGTCAAATTCATGCCCCAGTACTTCAAACTCAACATAACCAGAATTAAATCCAACAACCACTACCAAAATAGATTTTCCCTTTTCTTCTAGCTAGTTCTCTTAAATGACACCTTCCATAAAGTTTCAAAACCTCAAAGTTTGCGATAGCTTCTCCTCCTTCATCAATTGTTTACAAAGTTTTGGTGATTTAATTTCTGTACTGCTGCAAATCATCAATTAGTTTTCACTAACAAGGCCACTAATGCAGTTAAAAACTTCTCTATCACTTGCCTCATTGCCTCGAGGAAATATTTGCTTGCTCACTAGTTTGCCACCACTGACTTCGGTCCCTTCAAATAAACCACTCATACTACCCCAAAATAAGGTTGCTAAATTATAGTCACTCTCAAGTTATAAAACCAGATTGATTAAATACTATTCCCTGAATACACCCTATACTTTTCTGTTGTCTTGTCCGGTATTACTTTCTGTATTCCTGACTCATCTATCAGGAGCCAACATTACACATACTTAATTCTTCCTCATCTTGAAGCTTATATTATTTTTCTTAATAGGATAATTTCTATTATTCTAAATTTTAAGTTTTTAGATACCAGATGTTTTTACACTAAAAAATGTATGGCATTTCATGTAAATTATACTTAGTAGCATGCATAGTATTTCCTCCTAATAAGTTGCAAGTTGTTTGAGAAAATGAACTGGAATATTGTATCTTGCATGAAGTACAAATCAGTGATTTTTTGCAGAGTTTCATTTCAGGAATTAAACAAATATCCAAAGAATTTTGTTTAACATACACCATTTAATATAATATCAACTTGAAGTAGTATATGTTTTGGTGAACACAGAATTGCTTAAATGACCTTTAAACAAGAATAGGCTTGTTAGTTGATTCTTCTTTAATTTATTCCACATTTATTTATAGATAGCCCAGTATGTGTATGGTACTATTTAGATACTGATGATCCTGGATACTGTAATGAGCAGGAAATCAAAGCTATAACACTAAGGGATATTATGAAATTGCAGCAGAATATCTTTCAAGGGATAAGTTTGCACAGTGTTTTCTAGTGCTCTCCCCATCAACCCAAATTGGGCAATATGTCAAGGACTTCATTTATCACTATATTATAATCCTTCAAATATAAATATTTTTAAAATGTTGACTCAAAATTTTAATACAATTTAAGGAAGATGGATCTCTCAGTCTCTGTATTTTATTACATTCAGTCTTTTATTACTTTCAAAATCTATACATTTGTATGCATATGTACATTTATTCAGTAAAGTTAGGATATTCTGTAACAATTTATTAAATATTGTATTTTCATTTTCACTCTAATATCCATTGTATGTACTTATTAATATATATTCTTTAATTACCAATATCTTACATTCACAAGTGAGAAATTAGTATCAATTCTCTAAAACAATTCCAATTAAATCACCTATTTTATAATTTATATCAAAATTTCTAGTAAAATGATGAACAAATCTTAGGAATCTAATGTTAGTGATTTTAGTTAATTAAATGTTCACTATTAAAAAAATTGAAGAATTTAATAATCTTATGCTGCAAATAAATTATTTTTATCTCATTAATGACCCCTTATAAAATAAGTAGAACGATTTTCATTATTCTATTTAACCAAATAAAAATAAATAACAACATGGTGACAAGGGAAGGTTATGACTTAGAACTATAAAGGACAGCTCAAAAACAAAAACAAAAATATCTGGAATTCTTTTGAATGATATAGTTTGTAACCATTTAAATTTGGAATCCTTGGGTGTCAAAAGATTACTGTAAATATAGTTTAATTTTTTAATTGAAGTTGATTTACATGTGTGAATTTCTGCTGTACAGCAAAGTGATTCAATTATACATATATATGTATATTCTTTTTTTATATTCTTTTCCATTATGGTTTACCATAGGATATTGAATATAGTTCCCTGTGCTATAGAGTAGGACCTGTTGTTTATCCATTCTATATATAATAGCTTGCATCTGCTAACCCCAAACTCCCAATCCATCCCTCCCTCAACCCCCTCCCACTTGGAAACCACAAGTCTGTTCTCTATATCCATGAGTCTGTTTCTGTTTTGTAGATAGGTTCATTTGTATCATATTTTAGATTCCAAATATAAGTGATATCATTTGGTATTTGCCTTTCTCTTTCTGACTTACTTCACTTAGTATGATAATCTTTAGTTGCACCATGTTGCTGCAAATGGCATTATTTTGTTTTTTTTTGTGGCTGAGTAGTATTCCATTGTATATATGTGCCACATCTTTATCCACTCATCTGTCAATGGACATTTAAGTTATTTCCATGTCTTGGCTATTGTGAATAGTGCTGCTGTGAACATAGGGATATATGTATCTTTTTGAATTATAGTTTTGTCTGGATATATGCCCAAGAGTGGGATTGCTAGATCATATGGTAGCTCTATTTTTAGTTTTCTTATTGTCTGCATCAACTGACATTCCCACCAACAGTGCAAGAGGGTTCCCTTTTCTCCACACCCTCTCCAGTATTTGTTATTTGTACACATTTTAATGATGGTCATTCTGACCTGTGTGAGGTGGTACCTCATTATAGTTTTGATTTGCAATTGTAAATGTAGTTTAAAACTCAATTTTTCTTTTTTCTTTTATTCTTTACAAATAATTAAATCGTAGGATAATCCAGTAACAGATGCATTGTTTTTCAGTTACACAATTTCAATGTCAGCTTTATTACATGTACCAATTTTAAAATATGCATTAAAGGAGCTATTCAATAAATCTGGTAGTAGCCTGCATTAGCCTTACTTGTAAAAGAAGGCTTTTAGGCACCACTTATTTAGTCATACACATTGTAAAGCAGAAATAAAGCTGTTGTTAAAATGATAGACCTAAGCCTTAAAGTAGTTTTCCCTTTTCAGATAAGTATTTTTTTTCAAAACCAAGTAAATGATGACATTTATTCCCTGACATCTTAGAGAGTCCTTGATTTTGTCATTTCTCCTTTTTGAACAGACATGTCACCAATGAATACATATCAATAGCCATTGATCACATGAAAATATCTCCCAGTTTAATAGTGATCAAGGAAATGCAAATTAATACTATATTGGATACCCTTTCAAAAATACACTAAAATCCCTAGAATAACAAAATTATGAGAACACCAAAGATTGGCAATGATGGAAAACAAGTGAAACGCTCATATTTCTGATGGGAGTTTTAAAAATTAATGCCACTTTGGAAAACTGATACAGCAATTTCATTCCAGGTAAATAATTTCATTCACAGGATAAAAACATATCCACAAAAAGCAACTTTGTGTATAATAACCATAAAATACAAATCAGTCTAATGTTCAACAACTAATGAATCACTAAACAACTTGTTTTATATCCATAAAGTGGAATAATAGTAACAAAATGGAACAAATCACTGATACTGGCAACAACATGAATAAATCTCAAAAGTATTAAGGGAAAAAAAAAATAAGGCAACCAATTTCTGCCATAATTTACATGAATTCTTAGGTCCAGTGACATGTTACTTTGATAACCCCACTATAATTAATACATATGCATATCTTTTCTTAGTGAATATAATGATGAATTTGTTCAAACATATTCATGTGTCCATTCAATAATATTTACTACTTCCTACTATGTTCAAAACATTATATTAGATTCTGATTATAAAGTGATTAATAAACAAGTTCCCAGTTGTCATATAGTTACATTCTAATAAGAGAGATATTAAAATAAATAACTATACACTGTATATATATTTAAAATAACTTCTATGGAGAACACTGAGCAGCTAACATTTATTTGGCACTATGTGTTTTTAAATGTTTATATATATAATCTCATTAAATTTAATAAGGACAAATGTGAAAAGTACAATTATAATCTCTAATTTTACAAGATTATGAAACTGAAGTATATAGTATTAGCAAAGACTCACTTAACACAGAGTGACTTAGCAAAGCTGCACACTAAATACTGAAGCTGACATGCAGACTGTGGCAATCCTGTTCCACACACTGTAGCTTTAATCACCACCCTAGAGTGTATTCTTAAATGTTAAGATGAGAAATGTGAAAAATAGTGACTTGGGGAGGGGCTAAAGAGGTATGGCATCGTGTAGGATAATCAGAAATAGTGACATTACAGCAGAAACAAAATAACAAAAATGACAAGCCTAGAGAGCATAGAGGTAAGGGTCTCCTGGCCATAACAGAGTACAGTAGTTGGTTTCAGAATTCCCCTCATGTAATACAAGGAAATAGAATTTGTTGAAATGTATGAAGAAACTGTTTACAGGTATTGTGCACCAGACAACACACTCATGTCATATTTGAGGAAAAGGAACACATTAGCTGAACCCTAATTCTCCCTGCCTGAGGTCAATTTTCCAGTGGTGGTACAGGAGCAGAAGCCCAGGCAGAGTGATTTGAGGAGGAAGAAATAGGCATCTGGGATTGCTGAGATGGCTAGAATTTATGGTGCAAGTTAAAAAGAAGAGGAGGTATTCAGACATCTGGGGCATAAATTTCCAATTCATTTACATAAATACCAAAGAGTGTGATTTTATGATAATATGGTAAGAATATGTTTTGTTTCCTAAGAAAGCTCCCAACTGTCTTGTGAAATGAAGTGGCTGTACCATTTTGTACTTCCACTAGCAATGAATGAGAATTCCTATTGCTCCAATCATTGCCAGCATTTGGTCATTCTAATGGGTGTGTAGTGGTATTTCTTGTTGTAATTCCCTGGTAAGATTATGTTGAGCATCTTTTCATATGTTTATTTGCCATTTGTATACACCTTCTTTGGTGAGGTGTCTGTAAAGGTCTTTGACCAAACTTTTAATTAGGTTGTTTGTTTACTTGTTGAGTTTTAAGAGTTCTCTGTATATGTTGGATAACAGTCCTTTATCAGATGTTTTTTTGCAATATTTTCTCGCAGTCTGTGGCTTGCCTTCTCATTCTCTTCACTTTTTCTTTCACAGAGCACTTTTTAATTTTAATTAAATCCAGCTTATCAATACTTTCTTCCATGGTTATGCCTTTAGTGTTGTATCTAAAAAGTCATTGCCCTACCCAAGGTTATCTAGGTTTATCCTCTGTTATCTTCTAGTAATTTTATCATTTTGCATTTATCTAAATGTGACATATTTTGAGTTCGTTTTTGTGAAAAGTATAAAGGTAGTGTGTAGATTTTTTTTTTGCATATGGATGGTCAGTTCTAGCACCATTTGTTGAAGAGATTATCTTTGTTCCATTGTATTGTCTTTGCTCCCTTTTTCAAAGATCAGTTGAATATATTAATGTGGATCTATATCTGATTCTCTATTCTGTTCCGTTGATCTATTTGTCTGTTGTTTCAACAGTACTACTCTGTCTTGATTATTGTAGCTTTCCAGCAAGTCTTAAGGCAAATAGTGTCAGTCCTCCAATCTTATTCATCTCCTTCAATATTGTGTTGGCTATTCTGGGTCTTTTGCCTCTCCATATACATCTTAGCATCAGTTTTTCAATATCCATAAGATAACTTGCTGGGATTTTGACTGGCATTCCTTTGAAGCTACAGATCAAGTTGGGAAGAACTGGAATCTTGACAATATAGAGGCTTCCTTACCATGAATATGGAGTATCTCTCAACTTATTTAGTTCTTATTTGATTTCATTCATCAGTTTTGTCATTTTCCTCATATAGCTCTTGTACATATTTTTTAGACTCATACTTAAGTATTTCATTTTCTTCAGTGTTACTGTAAATGGTATATGTTTTCATTTCAAATTCCACTTGTTCATTATTGGTATATAGGTAAGTGATTGAGTTGTGTGTATTAACCTTGTGTCTTGCAACATTGATATAGTCACTTATTAGCTCCAGGAGTCTTTTGTTTATTCTTTCAGATTTTCTACCTACACAGTTATGTCATTTGAGGGCAAAGACAGTTTTATTTCTTCCTTTTCAGTCTGTATACCTTTAGTTTCTTCTTCTTGCCTGATTTCGTTAGCTTGGACTTCCAGCACAATGTCAAAGAGCAGTGGTGAGAGGGGACATCCTTGCCTTCTACCTGATTTTACTGAGAAAGCTTTAAGCTTGTCACCATTAAGTATGGTTTTAGCTGTAGGCTCACTGTAGATTTCCTTGATCAAGTTGTGGGATCTCCTCTCAATTCCTAGCTTACTGAGCATTTTTATCATGAATGAATGTTGAACTTTGTCAAATGTTTTTACTGCATTACTGATATGATCATGTGATTTTTTCTTCTTTATCCTATTGATGCGAGAGATTACATTATTTTATTTTGAAATGTAATACCAGACTTGGATATCTGGGATAAATCACATTTGGTCATGGTGTATAATTCTTTTTATACACTGTTGGATTTAATTGCTAATACTTTGTTAAGAATTTTTGCATCTATGTTTTTGAGAGATATTGGTCTACAGTTTATTTTTTTGTAGTTTTTTCATCTGGTTTTGGTATTAGGGTAATGCTGGCCTTATAGAATGAATCAGGAAGTATTCTCTCTGCTTCTGTATTTTGGAAGAGTTTGTAGAAAATTGGTATAGTTTATTCCTTAAATGTCTGCTAGAATTCACCAATGAACTTATCTGTGTTTAAGAGTTTCTGTTTTGATAGTTGTTAATTATTGATTTAATTTCATAGATATAGGCCTATTCAGATTGTCAATTTCTTCTTGAATGAGTTTTGGCAGATTGTGTCTTTCAAGGAATTGGTTAATTTTATCTAGATTTTCAACTTAGTGGGCTAGAGTTGTTCATATTGTTTTTATTATCTTTTTAATGGCCATGGGATCTATAGAGACATCCCCACTTTCATTTCTGATATTAAAAATTTGTGTTCCCTCAATTTTTTTCATAGTTAGCCTTGCTAGAGGCTTATTTTTATTAATCATTTCAAAGAATCAACTTTTGGTTTCATTAATTTTTTTCTGTTGATTTCTTGTTTTCAATTTCATCGATATCTGCTCTCTCATTTATTACTCATTTTCTTCTACTTAATCTGAATTTCATTTGCTCTTCTTTTTCTACCTTTTTTAGGCTAGATCTGGGATTACTGATTTTGGATTTTCTATCTTTAAAAAATTTTTTATTTTATATTGAAGTATAGTTGATAACAATGTTGTTAATTTCAGGTGTATGTCAAAGTGATTCAGTTACACATATACACGTATCTATCCTTTTTCAAATTCTTTTCCCATTAAGGTTATTACAGAATATTGAGCAGGGTTCCCTGTACTATATAGTAGGTCCTTGTTGGTTATCTATTTTAAATATACTAGTATGTATATGTCAATCCCAAACTTCCAATTTTTCCCTCCCCCTTTGGTAACCATAAGTTTGTTTTCTAAATCTGTGAGTCTGTTTCTGTTTAGTAAATAAGTTCATTTGTATCATTTTATTTTAGTCTACATATAAGTGATATCATATGATGTTCATCTTTCTCTTCACTCTTCTCTTCACTATCATACTTCACTTAATATGATAATCTCTAGGTCCATCCATGTTGCTATAAATGGCATTACTTCATTCTTTTTATGGCTGAGTAATATTCCATTATATAGATATGTATATGTATATATATGTATATGTGTGTGTACATATACACACACACACACACCACTTTTTTATCCATTCATCTGTCAATAGACATTTAGGTTGTTTCCGTGTCTTGGCTATTGTAAGCAGCACTGCAGTGAACATTGGGGGCATGTATCCTTTCAAACCATGGTTTTCTCTGGATATAGGCCCAGGAGTGGGATTGCTAGATCATATGATAGCTCTATTTTTCATTTTTTAAGGAACCTCCATACTCTTTTCCATAAAGTATAGGAGTGCTCCCTTTTCTCCACATCCTCTCCAGCATTTTTTGTTTGTATAAAAGATTTTTTGATGATGGCCATTCTGACTGTTGCAAGGTGATATCTCATCATAGTTTTGATTTGCATTTTTCTAATAATTAGTGATGTTGAGCGGCTTTTCATGCTCCTCTTGGCCATCTGTATGTCATCTTTGGAGAAATGTCTACTTAAGTCTTCTGGCCATTTTTTGATTGTTTGTTGTTTTTTGGTTCCTGTTGTTTTTTTGATATTGAGCTGCATGAGCTGTTTGCGTATTTTGGAGATTAAACCCTTGTCAATTGCTTTGTTTGCAAGTATTTTCTCCCATTCTGTGGGTTGTCTTTTTGTTTTGCTTATGGTCTCCTTTGCTGTGCAAAAGCTTTTAAGTTTCATTAGGTTCCATTTGTTTAATTTTGTTTTTATTTCATTACTCTAGGCAGTGGGTCAAAAAACATCTTGCTGTGATTTATGTCAAAGAGTGTTCTGCCTATGTTTTTCTCTCAGAGTTTTATAGTATCCAGCCTCACATTTAAGTCTTTAATTCATTTTATTTTTTTGTATGGTGTTAAGGAGTGTTCCAATTTCATTCTTTTACATGTAGCTGTCCAGTTTTCCCAGCACCACTGATTGAAGAGACTGTCTTTTCTCCATTGTACATTCTTACCTATTTTATTGTAGGTTAATTGACCATAGGTGCATGGGTTTATTTCTGGGCTTTTTATCGTGTCCCAATGATCTATGTGCCTGTTTTCCTGCATACTATTTTGATTACTGTAGCTTTTTAGTATAAAGTCAGCGAGACCAATTCCTCCAGCTCCATTTTTCTTTCTCAAGGTTGTTTTGGTTCTTTGGGGTCTTTTATGTCTCAGTACAAATTTCAAAATTATTTGTTCTAATTCTGTGAAAAATACCCTTGGTAATCTGATAGGGATTGCATCGAATCTATAGATTGCCTTGGGTAGTATAGTCATTTTCACAATATTGATTCTTCCAATCCAAGAACATGATATGTCTCTCCATCTGTGCCATCTTCAATTTCTTTCATCAGTATCTTAGTTTTCTGAGTACAGGTCTTTTGCCTCCTTAGGTAGTTTTATTCCTAGGTAAATTAGTCTTTTTGATGTGACTGTAAATGGGATTGTTTCCTTACTGTCTATTTCTGATAGTTCATTGTTCGTGTATAGAAATGAAACAGATTTCTGTATATTAATAATTTATCCTGCATCTTTACTGACTTCATTGATAAGTTCTAGTAGTTTCTTGGTGGCATCTTTAGGATTTTCTACATATAGTGTCATGTCATTTGCAGATGGATAAACATGAAATGAAACAATGAGAAGGAAAGATTAGTAATACATCATTAAAAAGTAGAAAAAACTAATTTTCTTAAGGAGAGATCTAATTTAAGAGTGGAAACTGTATTTGTAACTTTTAAGAGGCCAATTACAAAGTTAACAGTGCCATATTATCGTTTTAAGTGAACATACTATAAATAAACCTTCATCTAATATCCTTTGTATAATCTTATCTCAGGCTGGACACAATAAGTGTGCTTTATGACTTTTGGGTCCCATGGACCCATACATTTCATATATTATTCAAGTTTTAAAAATCATACCTTGGTTATCTGAAGTAAAAGAGATTCAAGACAGTTTATATTGAATTCAAGATTCAATATAAAGATATCAAAATATAAACATTCACACATACATTAATAAGTAAGTAATTTTTACTTTAATTCAAGTTTAATTTGGCTACCAGGAGCCAAATGCTAATTTCACTTAAGCAAAGAGCAAGTGAGCAGGTAGTAGGACAATTATGACAGGCTTGTCAAACTAACAATTGGGGTGAAATGTTACAAACTCTCCTTAAATTTATCCTAGAATGTATACAAACTAAGTCATGTTATTCATATGACAAGAGACAACAACTGATAGTTGTTTTTTGTTAACATATTCACAAATGTCTCTTCAAGGATAATGACACTTTTCATTAACTTTTTTCTCAACTAGGAAATCATAGTTATAAGTTAAAAAAAGTTAGATTAACATTTTAAAAGAGTCAAAACTATGAACATATTCTTCACTGTGTCTAACATATATAGTTATTTGACTAAGATAACTTTATCCTAAAGTAGATCTTTTAAAAATGAGTAATTTGAGTATTTTTCAATAAATATTTAAATTAAGGCATTTGTTATAAGAGCATTATGCTTTAACAGCTTTGAATGAATAAAACATGATTATAATGTGATTAAGGAACTTTCTTTCAGAGCGTACGATTTATAACTTGAGGTTTATAAGCAACATTCTCTTTGAAGTAATTTTTCCAGCTGATCCTAGAGAGTCCCTGTTTGACAGATGGAAATAATAAGCAAAAGCAGCAAAGGAGAAAGGGTTGTTTGCTGTGTACACTATCAACAAATACCCAACATACGGCAAGAGAATAGATATATTTTCATAAACTCTGGATCTCTTCCTGAATATTTCTCTTGATGTCACAAAATCACGTAGCTATAATTAACAAAACAGTCTATAAAAATGTGAGTACAGATAAGGCTTCCTAACCTAGAGAAGTCATATATATTTTCTTTTATTTCTAAGGTCTTCTGTTTCTCTTTTATTTTGTAAATGTGTGTTTGTTTAATGTTCTGTATAATATATTCGTGGAAGCATTTTATTTAAAATCTCACCCTTATTGCTTTGCCAGTGTTTGAAACCACCATGGCTGGCAGCCCTCCTATGTATTTTCACCAAGCCCTGGCTTGTTCATCTAAGAACACTAACACATTATACAGTCATATCACAAACTTTCTTAATAAATATCACATGAATCTCTCTGTCAAGTACCTGAGAGCTTGATCTGAGGACAGTATTTGATGGAAAAGAGTAGAGTTTCAAAGACCATCTCCTTTCCAGGGAAGCTGTATTTTGGTGAGAGTGTTATGTTGCCACTAGCAAATCACTTAAAGATCATTGGAAGCTCAAGAGTACTGGCTCTGAAAATGGTAAGGCCAAAAGGCACTTGGTAGGAACATTTGTTTCTGTGTTTATACAACCATTTCAGAAAAAGAAATTTAACCCAAAGGACATATGGAAACATACCGATGATCAACATCAATCTATAAAGAGAGAAAAACTACAAGTTGTAAAAAGACTTCTCCACTAAATTTGTTGAACTATGCATATTTTGTCTGTTTGTTTCTTTGTACTGTGAAAACTGGTGTAGATATATTTTAAAATCTTATAAGAAAATGTGTAGGTAGATAGATGCATCCATTATAACTACCATAGTTATTATCAGCCTATTTTTCAAAATCATGTGAAAATTAGATTTTTGTCTTTATTGATTTTAAAATACCTAGTTAAAGGTAGCAAGAATTATGTTTAAATGTGGTGTGAAATCCTTTTTTCATACTTAGAGAATGCAAACCCCAGGTGTCATAATAGAGGTCATCATAGACAAAAAGCAGTTTTTGAGCACCATGTTTTTGTTTCACCAATTCCTTCTTCCTTCTTTGGTATTCACTTTTAGAGTTAATCTTTTATTTAGCACAAACAGTCCAGTATTTCTGTACTAAGAGCTCTTGGAAATATTTCACTAAAACATAAGCTACTTAGAAAAATGCTTAAACCTGTGTTGTCCTGCTTTGTATTTTCTTCAGCATGGTTGACAGGTTTGCAAGTTTCAGTAAAAAAAACTGTACAGAATCCTTACCCAATAGACTCTAACTTAAAATAATCATCTCCAAGTCAGGAAGAAATCATGCCAATTATAAACCATGGTTATAAGCAGACTCAGTTTGCAATCATAACTGCTGCAAATTTCATGGGTTTTTTTTGAATTTTATTTATTTATTTTATACAGGAGGTTTCATTAATCTATTTAATACATATCAGTATATATATGTCAATCACAATCTCCCAATTCATCCCATCACCCCACCATTTTCTACCCTTGGTGTCCATACGTTTGTTCTCTACATCTGTGTCTCTATTTCTTCCTTGCAAATCGGTTCATCTGTACCATTTTTCTAGATTCCACATATATGCATTAATATATGATATTTGTTCTCTGACTTATTTCACTCTGTATGACAGTCTCTAGGTCCATCCATGTCTCTACAAATGACCTAATTTCGTTCCTTTTTAGGGCTGGGTAATATTCCATCGTACATATGTGCCACATCTTCTTTATCCATTCATCTGTCGATGGACACTTAGGTTGCTTCCATGTCCTGGCTATTGTAAATAGAGCTGCAATGAACATTGTGGTACATGACTCTTTTTGAATTATGGTTTTTCTCAGGGTATATGCCCAGTAATGGGATTGCTGGGTCATATGGTAGTTCTATTTTTAATTTTTTAAGGAACCTCCATACTGTTCTCTATAGTAGCTGTATCAATTTACATTCACACCAACAGTGAAGGAGGGTTCCCTTTTCTCCACACCCTCTCCAGCATTTGTTGTTTGTAGATTTTCTGATGATGCCCATTCTAACTGGTGTGAGGTGATACCTCATTGTACTTTTGATTTGCATTTCTCTAATAATTAGTGATGTGGAGCAGCTTTTCATGTGCCTCTTGGCCATCTGTATGTCTTCTTTGGATAAATGTCTATTTAGGTCTTCTGCCCATTTTTGGATTGGGTTGTTTGTTTTTTTAATATTGAGCTGCATTAGCTGTTTATAGTTATCTTTGCTATGCAAAAGCTTTTAAGTTTCATTAGGTCTCATTCGTTTATTTTTGTTTTTATTTCCATTACTCTAGGAGGTGGGTGAAAAAAAGATCTTGCTGTGATTTATGTCAAAGAATGCTCTGCCTATGTTTTCCTCTAAGAGTTTTATAATGTCCAGTCTTATATTTAGGTCTTTAATCCATTTTGAGTTTATTTTTGTGTACGGTGTTAGGGAGTGTTCTAATTTCATTCTTTTACATACTTCATGTTTTAAGGGAAGCCATGCACAATGAGGATAGGAATCCAGTGAAGCAAGACATGAAGTTCCCATCCATAGCAGTGCAGATAACATTTCCTGTAAACTGTAATATATAATACAGTAAAAAAAAAAAGGCAGAAGAATTAAAGTGCAAATAAAATAAACATGGTCATGTCCATGTAGCATATTATTAATTTTAATAGTATAAAATCTGCACTTCTTAAAAGAAAGTACCTTTGGATATGGAATAACTAGTGATATATAAGAACAGTACTACTTAGAGATTTTGAGTCATGTAAAATATTTATGCCTTTATTAAACAGGTTAATACTCACTAGATGCTGTAATAAACAGCCTAACTATTTCAGTTGCTTAATACAAGAAAATGTTTATCTCACACCAATTTCCAGTACAGATTACATGACTCTCCTGGATCCTCTCCAGGTGATAACTCTGGGATTTGGCTTCCTTCTCTTATGTGGCTTCTTTATACCAGAGTCCTTTACTGTTAGCCACACAGAAGAGAAAGCATGAGCTAAAGATCCCAAAGAAAAAGTCCAAGAAACATTCATACATTGACCAAAACTATTTACAAACCTCAAATCTATTTTAAGTGATACTGTGTAATATATTCTTCCTTTGGCCCAAGAAGAGATAAAAAATTTGAATGTATTCAGCTATTCAGTGTTTTCTTTTTCTATTTAAAAACTGGTATTAAAAGGAGCAAAGTATATTTATTTTCAACACCATTTTATAAAGAGGGTTTATTTTAACAACAAAGAAATAGGGATGACTTAATCTTTTCCATTGAATGTATTAAGATCCGCAATAAAATAAGTTTTCTTAAATTCTCCTAATCTACACCAACAGGGATTAAGATTAAGCTCTGAAAGGATCAGAGTAAGACTCCTACTATAGGCTCTTTTGCTTTTATCTTTAGGGGTCAAGACATCCACAGAAGTGTCCACACACCAAGGAGGACCTAGAAAACCACCTTCCTTAGCATCTAACATTCACAGCCTTACCACCACTGTCTATCTTGAATTGGCCAGGACTACATGCATGGTGCATTTATTGGTCATTTTTTGTTGTAAAACCAACAATTACAAGACTTAATGGCTGAAAACCAAACTATTTATTTAACTCACAATTTATTGGGGTTGCCACATCAGTCCTTACTAAGCTGGGAGATCATTTTTGTCTCAATGGGACTCCCTCAAATGACTGTTGTCATCTGAAGCTCAGCAACAAGTTAGCTTTACTGATTTTAGCTGGGTTTTCTTACTTGTCTAGGGTCTCAGCTGGGGCAACTGGGGCTGATATGGCTCTGTCCTACATGGTTGCATCTTGTTAAGGCACATGAAGAGACCTAGGTTTAACAATGTACATGGTCATTTTCTTAAGATGCTATTAACCAGCAAGTTACAAGACCATCTGAGATATAAATAGTTCATAAATAGACTGATTATCCCAAGCTCATATTGAAACAGAAATGGATATAGGGAATAAAATAATCAGACATTTTTGTAAATTATCTACCATTCTGTCCATTAATGTTATTTACTACAGGAAACCAGAACTCATAGAATCCTTTTATCTCACATAGTACATTCTTCCTATTGCTCTATCTGTACCTCCACTATTATATCCTCATATTCTGTATCTATATAGAACCTGGAAAACTTTCACTTTGTCCTTCAAAGCTTGTATCTTCAACAAAATCCCCTATAATCTCAACTTCTCTGAATATGATTTTTGACCACACTTGAGACACTCCTTGAGGATCTTCTGTATTTTGATTTGGTCAACTGGATAGGTAGCTGAGATGTTTTCTTAAATAAGAAAAATAGTGGAGGAGATTTGAGGTAAAGGATGGAATCAAATGTTCTGTTTTGACTAAGTTTGGTTTGAAATTTCTGTTAGACATTCAAGTATAGAAGTCATGTAGACTATGAATCCGGAGCTCCAATGGCAATTCAGCATTAAGGATACGAGTTTAAGAGTTACCAACTTATAATATTATTTATAATCCTGGGACAATAGTCAAATACTGTCTATAAAAGTCCTGAAAAACGAAAAGAAACCCAGAAGTTGATTCTGAAAATACCAGCATGTATAGTAATGACTCTCTTCCTATAACCTAAGAGAAAATAAATGCTTTTACTTTTAATTAATGAAATTTAAGTTGTGACCTTCAACAATCTTTCATAGGATAAGGTTAATATCTTAAATATAAATATGTAATCTAATCTAAATTGAGCATAAAATAAAAAGGACAAGTTATTTCCTTTAATAGTTATTTATATCATGCACACATATCTATAGGGACATAGGAGACTTATAATAGAAACTTAAAGTGAATATATCAATACCTAGACCTATTATTTCCAAAGTTGGTACATAAAGAATATGGATGCATAAATTATCTTTTATATACCATCTGTGTGTATTTTATTTTGGACAATATCTATTCAAAAACTAGCATGGTGGAATATACCCTTGCTTTCTTGTTCTATAGTCAAATAACTGCACTGTAACTGACATGTGCTTTAAATTTATTGGTTTTAAAATTGGTCATGAAGAACCTAGGGGCAAGACAGCAGACCTACTAGAGAATGGATTTGAGGATACAGGGAGCGGGAAGGGTAAGCTTGGAAAAAGTGAGAGAGTGGCATGGACATATATACACTACAAATGTAAAATAGATAGCTAGTAAGAAGCAGCGGTATAGCACAGGGAGATCAGCTTGGTGCTTTGTGACCACCTAGAGGGGTAGGATAGGGAGGGTGGGAGGGAGGGAGACGCAAGAGGGAAGAGAAATGGGGCTATATGTATACGTATAACTGATTCACTTTGTTATAAAGCAGAAACTAACAAACACACCATTGTAAAGCAATTATACTCCGATAAAGATTTTAAATAAAATAAAAGGTAAAGTGACAATTAAATATCATAACAACAACAAAAATTTGTTGGTTTTAGACTGAACCACACCATTGCTAGCAAATATAGCCACTAAAAATTAAGTCATTAAAATTATAAACTTTAATAAACAGAAATTACTTCACCAAAATAAAAATTTATTAATGATAATGTGTGAGACAATAGCACACATTATATAATCTATTTCCAAAACAGTCTTGTAAGATAACTGTTATTATATCTATTTTATAGATTAAGAAACATTTGTTCAAAGTATAATAGTTGTATGACTTTTGAAAGCAAAAAAGCCAGAAATACATATAGCATGCATTTTAATAATTCAACTTAGCATTTGAAAACTTAAGTTCTTATAAAAAATATAATTCTGCCTCTGATTGGTTAAAAAATAATTTCAAGTTTCATAATTTTACCAAAAATATACTTTGACATAAAAGTATGATTTATAATTTCTAAAATTTTCCCTGAAATCATGCTCAAGGTTTTTAAATGGAAAGCTTAAAAGAACTGTAATTGAAATCAGTGAAGTCATGATAGTATCTTCACACAATATCTTCACTGTACATCACAGTATACACAGTTTCATATGGATTATATTTTTATGAAGATATTGATAGCACTATAGAAAAAAATTAGAGCTGGAATTGCTTTAAAGTTCATCTATCCTCCAATGGTGAGGGGTTGATATGAATGCACATCAAATATCTGCTTCTTGTGTATAGGTACTGCTTAAGTCCCCCAAATCCTCAACCAGTGACTGGGTTTTCCCAAGTGAAAAGGAAAAACAAGTAAAGATTTTTGTATAAACAGCACTTTATCAATCTGACATATTAGCCATGTAAATTAAATGAAACTAAAACTTAATGAAGTTTTGATTGAACGATGTGAGTCCATCATATTAAAAAACAGGGAGTTTGGGAGTGACACAAGCAAGATGGCAGTAGAAGAGGTCCAAGGTCCCCTGCTTGTATCCCCTCCCGAGTAACAATAATTTGCCAGCCATCCACAGACTAAATTGTTTTTGTGACTGCCACAGGGTCCAGTTAGGAGGTTTTAAAACCCAAGTGGAGCTCAAGACCAAGGATGGTTGTTTTGAAAAGGCAGGCTCAGAGCCAGGTGACACGCTCAGTGGCCATAGTCCTGGCTACAGATCCATAAATACCCCTGTCCCCCTTGGATTCAGTTACAGAGCTGTTTGACCTGTCACCAGCACCATTGCCAAGAGACTCAAGAGTGGTACTACCTGCTCTTCCCTTGGGTAACAAGCTCACTGACTTTAGCCCTACCTGTGGACTCTGAAGTATCCTGTGGCCCAGCTCCAACAACTTTAAGCTCTGACCTGGGGGCAATCCTAGTCACCCAGGGACACACTGGGAGATGTGCCTGTTCATGCTAGTGGGGGTTGATCTGTCAGACTGCACATCTTGAAGTGGCCCTATGGCCTGGCTCCAGCCCTTCCTAGCATGTTCCAGAAGTGGTCCTGCCTGTCCAGGTTCCTGCCTAGTGACCCAGTGGGAGCCCTTCCAAAGACTCAGCAGGAGCCACACTGTCCACAAACCTAGTAACAGTCCCACTGTCTGCAGACCCTTCACACCCTTGTCCCAGCATCAGCTTTATTGAACAGGGTCCTGGAGTCAGGCCCACCTGCCAAGGAACAAGACATGAGCCACAACTGTCCAAGACCCTGGCAAAAAGCTGTCAACTGCAAGCCACACTGCAGACCCAGCAGTAGGCATGTAATCAGCTCCAACTCCATTTAACTGTGATCCCAGAGGCAATCCCTTCAGCGGGGGAAACGGATAGGAGAATGTCTCTACATTTCAAAACCAGTCTGTAAAACTCACAGATATAGAAAACAGATTTGTGGTTGCCAAAGTGGAAGGGGGACGGGGGAGGGAAGAATTAGTAGTTTGGGATTAGCAAATGCAAGTTATTATATATAAGATGATGGATAAACAGCATGGTCCTATTATGTAGCACAGGGAATTATATTCAATATCCTGTGATAAACCATATGGAAAAGAATACAGAAAAAGAATATACATATGTATAACTGAATCACTTTTCTGTACAGCAGAAATTAACACAAGAGTGTAAATCAACTATACCTCAATACATATATATCAAAACCAGTCTGTAAATATTGAAGTTTGGTTCTACGCAGACATCAACACAAGCCTACACAGATCATGAAAAATCAGGCAAATATGACATCATCAAAGAAAATTAATAAAACTATGGTAACTGACCCCAAAGAAATGGAGATGTGAGTTACCTAATAAGAATTCAAAATACTTATCTTAAAAAAGTTCAATGAGGACCCCGGAGGAAGATGGCGTAAGAGTAAGACGCGGAGATCACCTTCCTCCCCACAGATACATCAGAAATTCATCTACACGTGGAACAACTCCTACAGAACACCTATTGAACGCTGACAGAAGACCTCAGACCCCCCAAAAGGCAAGAAGATCCCCACATACCTGGGTAGGGCAAAAGAAAAAAAGAATAAACAGAGACAATAGGATAGGGACGGGACCTGCACCAGTGGGAGGGAGCCGTGAAGGAGGGAAGGTTTCTACACACTACAAGCCCCTTCGCGGGCGGAGACTGCAGGTGGCGGAGGGGGAAAGCTTCGGAGTAGCGGAGGAGAGCACAGCAACAGGGGTGTGGAGGGCAAAGCGGAGAGATTCCGGCACAGAGGATCGGTGCCCTCAGGCACTCACCAGCCCGAGAGGCTTGTCTGCTCGGCCGCCGCGGCGGGGGGGCTGGGAGCTGAGGCTCGGGTATCGGCTTTCAGTCAGAGCACAGGGAGAGGACTGGGGCTGGCGGCAGGAAGAGAGCCTGAAGGGGTTAGTGCACCACGGCTAGCCCGGAGGGAGTCCGGGGAAAGGGTCTGGAGCTGCCGAAGAGGCAAGAGACTTTTTTCCCTTTTGTTTCCTGGTGCGCGAGGAGAGGGCATTAAGAGGGCTGTTTAGGGAAGCGCCAGAGACAGGCGCGAGCCGCGGGTAAGGCACGGACCTCGGAGACGGGTGTAGGGCGGCCGCCGCCGCCGACGACGCCCGCGGCCCGCCGCCGCCGACAACGCCGACGCGGCCCGCCGCCGCCGACGCCGACGCCGTGGCCCGCCGCTGCCGCCGCCGAAACCGTGGCCCGCCGACGCCGACGCTGCGGCCCGCCGACGCGGCCGACGCCGCCGCCCGCCGACGCCGACGCCGCCACGGCCCGCCGCCGCCGCCCGCCGCCGACGCCGCTGCCGACGCGGCCCGCCGATGCCGACGCCGCTGCGGCCCGCCGCCGACGCCGCCGACGCCCGCCGCCGCTGCCACGGCCCGCCGCCACCCGCCGCTGGGGGGCCTGTGTGCGGGCGCGGGTCGCTGTCCGCCCCGCCTTCCGGGGGGCCTGTGCACCCCGCCACTGCCGGGGTCCCGAGACCCGGGGACGGCTTTCCCGGTAAAGTGCACGGAGCGCCACGGGCTGCTGCAACGTCACGCCGGCCTCTGCCGCCGCAGGCCCGCCCCACACTGCGCGCCCCTCCCTCTCCTCTGCCTGAGTGAGCCAGAGCCCCCGAATCAGCGGCTCCTTTAAACCCGTCCTGTCTGAGCGAAGAACGGACGCCCTCCAGCGACCTACGCACAGAGGCGGGGCCGGGTCTAAGGCTGAGACCCGGGAGCTGTGAGAGCAGAGACAGGGAAATCTCTCTGTGCAGTCTCGGAGGCAGCGGATTAAAGCTCCACGGTCCATTTGATGTGCCCTGCGTCTGTGGAGTGCATGAATGGACAGTGAATCATCCCAAATTGAGGAAGTGGACTTTGAGGACAAGATTTAAGACTTTCTCCCCTTTTCCTCTTTTTACAACGAATTATTCCAAATTGAGGAGGTGGACTTGGAGAGCAAGATTTTTGAATTTTCCCCCTGCTCTCTTTTTGTGAATGTGTATGTGTAATCTTCTGTGTAAGATTCTCTCTGTATAGCTTTGCTTCCACCATATGTCCCAGGGTTCTATCGGTCCGTTTTTTTTTTTTTCAATAATTACTTTCTAATTTTAATAACGCTACTATATTTCATACTTTATTCTAATTTACTTTACCTGCTCTTTCTTTTTTTTCCTACCTTCCCTTCCTCCCTCCCTCCTTCCGCTCCTCCTTTCCTTCTTTCTTCTTTCCTCCCTCCCTCCCTCCCACCCTTCTTCTTTCCACTTTCTTTTTCTTTCCTTCCTCCCTCCCTCCCTCCTGTCTTTCTTTCTTTCTTTCCTTCCTCCCTCCCTCCCTCCCTCCCTTCTTCCATTCACTCTTCATTTTGCTTTCATTCCTCCCTCCCTTCCTCCTTTCTTTCCTTTTTTCTTTCCATCCTTCCTCCCTCCCTCCTTTCTTTCTTCCTTCCTTCCTTCCTTTCTTCCCTTCTTCCTTTCTTTCCCTCTCTCTTTCTTTCTTCTACTAATTCTTTCTCTCTACCTTTTCTCCCTGTTATTCTGAGCCGGGTGGATGAAAGGCTCTTGGTGCTGCAGCCAGGAGCCAGTGCTGTGCCTCTGAAGTGGGAGAGCCAACTTCAGGACACGTGTCCACAAGAGACCTCCCAGCTCCACATAATATCAAGCAGCGAAAATCTCCCAGAGATCTCCATCCCAACACCAGCACCCAGCTTCAGTCAACGACCAGCAAGCTACAGTGCTGGTCACCCTGTGCAAAGCAACTAGCAAGGCAGGAACACAACCCCACCCATTAGCAGAGAGGTTACCTAAAAACATAATAAGGCAATAGGCACCCCAAAACACACCACCAGACGTGGACCTGTCCACCAGAAAGACAAGATCGAGCCTCAACCACCAGAACACAGGCATTAGTCCCCCCCACCAGAAAGCCTACACAACCTACTGAAACAACCTTAGCCACTGGGGTCAGACACCAAAAACAACGGGAACTACGAATCTACAGCCTGCAAAAAGGAGACCCCAAACACAGTAACATAAGAAAAATGAGAAGACAGAAAAACACACAGCAGGTGAAGGAGCAAGATAAAAACCTAGCAGACCTAACAAATGAAGAGGTAATAGGCAGTCTACCTGAAAAAGAATTCAGAATAATGATAGTAAAGCTGATCCAAGATTCTATTTCCAAGATCCATAATCTTGGAAATAGAATAGACAAAATGCAAGAAACAGTTAACAAGGACCTAGAAGAACTAAAGATGAATCAAGCATCGATTAAAAACACAATAAATGAAATGAAAAATACTCTAGATGGGATCAATAGCAGAATAACTGAGGCAGAAGAACGGATAAGTGAGGTGGAAGATAAAATAGTGGAAATAAGTGATGCAGAGCAAAATAAAGAAAAAAGAATGAAAAGAACAGAGGACAGTCTCAGAGACCTCTGGGACAACATTAAACGCACCAACATTCGAATTATAGGGGTTCCAGAAGAAGAAGAGAAAAAGAAAGGGACTGAGAAAATATTTGAAGAGATTATAGTTGAAAACTTCCCCAATATGGGAAAGGAAATAGTTAATCAAGTCCAGGAGGCACAGAGAGTCCCATACAGAATAAATCCAAGGAGAAATACACCAAGACACATATTAATCAAACTGTCAAAAATTAAACACAAAGAAATCATATTAAAAGCAGCAAGGCAAAAACAACAAATAACACACAAGGGAATCCCCATCAGGTTAACAGCTGATCTCTCAGCAGAAACTCTACAAGCCAGAAGGGAGTGGCAGGACATAATTAAAGTGATGAAGGAGAGAAACCTGCAACCAAGATTACTCTACCCAGCAAGGATCTCATTCAGATTTGATGGAGAAATTAAAACGTTTACAGACAAGCAAAAGCTGAGAGAGTTCAGCACCACCAAACCAGCTCTACAACAAATGCTAAAGGAACTTCTCTAGGCAAGAAGCACAACAGAAGGAATATACCTACAATAACAACCCAAAGCAATTAAGGAAATGGGAATAGGAATATACATATCAATAATTACCTTAAATGTAAATGGACTAAATGCTCCCACCAAAAGACACAGAGTGGCTGAATGGATACAAAAACAAGACCCATATATATGCTGTCTACAAGAGACCCACTTCAGACCTCGAGACACATACAGATTGAAAGTAAGGGGATGGAAAAAGATATTCCATGCAAATGGAAATCAAAAGAAAGCTGGAGTAGCAATTCTCATATCAGACAAAATAGACTTTAAAATAAAGACTATTAGAAGAGACAAAGAAGGACACTACATAACGATAAAGGGATCGATCCAAGAAGAAGATATAACAATTGTAAATATTTATGCACCCAACATAGGAGCACCTCAATACATACGGCAAATACTAACAGCCATAAAAGGGGAAATCGACAGTAACACAATCATAGTAGGGGACTTTAACACCCCACTTTCACCAATGGACAGATCATCCAAAATGAAAATAAATAAGGAAACACAAGCTTTAAATGATACATTAAACAAGATGGACTTAGTTGATATTTATAGGACATTCCATCCAAAAACAACAGAATACACATTTTTCTCAAGTGCTCATGGAACATTCTCCAGGATAGATCATATCTTGGGTCACAAATCAAGCCTTGGTAAATTTAAGAAAATTGAAATTGTATCAAGTATCTTTTCCGACCACAATGCTATGAGACTAGACATCAATTACAGGAAAAGATCTGTAAAAAATACAAACACATGGAGGCTAAACAATACACTACTTAATAACGAAGTGATCAGTGAAGAAATCAAAGAGGAAATTAAAAAATACCTAGAAACAAATGACAATGGAGACACGACGACCCAAAACCTATGGGACGCAGCAAAACAGTTCTAAGGGGGAAGTTTACAGCAATACAATCCCACCTTAAGAAACAGGAAACATTTCGAGTAAACAACCTGACCCTGCACCTAAAGCAATTAGAGAAAGAAGAACAAAAAACCCCCAAAGCTAGCAGAAAGAAAGAAATCATAAAGATCAGATCAGAAATAAATGAAAAAGAAATGAAGGAAACGATAGCAAAGATCAATAAAACTAAAAGCTGGTTCTTTGAGAAGATAAACAAAATTGACAAACCACTAGCCAGACTCATCAAGAAAAGAAGAGAGAAGACTCAAATCAATAGACTGAAATGAAAAAGGAGAAGTAACAACTGACACTGCAGAAATACAAAAGATCATGAGAGATTACTATAAGCAACTCTATGCCAATAAAATGGACAACCTGGAAGAAATGGACAAATTCTTAGAAATGCACAACCTGCCAAGACTGACTCAGGAAGAAATAGAAAATATGAATAGACCAATCACAAGCACTGAAATTGAAACTGTGATTAAAAATCTTCCATCAAACAAAAGCCCAGGACCAGATGGCTTCACAGGCGAATTCTATCAAACATTTAGAGAAGAGCTAACACCTATCCTTCTCAAACTCTTCCAAACAATATCAGAGGAAGGAACACTCCCAAACTCATTCTACGAGGCCACCATCACCTTGTTACCAAAACCAGGCAAGGATGTCACAAAGAAAGAAAACTACAGGCCAATATCACTGATGAACATAGATGCAAAAATCCTCAATAAAATACTAGCAAACAGAATCCAACAGCATATTAAAAGGATCATACACCATGATCAAGTGGGGTTTATTCCAGGAATGCAAGGATTCTTCAATATACGCAAATCAATCAATGTGATACACCATATTAACAAGTTGAAGGAGAAAAACCATATGATCATCTCAATAGATGCAGAGAAAGCTTTTGACAAAATTCAACACCCATTTATGATAAAAACCCTGCAGAAAGTAGGCATAGAGGGATCTTTCCTCAACATAATAAAGGCCATATATGACAAACCCACAGCCAACATTATCCTCAATGGTGAAAAACTGAAACCATTTCCACTAAGATCAGGAACAAGACAAGGTTGCCCACTCTCACCACTCTTATTCAACATAGTTTTGGAAGTTTTAGCCACAGCAATCAGAGAAGGAAAGGAAATAAAAGGAATCCAAATCGGAAAAGAAGAAGTAAAGCTGTCACTGTTTGCAGATGACATGATACTGTACATAGAGAATCCTAAAGATGCTACCGAAAAACTACTAGAGCTAATCAATGAATTTGGTAAAGTAGCAGGATACAAAATTAATGTACAGAAATCTCTGGCATTCCTGTACACTAATGATGAAAAATCTGAAAATGAAATCAAGAAAACACTCCCATTTACCATTGCAACAAAAAGAATAAAATATCTAGGAATAAACCTACCTAAGGAGACAAAAGACCTGTATGCAGAAAATTATAAGACACTGATGAAAGAAATTAAAGAAGATACAAATAGATGGAGAGATATACCATGCTCCTGGATTGGAAGAATCAATATTGTGAAAATGACTCTACTACCCAAAGCAATCTACAGATTCAATACAATCCCTATCAAACTACCACTGGCATTTTTCACAGAACTAGAACAAAATATTTCAAAATTTGTTTGGAAAAACAAAAGACCCCGAATAGCCAAAGCAATCTTGAGAACGAAAAACGGAGCTGGAGGAATCAGGGTCCCTGACTTCAGACTATACTACAAAGCTACAGTAATTAAGACAGTGTGGTACTGGCATAAAAACAGAAAGATAGACCAGTGGATCAGGATAGAAAGCCCAGAGATAAACCCATGCACATATGGCCAACTTATCTTTGATAAAGGAGGCAGGAATGTACAGTGGAGAAAGGACAGCCTCTTCAATAAGTGGTGCTGGGAAAACTGGACAAGGACATGTAAAAGTTTGAGATTAGATCATTCCCTAACACCATACACAAAAATAAGCTCAAAATGGATTAAAGACCTAAATGTAGGGCCAGAAACTATCAAACTCTTAGAGGAAAACATAGGTAGAACACTCTATGACATAAATCACAGCAAGATCCTTTTGGACCCACCTCCTAGAGAAATGGAAATAAAAACAAAGATAAACAAATGGGACCTAATGAAACTTCAAAGCTTTTGCACAGCAAAGGAAACCATAAACAAGACCAAAAGACAACCCTCAGAATGGGAGAAAATATTTGCAAATGAAGCAACTGACAAAGGATTAATCTCCAAAATTTATAAACAGCTCATGCAGCTCAATAGCAAAAAAACAAACAACCCAATCCAAAAATGGGCAGAAGACGTAAATAGGCATTTCTCCAAAGAAGATATACAGACTGCCAACAAACACATGAAAGAATGCTCAACATCATTAATCATCAGAGAAATGCAAATCAAAACTACAATGAGATATCATCTCACACCAGTCAGAATGGCCATCATCAAGAAATCTAGAAACAATAAATGCTGGAGAGGGTGTGGAGAAAAGGGAACACTCTTGCACTGCTGGTGGGAGTGTGAATTGGTACAGCCACTATGGAGAACAGTATGGAGGTTCCTTAAAAAACTAAAAATAGAACTACCATATGACCCAGCAATCCCACTACTAGGCATATATCCTGAGAAAACCATAATTCAAAAAGAGACATGTACCAAAATGTTCATTGCAGCTCTATTCACAATAGCCCGGAGCTGGAAACAACCTAAGTGTCCATTATCGGATGAATGGATAAAGAAGATGTGGCACATATATACAATGGAATATTACTCAGCCATAAAAAGAAACGAAACTGAGCTATTTGTAATGAGGTGGATAGACCTAGAGTCTGTCATACAGAGTGAAGTAAGTCAGAAAGAGAAAGACAAATACCGTATGCTAACACACATATACGGAATTAAAAAAAAATGGCATGAAGAACCTAGAGGTAAAACGGGAATAAAGACACAGACCTACTTGAGAATGGACTTGAGGATATGGGGAGGGGGAAGGGTAAGCTCTGACAAAGCGAAAGAGAGGCATGGACATATATACACTACCAAACGTGGGGTAGATAGATGGTGGGAAGCGGCCGCATGGCACAGGGAGATCAGCTCGGTGCTTTGTGACCGCCTGGAGGGGTGGGATGGGGAGGGTGGGAGGGAGGGAGATGCATGAGGGAAGGGATGTGGGAACAGATGTATGTGTATGACTGATTCACTTTGTTATAAAGCAGAAACTAATAAAAAAATAAAAAATAAAAAATAAATAAAAAAAAAAAGTTCAATGAGATGCAAGACAACACAGATAGACAACTAAACAAAATCAGGAAAATAATGCATGAACAAAATTAGAAGTTTAATAACAAAATAGAAGCCATAAAAAAGAACAAAATAGAAATAATGGAACTGAAGTGTACAGTGCCAGAATTGAAAAATTAGAGAGGTTCATTTTTTGCTTAAGTGAATATCAAAATAGAATTTATCATAGATGTAGCTTATTTGATTTTATAAGCCCCAGGTGTTAAATTTATTTTTGTTGATTTATATGATTTTATACCGAAATATAAATCAGAACTATATCTATTATAGATACTGTTATGTTGTTAGATGGTATGATATTTTTTAAAAAATATCAGACCTTATACATTATACACAGTGGGAAATATATATTATATGGCTTTAATGATGAATAATTTGAATATTAAATACAATACTACTTAGAAAAATAAAGTTTTAAAAACGTGCTTATTTGACATTGTAAAATAGACTCTGGATTGAAGTTTACTCTTCAAAAGTTGTTATTAAATCTATGTTCATACATTGTATAAAATCTTAATTAGTATATTCTCACTTTCAAAATTTTGAAACTGTGACTGTATTATAAATGAAGATATTAATTTTTGTTCTCCGTGCATTAAGAAGTTATAAAAGAATCTAATTTTTTTTACATCTTAGAAAAGCATTAAAACTTTAAATCTTCCTAAGGTTAAGCTCTTTTTATGTGGTGCTAATGATATTTTTCTTTACCCAAATCAGTAGATTTTTGAGGAGGTTACAGCGCTATAACTTCTCCCATTTTACTTGGAAAGCCTTCAAGTAAAGCTGTTGGCAACCCCTTCTGATGTGTCCCAAATTAAAAAAATTCTCTACAAACATAGAAGAGAAAGATTTTTCTTTTTTATCAGATAAGCATTACACCAGAATGTGATGTACAGCACAGGTACTCCACTAAGAGATTACAAAGACAGAAAGAAACTTACACTTTTATATAGCTAAGTAGATAAAAACCCATTACATACATGTTTTAAATATCAATAATTCTCAAGTAAAAGGACTTCACAGCATCATTTGTCACACCTGGTTCATCCTAAATTCAGTTGGTGGTTGGGGTGACTGTGTTAGCTTTATCCATGGAAAGTAGATTCCTTATATCTTTATGACAAGAGGTAGTTTGGAACTTGGATCGAGATGCCCAACAAAGTTAGGCTCCTATCCTCCTACAGAAATTGCAGTAAGGGGCACTATCTTCCCTAATGATTACATTTCAAAGAGATGGCCCTCAAATCCTTGAGAAAAGATATTCCTGAGTTGTAAAGCTGGAAAGAGGCTTGTGAAAATATTTACATATAAAAGGGGGAGAGAAAAAATTTATAATTAAAAGCTATTTAGATAAATACTCTAAGAAAAGAGAGGAGAGGGATCTTTGTAGTTGGGTCATCTGGATTCTATAAAGGTCTGGGTGAGTGGGTGGTCAGGGACCTAGAGGCAGGAAGAAGCCTGTCTAAAGTTTAGTCAAGCTAAGAGGAATATTGAAGCCCTCTTGGTAATATGCATCTTTGTACTTCAGCATCCTTTGCATGCAACATATAGATATTTCTCAGTTATTTTATATCTTAGTCATTTTTTATAGAAGTAAATTATTTTTATCCTGATTTTAAAACTTCTCTCAAAGCTACTATAATGTTGCTATAAATCTAAACCTAATGACATAATATCTTTATTTACTTTTTATTTTTGTTGACATTCATTTCCTGGATAACACCTGCTATTAAGCAAAGGCAAAGGCAGAAATCAGAGTAGGACTGACTATGTTATCTCTAAAGATTTATACCCAAAGGCACAATTTCAAAGCAGAAATTAAAAACTAAGTCAGAAACCACAAAATTCTATCTATCTAGGTATGTTTCATAGATTAATTAAAGCTGTAATTAAGATACTTTTTCTTTCTTTCTTTCTTTCTTTTTTTTTTTTTTTACTAAAACTGGAAAAGACCCTTACCTTTTCAGTACATACAACAGAATATATTTTGTTCTATGGCTGAAAGCAATTCAGGTAAGATTCACCCTAAGTTTACTTGGGTAATAAAGACACCCAAAGCCTAAAGATTTGTATTACTGAAATCTGAAACAAAAAATGTTTTTAAGATAGGCTGTTTTTATTTCATTGACCCAGTCATTCTTTTTCAGAATGACTTCTAAGTCCTTCATTTTAAATTTAGTTTTCTTGTAAGATTCCTGACACCTGAATTCGCATCACCAAGACGGCAACGTAGGCTGATTTTGACTGCACTCTTGCTCGCAAGAACTAAGAACTTTTCATGATCAAGACACCACTGAGAGAGTCCTAGAATATAGGCGTGAGACTGAAACGCCCCCTGCACCACAGAGACCAAGAGAGGCTGCATTAGAAGGCTAAGAGAAGCCCCTACACATTGATCACTTTGCTCCTCCCCAGGCCTGTGCAACACCATGCTGAGAAGTCTGCCCTGAGCTTAGAGTTTCTCTAGTGGGTAAATAGAGCTCAGTGTGAACATCCAGCTCCACAAGTGTTATAGTCTCTTTTTAGGAGCCCTCAGTCCAGTCTCACTCCATGGGAATTGCAGGGGAATCTCCAAGGCTTGAACACTGGGAATCTGATTGTGATGGAGAAGTGGGAGAGGCTTGTAACTACCAGCACGCAGATTTTAGCAGACCAAGTTCCTACCTGTAGCACTCAAATAGTAGTCCCAATCAGTGGCTTCATTCATCTGCAGAGTCAAGTCAATGGCACACTCTGACTAGGGAAATGGGCAGGGTACAGGTCTGCTTTAAATGAAGTGCCTTGTCAACGCTGGACCCTGGTCAGCTCTCAGCTAGACAGGGTAGCTGACCATAGCCTGGTCCACTGTTCAGTGTAACTCCTGGTCCTGTCTGAACATAAAGGCTAACAACAACACCTGGAAACTGCATATCCCAGCAATGCTCCAGCAGAGTAGAACAGATGGAACTGATCACTCACAGAGCAAAGTAAGTGGCACTGTTTGGTCATGGAACTAGGGGGGTGGGTCAGCTTGAGTCAAGACCACAAAGACCTATTCGAGCTACAGAGGGTTCCACAGCTCCATCCAGGCAGGGTAGCTAATTCCTAACCCAACTTCATTGCTGAGTGTAGATTTCAGTCCTGCCCAACCTGAAAGCCTAGCCAGAGCACCTGGAAATCTGTGAGGCTGAGCAATGCTTGAGCAGAGCAGTCCTGCAGGCAGAGTTGACAGACTTCACAACAAAGCTAGTGGCCATATTTGGGCAGGGAACTTGGGGTATGAGTAACGTGAGTCAAGACCACAAACAAAGAGCCTTGCTGGCTTGGAGCTAGTTCTTCTGCCAAGCACAGGCAGAGAAACATATTCATAATCCCACTCATTCCTGAAAAATCCTTCAACTCACCCAACCAGAGAATCTAACCAGAGCACATGGGAAGATGTGTAGTGCATACAGCAGCCCTTTTCACAGTGGCACTTGAACAGAGAGCATGACCTGTGGCCTTCCCCACTTGCACGGCAAAGCTAGTGGCCTCATCTGGCTAAGGAACTTAGTGCACAGTCTTACCTGATTCAGGTCTTCAAACAGTGAGCCATGCAGTCTTTGGGTCCCTGGCAGAGAAGACTCATACTACTCCTGAGTAGTACCCAGTTCTGACTGTCTACTAAACGTGACTAGAGAACACAGGCAACAACAGAGCCCATCCTACAGTCTTGTGTAGGGAACCAAGAAAGAATTTCTATCCATCTCTTCCCATCCAGCAGCAACCCCTCACCCCAATCTCAGAGCTCAGGCAGTGGCATCATCCAAAAATAGGCCCTAATAGCAACCTCTCCCAATCCAAGGATGATACTACATGACATGTCCAGAAACCCAAACTGAGCTAATCGGCAAAGAACAGTCTGCCAAAGCAAACCTTTAACATCTGAGAGAGAAGTTCACTTATTCAAATGTGCAGATACCAATGTAAGGAATTAAGGATCACAGAAAATCAGGTAAACATGACACCACCAAAAAAAAAAAAAATCTAATAAAGCTCTAATGACTCTAAACAAATGGAGATCTATGAACTTTCAAAGTTTTCAGAATTATCCTCATAAAGAAGTTTAGTTAACTATAGAACATTCAGGCAACGAAGTGAAATTAGGAAAACAGTGCATGAATAAAATGAGAAGTTCAGCAACAACAACAAAAAGAAATTCCAGACCTAAAATGAACAGGGGCTGAACTGAAGAATTCAATAGAGAGTTTCAAAAGCAGACTCAACCATACAGAAGAAAGAATTAGTGATCAAGAAGACACAGCATTTGAAATTATCCAGTCAGAGAAGTAAGGAAAAAAAAAGTATAAAAAAGAGTGAGAAGCATACATAACTTATGTAACACAATTAAAAGCAACAATATCTGTATGATGGGAATTCCAGAAGAGAAAGAGAAAGGGACAAAATTTATTAAAGCAATATTGGCTAAAACTTCCAAACCTGGGGAGCAAAATAGACATCCAGACCCATGAGACCCAAGGAATCACCAAATAGGCTGAACCTGGATAGGGCTACACCAAGATACATTATAATTAAATTGTCAAAAATCAAAGTCAAAAAGTTTTGAAAGCAGCAGGAGAAAAAGAAGTTACATACAATGAAACACCCATAAGATTTCAGGTGGACTTCTCAACAGAAACATTTCAGACCAGGAGAGAATGGGATGATGTATTCAAAGTATTAAAAGGAAAAAAAAAAAAGTCCAAATAGATTTCTACAGCCAGCAAAGTTGTTCTTCAGAAATAAAAGAAGGATAAAATTTTCCCAAACAAATAAAAGAGAAAGAATTCATGACCACTCAATCTGCCTTATAAGAAATATTAAGGGGAGTTCTTTAACTGGAAGTAAAGGGATGCTAATTAACATCCTGAAAACATAAGGAGGTAGCATAAAACTCACTGTTAATGATAAATATAAAGTCAAAGTTAAATTCTGTAATATGGTAATAAGTGGTGATTAATTCAATTACAACTCTAGTTTAAGAGTAAAAAAACATAGTAAAAATAACTATAACAACAATAATCTATTGTTGGTTACACAATATAAAATACCTAAACTGTAATATCAATACCTAAAATGTGAGGAGGAGAAGTAACAGTGTAAAGTTAGAAATGCTATTAAAGTTGTTAGTTTAAAATAAGGTGTTTTAAGATATTTTTGTAAGCCTCTTCATAACCACAAGGGAAAACTCTGTGGCAATAGCATAAAGGGAAATGATAAAGAAGTCAGCACACACTGATACCACAAAATACACACACACACACACACAAGACAGCACAATCAGACACAAAAAACAGTGGATTTAAAAAACGTTCAGAAAACGATTATAAAAATGGCAACAGTAAGTCCTTATCTATCAGTAATTATTTTAAACATAAAAGGGTTACATTCTCCAGTCAAAAAACATAGAATGCCTGAATGAGTAAAAAATGGAGATACATTGATATGATGCCTGTAAGAAGCTCAAAGACAAACAGATTGAGAGTGAAGGGATGGAAAAAAATATTCCAGCAAACAGTAACCAAAAAAAGCCATAGTGGCTACACTTACATCATACAAAATTACTGTAAACTAAGAATTGTAAAAATAAGACAAAGTTGCAGACATCATATTATATAACTTATAATAATAAGGGGACAATCCATCAGGAAGATATAACAATTGTATATATTTATGCACCTAAAATCAGAGTACCTAAATACATAAAGCAGAAAGTAACCGAACTAAAAGGTGAACTATATTTTGGAACACAATAAGAGACAGGAATATTAATAACACCACTCTCAATAATGGATACACCATCTAGACAAAAAATCAATTAGGAAAGAGTGGATTTGAAGAAAATCATAGATCATACACACCTAACAGACATATACAGAACATTCTATCCAACCACAGCAGAATATTTATTCTTCTCAAGCACTCGTGGAACATTTTCTAGAATAGACCATATGTTAAGCCACAAACAAGTCTTAGCAAATTCAAAAAAATTAAAATCATACCAAGTACCTTCTCTGACCACAATGTTATGAAAACAGAAATACTTGGAGGAAAATTGGAAAATTCACAATACACAGAAATTAAACAACACTCTCCTGGAGAACCAATAGATAAAAGAAATTAAAGGGGAAGTAAAGTATTTTGAGACAAACAAAAAGAAACACAAAACTTATGGGATACACCCAATGAAGTTTTAAGAGGGAAATTTATCGCAGTAAATGCCTACATTAAGAAATAAGAAAGATCCTAAAAAACAAACAAACAAAAAACCTAATTCTATGGCTAAAAAAACCTAGAAAATAGGAAAGAATGACTGAGACCAAAGTGAGCAGAAAGAAGGAAATAATAAAGATTAGAGTGAAAATAAATGAACTAGAGAACAGGAAAACAATAGAAAAGATTAGCACCACTAAGAGATGATTGGTTGAAAAGATAAATAAATTTGACAAAACTTTAGCTGGACTTGTCAAAGAGAGAGTTTATCCAAATCAACAAAATTATAGGTGAAAAGAAGATGTTACAGTTGATACCACAAAAATACAAAGAATCTCAAAAGGCTACCATGAACAACTATATACCAACAAACTAGATCACCAAAAACAAATGGAAAAATTCTTAAAAATATACAACTTATTAATAATGTATCAGGAAGAAAAAGAAAATGTGAACAGACTAAATATTAGTAAGGAGATTTTATCAGTAATCAGAGATCTCTCCACAAAGAAAAGCCAAAAACCAGATGGCGACAAAGTTTAATATCTATTCATAATAATAATTCTTTACAAATTAGACATAAATGAAATGTAGCTCAATGTAATAAAGGCCATATACAACAAGCCTACAGCTAACATTATACTCAATTATGAAAGGTTGAAAACTTTTCCTCTAATATCAGGAAAAAGACAAAGGTGCCCACTTTCACCACACATATTTAATATGGTAATCAAAGCCCTTGCAAGGTTTATCAGGCAACAAAAAGAAATAGAAGGCATCAGAATTAGAAAGGAAGAAGTAAAATTATCTATATTTGCAGATGCATGATTTTACATGTAGAAAATCCAAATGCCTCCACCAAAAAAACTGCTGAAGTAATCAACAAATTTGTTTAAGATTCAGGATTCAAAGTTAATATATGAATACAGGACTTTTTCTATACATTAAAAATAAATTATCTGAAAAAGTCATAAAGAAAATGTTCCCATTTACCATAGCATAAAAACAAGAAAATACTTAAGAACAAATTAAATAAGGTGAAATATCTCTACACTGAAAACTAAAAGATGTTAATGAAAGTAACTGAGAAAGACATAAATATATACAGCAGTATCCCATGTTCAGGATTGGAAGAATTAATATTGTTAAGATGTCCATACTACTCAGGGGGCAGAGAGAAGATGGTGGAGTAGAAGGACTTGAGCTCATCTCCTCTCATGAAAACAGCAAAATCACAACTAACTGATGAACAACCATTGACAAAAAAGACTGGAACCTACAAAAAAAAAGATATTCTATGTCCAAAGACGAAAAAGCCCCAAGAAGACAGTAGGAATGATGCATTCAGTTTACAATCAAATCCCATACACACCAAGTGGAAGACCCACAAACTGGAAAATGATTATATCAAAGAGGTTCTCCCACAGGAATGAGAGTTCTGAGCCCCACATCAGTCTCCACAGTTTGGGTGCCTGGCATTGGGAGGAGAACCAAGAGCATTTGTCTTTGAAGGCCAGTGGGGCATGATTGCAGGAAATCTACAGGACTGGAGGAAACAGAAACTCTACTCTTGGAGGGCATGCACAAGGTCTCATGTGTACCAGGACCCAGGGAACAATCAGTGACTTCATAGGAGCCTGGGTTGTACCAACCTGCAGGAGGGTCACCTCCTGCAGGAGGGTCACCTGGGGAGGCAGGGTGTGGCTGTGGCTCACTGTGGGGACAAGGACCCTGGTTGCAGAGATACTGGAGAGTACTCATTGGTGTGAACTCTCCTGGAGGTTGTCATTTTGACACCAAGACCTGGCCCCACCCAACAGCCTTAGGCTCCAGTGCTGGGATGCCTCAGGCCAAACAACCAACAGCCCCACCCATCATCAGACAGGCTGCTTAAAGTCTTCCTGAGCTCACAGCCACCCCTAAGCATACCCCTTGACATAGCTCTGCCCACCAGAGAGACAAAACAAAACTCCACCCACCAGTGGGCAGGCACCAGTCTCTCCCACCAGAAAGCCTGAACAAGCCTCTTGGACCAGCCTCACCCACCAGAAGGCAGACACCACAAAGAAGAGGAACTACAATCCTGCAGCCTGCAGAATGAAGACAACAAACACAGAAAGATAGGTAAAATGAGACAAAAGAGGAATATGTTCCAGACAAAGGAACAAGATAAACCCCCAGAAAAACAACTAAGTGAAGTGGAGAAAGGCAGTCTACCTGAAAAAGAATTCAGTGTAATGATAGTAAAGATGATCCAAGATCTCAGAAAAAGAATGGAGGCACAGATGGAGATGATACAAGAAAATTTTAACAAAGAGCTAGAGGATCTAAAGAACAAACAGAGATTAACAACACAGTAACTGAAATGAAAAGTACACTAGAAGGAATCAATATCAGAATAAATGAGGCAGAAGAATGAATAAATGAACTGGAAGACAGAATGGTGGAAATAATGGCTGTAAAACAGAATAAAGAAAAAAATGCAAAGAAATGAAGACAGTCTAAGAGACCTCTGGGACAACATTAAATGCACCAACATTTGCACTATAGGGGTCCCAGAAGGAAAAGTAAGAGAGAAAGGACCTAAGGAAGTATTTGAAGAGACAGTAGCTGAAAACTTCCTTAACATGGGAAAGGAAATAGCCACCCAAGCACAGGAAGTGCAGAGAGTCCCAGGCAGTATAAACCCAACGAGAAACATGCCAAGACACATTGTAATCAAACTGACAAAAATTAAAGACAAAGAAAAAATATTGAAAGCAAAAAGGAAAAATCAACACCTAACATACAAGGGAATTCCCACCAGGTTATCAGCTGATTTCTCAGCAGAAACTCTTCAGGCCAGAAGGGAGTGGCACAATATATTTAAAGTGATGAAAGGAAAGAACCTACAACCAAGAATATTCTACCCAGCAAGCATCTCATTCAGATTCGATGGAGAAATCAAAAGTTTTACAGACAAGCAAAAGCTAAGAGAATTCAGCACCACCAGACCAGCTTTTCAACAAATGGTTAAGGAACTTCTCTACGAGGAAAAGAAAAGGTCATGACTAGAAACAAGAATATTAGTAATGAAAAAGCTCACTGGTAAATGCAAACATACAGCAAAAATAGGAAAATATGAACACACAAATATGATACCAAAACTAGCAATAGTAAGAGGAGGGTACAAATGCAGGATATTGGAAATGCATTTTAAATTAAAAGACCATCAACTTAAAACAATCTTTTATATATATATAGACTGCTATATCAAAATCTCATGAGAACTACAATCCAAAAATCTACAATAGATACACAATTAGAAAAAGGAATCCAAGCATAACACTAAAGTTAGTCATCAAATCACAAGAGAAGAGAACAAAAGAAAGGGAGAAAAAAGACCTATAAAAGCAAATCCAAAACAATTAACAAAATGGCAATTAGAACATATGTATAGATAATCACCTTAAATATAAATGGATTAAATGCTCCAACCAAAAGACATAGATTCTGCTGAATGGATAGAAAAGCAAGACCCATATACATGCTGTCTACAAGAGCATCCACATCAGTTCTACAGACACATACAGACTGAAAGTGAGGGAATGAAAAAAGATATTCCATACAAATGGAAATCAAAAGAAAGCTGGAGTAGCAATACTCATATCAGACAAAATAGACTTTAAAATAAAGACTGTTGAAAGAAAGACACTACATATTGATCAAGGGATCAGTCAAAGAAGAAGATATAATAATTGTAAATATACATGCACCCAACATAGGAGCACCTCAGTATATAAGGCAAATCCTAAGAGCCATAAAAGGAGAAATTGACAGTAGCACAATAATAGTGGGGGACTTTAACACCCCATTTTCATCAATGGACAGAATATCCAGGCAGAAACTCAATAAGGAAACACATGCCTTATATGACACACTAGATCAGATGAACTTAATTGACATTTATAGAGCATTCCATCCAAAAGCAGCAGAACATACATTCTTTTCAAGTGCACATGAAACATCTCCAGGACTGATCACATGCTGTAACACAAAGATAGTGTTGGTAATCTTAGAAAAACTGAAATCATATCAAGCATGTTTTCTGACCACAATGCTATGAGATTAGAAATCAACCACAAGGAAAAGAAATATAAAAAACACAAACACATGGAGGCTAAACAATATGTTACTAAACAACTAATGGACCAGTGAAGAAGTCAAAGACAAAATTAAAAAATACCTAAAGATAAATGAAAATGAAGGGACGATGATCAAAAAACCTAAGGGACACAGGAAAATCAGTCATAAGTGGGAAGTTTATAGAAATAAAATCTTACCTCAGGAAACAAGAAATATCTGAAAAAAACAACCTAACTTTACACCTAAAGCAACTAGAGAAAAAAGAGCAAACAAAACCCAAAGTAAGTAGAAGGAATGAATCATGAAGATCAGAGCAGAAATAAATGAAATAAAGATGAAGAAAACAATAAAAAAAATCAATGAAACTAAAAGCAGGTTCTTTGAAAAGATAAACAAAACTGATAAACTTTTAGCCAGATTCATCCAGAAAAAAAGGGAGAGGACTCAAATCAATAAAATTAGAAATAAAAAGGGAGAACTTGCAACAGACACCACAGAAATACAAAAGATCATAAGAGACTACTACAAGCAACTAAATTCCAATAAAATCTACAACCTAGAAGAAATGGATAAATTCTTAGAACGTACAATCTCCCAAGATTGAACCAAGAAGAAATAGAAAATAAGAGCAAATGAATCACAAGTACTGAAATTGAAACAGTCATTTAAAAATTGCCTACAGAGAACCTTCAAGATGGCAGAGGAGTAAAACATGGACATCACCTTCCTCCCCACATATACATCAAAAATACATCTATATGTGGAACAACTCCTAAAGAACACCTACTGAACACTGGCAGAAGACCTCAGACCTCCCAAAAGGCAAGAAACTCCCCTCGAACCTGGGCAGGGCAAAAAGAAAAAAACATAGACAAAAGAACAGGGACAGGACCTGCACCTCTGGGAGTGAGCTGTGAAGGAGGAAAAGATTCCACACACTAGGAAGCCCCTTCACTGGTGGAAAAGGCTGGTGGGCGCGGGGGGAGAAGCTTCAGAGCCATGGAGGAGAGCGCAGCAACAGGGATGCAGAGGGTAAAGTGGAGAGATTCCCACACAGAGGATTGGTGCCAAACAGCACTCAGCAGCCTGAGAGGCTAATCTGCTCAACTGCCGGGGTGGATGGGAGGTGGGAGCTGAGGCTCAGGCTTCGGAGTTCAGATCCCAGGTAGAGGACTGGGGTTGGCTGCATAAACACAGCCTGAAGGGGGCTAGTGCACCACAGCTAACTGGGAGGGAGTCCAGGAAAAAGTCTGAAACTGCCTAAAAGACAAGAGACCATTGTTTTGGGGTGCATGAGGAGATTCAGAGCACTGCCTAAATGAGCTTCAGAGACAGGAGTGAGCAGCAGCTATCAGCACAGACACCAGACATAGGCATGAAAAGCTACCACTGCTGCTGCAGCTACCAAGAATCCTGTGTTCAAGGACAGGTTACCATCCACACCTCCCCTCTTGGGAGCCTGTGCAGCCCACCACTGCCAGGCTCCTGTGATCCAGGGACAACTTCCCTGGGGAGAACACATGGAGCCCCTCAGGCTGTTGCAACATCATGCTGGCCTCTGCCACCACAAACTCGCCCCACACTCCATGTCCCTCCCTCCCCCCAGCCTGAGTGAGCCAGAGCCCTGTAATCAACTACTCCTTTAACTCCCTCCTGCTGGTCAAAGAACAATGCCAGAAGGTGACCTACATGCAGAGGCTGGGCCAAATCCAAAGCTGTACCCCAGGAGCTGTGCGAACAAAGAAGAGAAATGGAAATCTCCCCCAGCAGCCTCAGGAGCAGTGGATTAAATCTCCACAATCAACTTGATGTACCCTGCATCTGTGGAATATGTGAATAGATAACGAATCATCCCAAAATTCAGGTGGTGGACTTCGGGAGCAACTTTAGACTTGGGGTTTGCTGTATGCAACTGAATAGTTTCTGATTTTTAAGTTTATCTTAGTATAGATGTTAGCACTTGTTATCAATAGTGGATTTGTGTATTGGTTTGGCTGCTCACTTCTTTCTAATATTTTTTTCATTTTTTTTATTAGTTTCTGCTTTATAACATCTAATATTTTTATTTTATGATATTTTATTTTTTATTTTAATGACTTCATTGTATTTATTTATTTTTTCATTCTTTTTTTTTCTCCCTTTTCTTCTGAGCTGTGTAGCTGACAGGGTCTTGGTGCTCCAGTCAGGTGTCAGGCCTGAGCCTCTGAGGTGGGAGAGCCAAGTTCAGGACACTGGAACACCAGAGACCTCCCAGCACCTTGTAATATCAATTGGCAGGAGATCTCTCTGAGAGATCTCCATCTCAACACTAAGACTCAGCTCCACTCAATGACCAGCAAGCTCCACTTCTGGACACCTCATGCCAAACACCTGGCAACAGGAACACAACCCCACCCATTAGCAGAGAGGCTACCTAAAATCATAATAAGATCACAGACACCCCAAAACATACCACTGGACGTGGTCCTGCCCATCAGAAAGACAAGGTACAGCCTCATCCACCAGAAAACAGGCACCAGTCCCCTCCATGAGGAAGCCTACACAACACACTGAACCAACCTTACCCAAAGGGGGCAGACACCAAAAAGAACGGGAAATACAAACATGCAGCCTGCGAAAAGGAAACCCCAAACACAGTAAGTTAAGCAAAATGAGAAGACTGAGAACTATACAGCAGATGAAGGAGCAAGGTAAAAACCAACCAGACCAAACAAATGAAGAGGAAATAGGCAGTCTATCTGAAAAAGAATTCAGAGTAATGATAGTAAACATGATCCAAAATCTTGGAAATAGAATGGAGAAAATACAAGAAACATTTAACAAGGACATAGAAGAAGTAAAGAGCAAATAAATAATGATGAACAGCACAATAAATGAAATTAAAAATTCTCTAGAAGGAATCAAGAGCAGAATAACTGAGGAAAAAGAACAGATAAGTGACCTGGAAGATAAAATACTGGAAATAATTGCAACATAGCAGAATAAAGAAAAAATAATGAAAAGAATTGAGGACAGTCTCAGAGACTTCTGGAACAACATTAAATGCACCAACATTCGAATTATAAGGGTCCCAGAAGAAGAAGAGAAAAAGAAAGTGTCTGAGAAAATATTTGAAGAGATTATAGTTGAAAACTTCCCTAATATGGGAAAGGAAATAGTCAATCAAGTCCAGGAAGCACAGAGAGTCCCCCATAGGATAAATTCAACAAGAAACATGAAAAGACACATACTATTCAAACTATCAAAAATTAAATACAAAGAAAACATATTAAAAGCAGCAAGGGAAATGCAACAAATAACATACAAGGGAATCGCCATAAGGTTAATAGCTGATATTTCAGCAGAAACTCTGCAAGCCAGAAAGGAGTGGCAGGACATATTTAAAGTGATGAAAGGGAAAAACCTACAAACAATACTATTCTACACAGCAAGGATCTCATTCAGATTCAATGGAGATATTAAAACCTTTACAGACAAGCAAAAGCTAAGACAATTCAACAGCACCAAACCAGCATCACAAAAAATGATAAGGAAATTCTCTAGGAAGGAAACACAAGAAAAAGAACACACCTAGAATAACAAACACAAAACAATTAAGAAAATGGTAATAGGAACATACATATTGATAATTACCTTAAATGTAAATGGATTAAATGGCCCAACCAAAAGACATAGACTGGCTGAATGGATACAAAAATGAGACCCACATATATGCTGTCTACAAGAGACCCACTTCAGAACTAGGGACACATACAGACTGAGAGTGAGGAGATGGAGAAAGACAGTCCATGCAAATGGAAATCAAAAGAAAGCTGGAGCAACAATACTCATATCAGACAAAAAAGATTTTCAAATAAACATTATTACAAGAGACAAGGAAGGATTCTACATAATGATCAAGGAATCAACACAAAAAGAAGATGTAACAATTCTAAATATTTATGCACCCAACAAAGGAGCACTTCAATACATAAAGCAAATGCTAACAGTAATAAAAGGGGAAATCAACAGTAACACAATCATAGTAGGGAACTTTAATACCCCACTTTCACCAATGGATAGATCATCCAAAATGAAAATAAATAAGGAAACATAAGCTTTAAATGATACATTAAACAAGATGGAATTAATTGATATTTATGGGACATTCCATCCAAAACAACATAATACACTTTCTTCTCAAGTGCTCATGGAACAATCTCCAGGACAGATCATATCTTGGGTCACAAATCAACCCTTGGTAAAGTTAAGAAAATTGAAATCATATCAAGTATCTTTTCTGATCACAATGCTATGAGACTAGGTTTCAATTACAGGAAAATACCTGTAAAAAATACAAACACATGGAGGCTAAACAATACACTACTAAATAACCAAAGATCACTGAAGAAATCAAAAAGGAAATCAAAAATACTGAAAACAAATGACAATGAAAACACGATGTCCCAAATCTAAGCGATGCAGCAAAAGCAGTTCTAAGAGGGAAGTTTATACCAATACAATCCTACCTCAAGAAACAAGAAACATCTCAAATAAACGACCTAAACTTACACCTAAAGCAATTAGAGAAAGAAGAACAAAAATCCCCCAAAGTTAGCAGAAGGAAAGAAATCATAAAAATCAGATCAGAAATAAATGAAAAAGAAATGAAGGAAATGATAGCAAAGATCAATAAAACTAAAAGCTGGTTCTTTGAGAAGATAAACAAAATTGATAAACTATTAGCCAGACTCATCAAGAAAAAAAGGGAGAAACTCAAATCAATAGAATTAGAAATGAAAAAGGAGAAGTAATAACTGACACTGCAGAAATACAAAGGATCATGAGAGATTACTACAAGCAACAAGTGCCAATAAAATGGACAACCTAGAAGAAGTGGACAAATTCTTAGAAAAGCACAACCTTCTGAGACTGAACCAGGAAGAAATAGAAAATATGAGCAGACCAATCACAAGCACTGAAGTTGAAACTGTGATTAAAAATCTTCAAACAAACAAAAGACTAGGACCAGATGGCTTGACAGGCAAATTCTATCAAACATTTCGAGAAGAGCTAACACCTACCCTTCTCAAACTCTTCCAAAATATAGCAGAGGGAGGAACACTCCCAAACTCATTCTACGAGGCCACCATCACCCTGATACCAAAACCAGACAAAGACATCACAAAAAAGGAAACCTACAGGCCAATATCACTGATGAACATAGACACAAAAATCCTCAACAAGATACTAGCAAACAGAATCCAAGAGCACATTAAAAGGATCATACACCATGATCAATTGGGGTTTATCCCAGGAATGCAAGGATTTTTGAATATACACAAATCAATCAATGTGATACACCATATTAGCTGAAGGATAATAACCATATGATCATCTCAATAGATGCAGAAAAAGCTTCTGACAACATTCAACACCCACTTATGACAAAAACTCTCCAGAAAGTAGGCATAGAGGGAACTTACCTCAACATAAAAAGGCCATATATGACAAACCCACAGCCAACATCATTCTCAATGGTGAAAACCTGAAACCATTTCCACTAAGATCAGGAACAAGACAAGGTTGTCCACTCTCACCACTATTATTCAACATAGTTTTGGAAGTTTTAGCCACAGCAATCAGATAAGAAAAAGAAATAAAGGAATCCAAATCAGAAAAGAAGAAGTAAACTGTCACCCTTTGCAGATGACATGATACTATACATAGAAATCCTAAAGATTCTACCAGAAAACTACTGGAGCTAATCAATAAATTTGGTAAAGTAGCAGGATACAAAGTTAATGCACAGAAATCTCTTGCATTCTATACACTAATGATGAAAAAATCTGAAAGAGAAATTAAGGAAACACTCCCATTTATCTTTGCAACACAAAGAATAAAATACTGAGGAGTAAACCTACCTAAGGAGACAAAAGACCTATATGCAGAAAACTATAAGATACTGATGAAAGAAATTAAAGATGATACAAACAGATGAGAGATATACCATGTTCTTGGATTGGAAGAATCAACTTTGTGAAAATGACTATACTACCCAAAGCAATCTACAGATTCAATGCAATCTGTATCAAACTACCAATGGCATTTTTCACAGAACTAGAACAAAATTTTCACAATTTGTATGGAATCACAAAAGACCCCGAATAGTCAAAGCAACCTGGAGAAAGAAAAACCTGGAGCTGGAAGAATCAGGCTCCCTGACTTGTGACTATGCTACAAAGCTACCATAATCAAGACAGTATGGTATTGGCACAAAAATAGAAATATAGATCAGTGGAACAGGATAGGAAATCCAGAGTTGAACCCACACACATATGGTCACCTTATCTTTTATAAAGGAGGCAAGAATATACAAGACACCCTCTTCAATAACTGGTGCTGGGGAAACTGGACAGCTACATATAAAAGAATGAAATTAGAACTCTCCCTAACACCATACACAAAAATAAACTCAAAGTGTATTAAAGATTTAAATGTAAGGCCAGACAGTATAAAACTCTTAGAGGAAAACATAGGCAGAACACTCTATGACATAAATCACAGCAAGATCCTTTTTTTTTTTTTCTTTTGCTGTGCACAGGCCTCTCACTGTTGTGGCCTCTCCCATTGCGCAGCACAGGCTCCGGACATGCAGGCTCAGTGGCCATGGCTCACAGGCCTAGCCACTCCATGGCATGTGGGATCCTCCTGGACCGGGGCACGAACCCACGTCCCCTGCATCGGCAGGTGGACTCTCAACCACTACGCCACCAGGGAAGCCCAGCAAGATCCTTTTTGACCCACCTCCAAGAGAAATGGAAATAAAAACAAAAATAAACAAATGGGACCTAATGAAACTTAAAAGATTTTGCATAGCAAAGGAAACCATAAACAAGACAAAAAGACAACCCTCGGAATAGGAGAAAATATTTGCAAACGAAGCAACTGACAAAGGATTAATCTCCAAAATATACAAGTTTCTCATGCAGTTCAATAACAAAAAACAAATAACCCAATCCAAAAATGGGCAGAATACCTAAATAGACATGTCTCCAAAAATATACAGATTGCCATCAAACACATGAAAGGATGCTCAACATTACTAATCATTAGAGAAATGCAAATCAAAAGTATAATAGGTATCACCTCACACCAGTTAGAATGGTCATCATCAAAATATCTACAAACAATAAATGCTGGAGAGGGTGTGGAGAAAAGGGAACCCTCTTGCGCTGTTGGTGGGAATGTATATTGATACAGCCACTATGGAGAACAGTATGGAGGTTCCTTAAAAAACTAAAAACAGGGCTTCCCTGGTGGTGCAGTGGTTGAGAGTCCGCCTGCCGATGAAGGGGACACGGGTTCGTGCCTTGGTCTGGGAAGATCCCACATGCCACAGAGCGGCTGGGCCCGTGAGCCACGGCCGCTGAGCCTGCGCATCCGGAGCCTGTGCTCCACAGCAGGAGAGGCCACAACAGTGAGAGGCCCACATATCACACACACAAAAAAACTAAAAACAGAACTACCATACGACCCAGCATTTGCACTACTGGGCATATACCCTGAGAAAACCATAATTCAAAAAGTGGCATGCACCACAATGTTCATTGCAGCTCTTTTTAGAATAACCAGGACATAGAAGCAACGTAAGTGCCCATCAACAGATGAATGGATAAGGAAAATGTGTCACATATATACAGTGGAATATCACTCAGCCATAAAAGGAAAAAAAAATGAGTTATTTGTAGTGAGGTAGATGGATCCAGGGACTGTCATACAGAGTGAAGTAAGTCAGAAAGAGTAAAACAAATACTGTAACCTAACACATATATATGGAATCTATAAAAAAGAAAAATGGTTCTGAAGAACCTAGGGGTAGGACAGGAATAAAGACGCAGACATAGAGAGTGGACTTGAGGACACAGGGAGGGAATGGTAATCTGGGATGAAGTGAGAGAGTGTCATGGTCATATACACACTACCAAATGTAAAATAGGTAGCTCGTGGGAAGTGGCCACATAGCACAGGGAGATCAGCTCAGAGCTTTGTGTCCACTTAGAGGGGTGGCATAGGGAGGGTTGGAGGGAGACACAAGAGGGAGGAGATAGGGGAATATATGTATACATATAGCTGATTCACTTTGTTATACAGCAGAAATTAACATACCATTGAAAAGAATTATACTCCAGTAAAGATGTAAAAAAAAAATAACGAAGTGATTATAGGTGGATAATAATTGTGCTTTTGGACTTGTCTACTGGTAAACATCAACCTGTGATGATTTGTCAGTGGTTTTCCTTTTGCAATGGTATATAACCAGTGTTCTAAGACTGTATTTCTTTTTCTCCTCGGCTATTCAGTTTCTTCAGAGAAAACCTCTCCAATCTCCTACCAGGGGTACAATTGTGGCTCCCATTGTTCTGTGAGCTGAGTGGAGAAAAGGGTTGGGACCTCATTGCTTTCAGTATCACACCTCTTAGCCATCTTCCCACACTTTTTCCTCCATAGTTGTGATGTCTAAATCAGCAGGTAGACAATTTGTCTACAGCATTAGACAACATCAGTATCAGCTATGCTAACCCTTGGATCCACACAAGCAGATGCATGGTATTTTTCAGGTAAAGAAGTAGAGTCTCTCTCTCTCTCTCTGCTGCTTGGTAATAGAGGGTATCCATAGATGATCCTAATTTTGCTACATAGGCATACCATCACCCATGCCAAACTCCTTTAGGAATATGTCTCCTTAGATGTCTTGGCCATTGGTATGTTCCTCTTTGGGCATGTATAAATCTAAAACTGGGCCATCTATCACCACACCAGGCAAAATTAAATATTGTGTGAAATACGAAAGATGTACAATAGTGTAACTGCATCCTTTCCCATCCCCTCATACTACCTCCTGATCCCATAATCTTTTCCAATAGAATCTCCACCCCTTTATTTTTGTATTCAATTTCTTTACAAACTCATTTAACCTACTAAGCTAATCCTTAAAACCTCTTCCATTAACTACTTTAAGTATCACATGTTTCAAATACTAATTCTAATGTTCATAAAGGCCAGTGCTCTGAAAGTGATAAGATAGAAGTTTCCTTGATGAGTTCTGTACAGCAGAGTATGTACCATGACCAGAAAAAGTACATCTAGGTGGCCTCGATAGCAAATATTGAGAATTTTCTGTTTCATATATTTAACTGTGTTCTCTGAAGTTATATGTTATAGAACAAGCCACCCCTAGAATAGAATAATCCCTATTAGCATCAAGTTAGAGAACTGGAGATTGCCAATAAAGGTCCAAAATAATCCAGTCACATGCTCTGTATGTCCATTATCCTTGGGGAATTTAACTCAAGGAATTTTCAATGAATTTCTTTCTGATTTACATTGGATGCAGCTTTTAAAAAATCATAGTAGTTGCTTCACTGGGTGAAGGTGACTGTTTTACTTCTTAGCCCCACAGTGCTTGACCTCTTTTCATGAAGCCAGTTAGCTAGCAGTAGGGATCTAAGTATTTGCCTTAGTATTCTGATTGCTTTTGAGTTGACAACTGACTTTTTTCAGTGGGCTTCATATAACTCATTCTACTTCTTCTTCAAAATTCTCATAGACATTTTCATAACTGTCCCCAAAAGACGAGTTTTATTGTACAATTATCTGGGGTCTATTTGCCTAACCATACAGCAAAGCTATTGACTAAAACCTAAGAGTGTTTGATTATCCCTACATTTCCCTGATGGTGGGAACCTAACTATGTTTCCACTGATAAATAGTTCAACTTCTCTTGCTGTTCAGGCTTGCCCTTGCCTTCTTTCATTCATTAAGGTTTTATCATCTGCCAGGCATATTGATGCTGATTGTTCTTGTAAAATGGTACTCAATCCAGATGCTCATAAGTAAACCAAGCAGCCTGTACAGTCCCTAATAGCAGAGAGTCATGGGCTTGGCCACACAACAGTGGGAGTGGGGAGGTACTCAGAGGGTTTCATCACCGACTCAATGCAGAGTGAAGCAATCTGCTCATGTATGTGGTAGACTTTTCCTGAACTCCTTCCTTCCACAAAGCATGTTGTTCATGACCTCATTTCTACTTTATGAGTGAGTTATCGTGTGCCACCCTTCCTATGGAATGTCTGATATCACCAAAATTTGTTCAGTATAACTGGGCTCAGAATTGAGTCTCTTCAGTTGTAGCAGTGATCTCTGTCAACGCTGAGTAATATTTCAACGTAGGTATAATTGGTATATTCATGTTTTCAAATAATAAAGTGGAGAAATTAAGTGACCTGTACAAAATCATCCAGTTAAGATGGCAGACTCTGAAGTCAAACCTAGGCCTCTGTCTTTGACATTGGGTTTATTAATCTGTACTGTATATAGCTAAATTTCTCCAAATGTTCTCTATTTTTGGCAATGTTAAATAAATATACACCTGTAGTACCTGCAGTGTTTCATAATAGTATTTGCCCAACTCATTATTTTACTTAGTCATTTGTTCACTGACATTGCAAAGGTAAATTTCAACCAAGACAGTACTGAATGATCATAATTCAGAATTACTGGGGCCCAAAATAATGGAGATTTCTGTACTTACCACATATAGGATAGAGATTATTGTTCTCTTAACCTAAATTAACTATGTGATAAATAATAATATTGATGATGATAATAATATACTCAGCAGTGTATTAGATAAGGTAAACAATAGAAATATCTGTGACCTCATGAAAAGATGCTCATCATTGCTAATTATCAGAGAAATGCAAATTAAAACTAAATTGAGGTACCACCTCATACCAGTCAGAATGGCCACTATTAAAAAGTCTACAAATAATAAATGCTGGAGAGGGTGTGGAGAAAAGGGAAGCCTCTTACACTGCTGGTGGGAATGTAAACTGGTGTAGTCATTATGGAAAACAGTATGGAGGTTCATCAAAAAACTAAAATTGCCATATGATCCAGCAATCCCACTCCCGGGCATATATCCAGATAAAACTATAATTCAAAAAGATAAATGCACCCCAATGTTCACTGCAGCACTATTTACAATAGCCAAGACACAGAAACAACCTAAATGTCCACTGACAGATGAATGTATAAAGAAGATGTGGTATACACCCACACCCACCCACCCACCCACACACAGAAATATTACTCAGCCATAAAAAAGAATATAATAATGCCATTTACAACTACATGGATAGACCTAGAGATTATCATACTAAGAAAAGTAAGACAGAAAGAGAAAGACAAATACCATATGATATCACTTATATGTGGAATCTAGAATATGACACAAATTAACATATCTTCAAAACAGAAACAGACTTACAGACATAGAGAATATATTTGTTGCTGTCAAGGTGGGGGCCGGGGAGGAAAGGATCTGGAGCTTGGAAGTAACAGATGCAAACAATTATATATAGGATGGATAAACAACAAGATCCTACTGTATAACAAGGGAACTGTATTCAATATCCTGGGATAAACCATAATGGAAAAGAATATGAAAAAGAATGTATACATGTATAACTGAGTCACTTTGCTGTACATCAGAAACAAACACATTGTAAATCAATTATACTTCAATAAAATTTTTTTAAAAAGAACATCTGTGGCCTAAAACAATAGAAATTTGCTTCTCAATCACATGAATTCAAGTGTACGTTCCTGATCTGTGGCAGGAAAGGGAAAAGGCAGTGGACTTGGCTGGTGACAGGAATTCAAGAACAGGGTCTGACAGAGTCTCTGACATCTGCAACATGTGGCTTTCAAGGTTGTCCATTGCCATGCAGCCAGCAGAACCGAGAATAGAAAAGGTGGAAAACTCATATTCGCATCTTAATTGCTTTGGCTGGGAATACAGGCATTTCTTATGTTCACCTTCTGTTGCTAGGAAATGTTAATATGGGTTGGGCTGCCAGTCTTGAGCAATGACTACACTGTGGAAAGGATCATGATTTGTTTTTGCATCAGTAACTGTGACTGACACAAATACAATGCCAGTATTTTGGGAAAACTTCATGTGAGAATTTTGTCAACTCTTTTAAGCAAATGAATAACCTATCATAGGTAGTGCTTTGAAGATGCTTATAACTCATGTGTACTTGCTTAGTTAGGTGCAAGTCATAAACAAAGAGACAAAAACTGTGGCAGGATTTAGCAAAACAGAAGTGTTGTAAATTATCTGCTCCAACCCTTAAAGTTAGCTTATGGTGTCATAAAGATACAACAGTAGTATTCATAAATTTCTTTTTGTGGAACAAATGTAGCAATGGTACTCAAGAGGAGAGGTTTTACAGCCCTGAGAGGTCCTTGTTATTCTCCACATTGATCTTCAGTTGCCGCCTTGCTGGAAGTACACAAGGCAAGAAGCTGATGAAAGTGCCAAAGCAATAGCGAAGCGATGTGCCCAGTGTTTCCTACTACAGTGTGAAGATATACGTGGTTACAGGAAAATTAAGATGGTCCCAGATCAATAATGTAAATCAAAGAATAAAAAAGACAAACTTCTATTTCTCTAAAAAAGAGTGAAACTATAGATCACAACTAATTTGTAGAGCAGTAATGCACAAAGTATGCATCAGATCTCAAAGCTTGGATTGCTTATTTATATGAAATTAAACACATACATCATTCTAACAAATATCTCCCAGCAGATTGTCAACTTTGGAAATGGGAAAAAGCAATGTATTTTTTCTATTTGTGTTCTTCTGTCTCAGGATTCAATTATTTTTCAATAAAGAATTTATGTTTTCTACCCAACGGATGTTGATCAGTCTTTTAATAGACACTGCAGAGGTATTGCAAAAAATGACCTTCAAAAACAATGAACCCAATTATTTATCTAATTGTCTAAGTGACAGACCTAATAGTCCATTTCAAAATAGCAGGAAGGGATGAAGGGATTGGACACAAGTCTTTTGCTGTACCAAAGCTGTGATCAACAGCCAGTCCCAACTGAAAGCAGTGAGTAGTTTTAAACAAAGAGATGCTAGCTTGCCATAAGAAAATTCATTAAACACATGACAACCATGGTTTATCAGAAATGTAACAGGACAGACTACCAGGGAGAAAATGCAAACTTAGCAGACATTTTTTTCTTAATGCACATTTACCCCTTTATGCCAATCTCATCTTTAACAATAATAGAATGAAAGAATGAAACTAAGACTGTATTTAGAATTGATTACATATATGATTTTTAAATGATCTATATACGTGTGTTTTATATGCCATATACATATATACATGTACATGTATATATAATTTTTCAAAAGGAGAAGATAAAGGTAAAGGCAATGACATAAAGAAGTTAAGGCATTTTGACTAAAAAAATCATTTTTTAAAGGAAAATGACCCCATGCAATAAGGAATTCAAATATAGATCAATGAGCCATGTCTTATAAATTACATTTTTTGTAATCATATATAAGTTGTGTTTATATTTAGACTCTTTAATTCACAAGTTCCTAAATAAACATTACATTCTGCAGTATGCTTCCTCTCTAGTTCATGGGAGACTGGCTCAACTATTGCATCAGTTATAAGAGTAGGACCTGATTCTCCAAAACATGTCTTTTTTACCTAGCGATATTTATTCACTCTTGCATAGATTTCCAACCTGGAACCTCATTTTTCCTCTCCTACATACAAGAATTGACCTCTATGGATTTACAGCTTCGGTTGTCCCAGAAATTGTTTACAGTTTTTAATTATATAACTAAAGTAAAGGAAGTTTTAATGTAATAGTATTTCAATTTAGAGTAATTGTCCTACAACAAGGAGATATAATTCCTAAGTTTCTCTAAAACACATCAATATGAAGGCCCCAGATTGTCTACCTGATGTAAAAGACAGCTCTCTAGGGAAGGTTGATGTCCTCAGTTCTAATCATTGCTTATAACAACTCAGAGGAGAACAGGCTGTGATTTCCATCCAAGAAAAGCATATTACGTAAGAGCCCAAGTTTTTCAGCTAAGATACTGAGCAAATAGTTTTTATATTGTTGTAATGTTAGTAAATCTACAAACAAAAATTTCTAGTTGTCTGAATACAGAACTTTCTAATGATGATAAGGATTCACAGTCAACTATTTTATGGTTTTGCAATAGTCTTATAAAGTCATACCAAGTTAGGGGAATCTGCCACAAAAATGTTTTTCACATGTTGACTTAAATAAAATATCAGGTAGTCCTAAAGATTTTCATAAATACTTCTTGGAAGCAGCAAACAGACTTCTGAAATTCTTCCTACACCAGTATGCCTCTATGAAATAATAAGTTGTAAAAATTAACATATTTATGTGCAAGGTATGAATTTAATTGGATTTTATACAAGGAATGAGTATGAATTGGATTATTTCTAATGGATTTTTAAACTCATGAAAATGAAAAAGAGTTTGAGTATCTGTATTTGTTTCCTATTGGTGCTTTACCAAACTGCCACAAACTTATAGCTTAAAATACCAACTTATTATCTTATATTTCCAGAGGTCAGAAGCCCCAAGTCAATCTCATTAGGCTAAAGGTTAGGTATCAGCACGATTGTTTCTTCCTGAAAATTTTAGGTAAGAGTCCATTTCCTTGCCTTTGCTACCTTCTAGAGGCCCCCTGCCTGCCTTGATTTATGGCCTCTTCCTCCATCCTCAAAGTCAGAAGTGTAGTATTGTTATGTCTCCTTCACTAACTCTGTTTCCATTGTCACATTGTCTTCTCTGATCTCTTGCCTTCCTCTAATAAGAATACTTGTGATTACACTGGGCCCACGTTATAATCCAGGATAATCTCCACATCTCAAGATTCTTAATTTAACTGCATTTGACAGTCCCTTTTGACATGAAGGTAAAATTCACAGACTTCTTAGAACATGGACTTCTTTTGGGGGGGGGCATTATACAGCCACAAAAGGTTTGAGGTAATCTATAAGAATGGCTTAGAAAATAAGAAGTTAAATAATTTACTATCATGATATAAATACTCCAGTCAAAATTCCCTTTGCCCTCAAAGTCCAGTATTCCTGAAAAATGGAAACTGAAGAACTCATGAAGTCTTCTTCGTTTTTCCATATACATGAGCAATTATACGGTGTTTATTCTCCTGTTTATTCTATCTTAATATTTTTATCACATGAAATTTTCAGTGAAACTTACAATTTTCTAATTTTATTTTTCTTCTGATTATAGAAGTAATGTTATGATTTTTTTGAAAATTAGAAAAATAAAAAATAAACATGGAGACATAAAAAATCTCCTTAAATCTCCTTATAGTCTGACTATTAAATCTCCTTATAGTCTGACTAAATCTCCTTATAGTCTGACTATTCCTCTCATTGTTTTTGTCTACCAACTTTTGCCTCAAAAAAGTATATATAATAGTATATAATAGTAGCTAATATGTATTCAGCAGTTAAAATACAGCAGACTACACAATGGACTTCACATTTCCATGAGCACCCACATTATTATTATTATTGTGGTGGTGGTTATTGTTAAACAGTCAGTGAGGCATGGTTCAGTAGTATAACTTAATAAACTTTTGAGTCACAGCTTATGAACTTTGACACATTGGACCATATTATCTTTCAAAACACGTTTACTAGTTTTGTCATGTCAGTGTATGCACATCCAGTTTTCAACTCCTTCTTGATTGTCACCCTATTAGGATTATAGAATAGGATCCAGAGAAATTCCAAAGAATGGCTAGATATCTCCTTGCCTGGTACTATCATTTTTCTCCAAAACTTCATGCCATAAGTGTAGACAACCCTGATGTATACTAGAACATTCTTGGAGCTCATTAAAAATCTAGGTGTCCACGTCCTGTAACAGGACTACAAAATAAGAGCCTTTCTGTTTAGGGCCCAAGAATATGTCTTTTAAAAAGGTTTCCAGATCAATCAGATGTACCTTATGTGTGTATAACCTCTGACTAAATGTCTATGCCCCAGAACTTTATCTTGTCCCTACTCTACAATTTTTATGTAATTAGCAAACTCCTTATCTAGTATTTCTTCTTAGAAGGAATATATATTTCTATTTCAAGTTGTTCTGTTTTGTGTAATTCTAGTTAAATTGGGGCAGCTCAAAGCTAAGTTTCAAGTAAATGAGTCAAAATTCGTTTTCTTCCAAAGAGATATTCCACAAACCCAGCACAACTGATTGTGAAGATTATCATTAAATTGCAGTGAAGTCCTCTCATTAATCAGATCACTGTATATGTGTTGGTCTAATTCTGAATTCTATATTCTGAATCTGTCCTTGAGTCAATGCCACACTGTCTTAATTTCTAAACCCTTGATTTCAGGTAATGTGTACTGTGTGCTCTGAAGCTTTTCTTCTCCAAGACTGTCTTGACTGTTCTTTGTCATTTGCATTTCTATATACATATTAGAATCATCTTTTAAATTTTCATAAAAATGCCTATGGGATCTTGATAATCATTCCATTAAACTTATAGAGGAATTTAGGAAAAATAATGTTTTTTTAAATATTTAATTTTTCATCAGTAAATATAGTTTATCCTTCCATTTCTCTCATTCAATGTCAATCAATAATACTTTAAAACTCATAGATATTTAACATATCTTTTGTTAGTCTTCCCTAAATAATTTATGATTTGGGTAATATTATAAATGGGATTTTTTCCAATTGTTGTTGGCATATAGAAATATTTTTGATAACCTTGTACCCCATGATCTAGCTAATTTTGCTTATTAATTATAATAGCTTGTTTGAGATACTGTTGGATTTTCCAAATATTTACTTCTTCACTTTCAATATTTGTGTTTTATTCTTTCTCTCCTACCCTATTTTAGTGGGAATAATGTTCAGATTTTATTAGAAGTGATATTGGATATCCTTGTCTTTTTCCCAACCTGAAAGGGAAAATATTGACTATTTCAGCATTAAATATAATCTTAGCTGTAGGGTTTTTTTTTTAAAGATTCTTTTTATCATGTAATGAAATTTTTTTTATATCTTTATTGGAGTATAATTGCTTTACAATGAAAATTTTTATTTCTAAAGTTTGCTAAGAATTTGTATCATGAACAAGTATTGAATTTTATCAAATGCTTTATCTTCATACCTTAAGATGATTATACATTTTGTTTCTTATTTAATCTGTTAATGTGATGACTTCGTTGATTTTTCAGTATAAACCAGTCTCACATTCACGAAATTAAACTTACTTGGTGATTACCTATAAATGTTTTTATATACCACTTTGAATTAGGAACTACATTTTTGAACATTTTATTTAGGTTTTTGTGTATATGTTTAAGAGTGATATCTGCTTCTAATTTCTGCTTTCAAGTTTTGGTGTCAAGGTTATGGTAGAATCAAAAAGTGATTTGGGAAGTCATTCCAATTTTATTATTAGGAAAAACTTGATAAGACTGATACAAGTCTTTTCTTAGATGTTTGGAAGTATTCCTTGTAAACCATGTGAGCTTAAAGATAGGTGTATGTGCATGTATGTGTGGGTTTAGGTTTTCCATTACAGATCCAATTTGTTGAATAGGACCATTCAGATTATCTCTTTCTTCTAATGCCAATTTTGGCGAGCTATGTATTATAAGGATTTGTCCATTATTTCAAAATTTTTAACTTAATTGGTATACATTAGTCATAATATCCTTTTATCTGCAGGATCTGGATTGATGCTCTATTGTTTATTCTGGTAAAAACAATTTATGTTATCTGTTTTTCTTGATAAGACTTGGTAGGGATTTATCAATTTAATTAAAATTTTCAAAGAATTAAATTCTGGATCTATTTTATATCTATCTCATGGCTTTTTCCTCTTACTTTTACTATTTCTTTTTTTCTATTTCTTTGAGCTTAACTTGCTTTTTTCCCCCGCAAACTTCTTGAACTGAAAACTTAAATCAATGACTTAACATTTCTTCCTTTCTAAAGTGTCCGTTTAGAGCTCAAAATTATGCTTTAAAATTATATTACATGCTTTATAGACATACTGTATACTTTACATGTCCCCTACTTGATTATTTTCAAGTCAGTGATTATTTTGAATTTTTAATCAACTCTTGGTCTCTTTTTATTATCTAGTCTGTTATTATTTTTTTTCTTGTTTGTCAGTTATGTGTTCCCATTTTTATCATGTCTCATAAATTTTGAGCAGATGCCAAACATCCTGTATTAAAAGCCGTACAGGCTCTGGTCAATGTTATTTTTGGCAGACACAATGCCAGTTGATCACTTTCATTCTGTCCAGGCTAGATGTGAGGCTTAGTTACGACTAAGTCTATTTCAGTTTTACGTTTGTATTATAACCACTTTAGTTATCTACTTTGATTATGTTTATTTATTTATTATCTATTATTCAATACTATTTAACATTACTCCAAAACTTACTGGTTTAAACAATATTTATTATCTCATGGTTCTTATAGACCAGAAATCTGAGAATAACTTAGCTGAATCTTGTGCTTCAGAGACTTTCATAGGCAGAAACCAAGATATCATCAGGGCAGCAGTGCTTACTCATGTGATTATTGACAGATTTCAGTTCTCATGGGCTCTTGCTTGAGGGCCTCAATTCCTCATTGACTGTTGGCTGGAGACCATGCTCAGTTCGTTGGTACATGGACTTCACCACGGGGATCTCAACATGGTATAAATATCACAATATAAAATATGTCATAGTGGAGCTCAACATTTGCTCTTGAGGAGTGACCATTACTCCTAAGTCATGGTCCTACCATCATCACAGTGGAAAGTCTGAGGTGTTTTCTGAAGTACTTTCACCATGATGAGACTTGAAATCCACTTTCTCTTTCGTCAGGATAACACAGTTGCTGAAATCTCTTCTCAACTTTTCAGCTTCCCAGTTACTCTTTGCTGTTTGCTTCCTGAAGTGCACATCCTGTGCACGCCCAGAAAATATCTTCTCTCTGGATTTTTGTCCTGCGTGTTTTAACTTCCTGGCCAGTCCTGAGCATTCTGCACTCTGTCATTTCTGACCCTGCATTTTTCTGATTAGGTACAATCTCCCTGAACCAAAATTGTAGTAATGCACTCTGGGAAAAGTTTAAATCTGAGTTAATCTTAGGGGCTTTTTTCCTTTTAGTGATCATGGTCCTGCAAAACTTCCTGCCTGTTTGGATTGCTGTCTTAAATACCTTATAAGAGTTGCTTTACATTTGTGTCCAGTAATTTTTTTTCCACCTGGAGGGTTCATCAGATACAGTATATACTATTAAAACCATGTATCACTATTAACTCCTACTAGGTTTATAAGTAATATAAGATTTTTAAAATAAAATGTTTTATATTTTAGTATATTTAATGGCACTTTTCTTCTTTTTGAACAAGAGGTTCCATTTTTAAATTTTGCACTGAGCCCCACAAATTATATAGCTATCTATGATTCCTAAATAACTATTACCATACACCCTAAAACCAATAAATTAATTTAAATGGTATTTTTCAATAAAGCATTTTACTTGATATGGCAGAGACTTGGTAACTCTTCTCTAAAACCAGTTTCTCTTCTCTATGTGCAAAAGGTTAGTCCATATTTCCCAGACTCCCCGGCCATTAGGTATAACTATATGACTAAATTCTAGTCAATATATTGGGTTGGCCACAAAGTGAAAGCCTCATGCCCCACTTCCAGGCCTAACCCATAAAAGCCTGCACTTTGACTCTTCATGCTCTTATCCTTGGCTCAATATGGACGAGCACAGAGACCTTGGAAGCCATAGTGGGAAGTATATAGTACAGGAGAAAATAATCATCTGTGTTTCTTGGTGACCACTAGGAAGAAAGCTGCCTGTTGGTCAGGAATATTGTTTGGGACTTTACACACACACACAAAAAAAAACAGTTATACTTTTTGACACATTATCTTCTTGTTTGTGTTTACTTTGACACGTAGCATTTCCATTAGTAGTATAGTTTGTCAAACCAAATTCTTTGGTGACCAATACCAATACCAAGGCCATTCATTCATTTAATTTTACAATACATTAATTACCTCCAAGGGACAAGTCCTTGATGTTAATATAAAATATATGTTGGTGGAAGGAGGTTGGAAATGAATTGGCAATGTTGCATATGTGTTTATGTCCATCACACTATGTACATCATGATCCTTTCTGTTGCAACTAAGGTAAGGGTCATTTGAATATATTTGAGATAATTTTTTGCCCATATTTTAACATGAAATATGAGAATATTTACAAATCTATACTCTTGATAATATATCAAGGATTCAGTTCTCAGAAAATCCAAAAGTCTGGAATTACCTTTAATATATTTTAAGGTGACAATAGTTTGGCAGATTTTATGTATTTCTTAAACCTAAATTATGGTTTATATTTATTATGAATTGAAATAAAATGACTTAAAAAGGAATTATTTCAAACAGCATTAATAGTAATATAATAGCATATTTCAACAAATTTTTTGTCATTTATTTCTAAATTACTTTCCCTTAAATTTATATGAGAACACCTCTTCATTTGTCACTACATTTGAAATCAACTTTCCTGTATATGCTTGTGTGTTCTTCCTTTTGCAATGTTTTCTCACCCCACAGAGTATGTCTTATGATACTTTATCTGTAGCTCTGTACTGCCTCTAAGGTCATTGAATGTGATTTCTTGAGAATGAAATTAATAGTTTTGTTTGGGTCTCACCAACTCATGAGAGAATAGGAACGACACCTGCCATAAATTACCAAGGAAATTTAGTACAAATAGGAGAAACAGCAGTAAGTTTTAAAAAATAATCCTCTAAATTCAATCTGTCTAGGGAAATAGCATATAATCTATCCTGATGTTTATATAAATATTGAAATAGAATAATGCACTGCAAAGAGACAATGTATTATTACATTATACACTGTGGCATTTTGTGATTAATATGATAGTAAAATACTCAGTCATAGCTATCAATAGGCCTCAAGTCAGTCCTGAAGGAAGAAGAGTGGCTCACTAGGAAAAAGATGAAAAAGAAAAAATCCAGAAATAAAGGGAAATGGAATTCAGGAATGTCTCAATTTTAACCAAAATCATTTTCCAGAGAAATTACAACTTTCAAATATTTGGGAGACTATGTTGTAGAAAAGAGAGTATACTCATTCTATGGGGCCTCAAATGGCAGAGTTGGAATCATTATGATAGAAATATAAGGAAGCAGATTTCAGCTCAATGAAATAAAGGCAGGCATCATAGCTTGAGCAGGTCAGCTTGGGAAAAAAAATAAGTCTTTTTCACCAGAGACATTACAGATGGTAGATAGCGTAGGCTGACTCGTAGCCCCCCAAAAGATATGTCCAGATCCTAATCCCTGAAACCTATGAAAGTTATCTTATTTGGAGAAAGAACCTTTGCAGATGTAGTTAAGATCCAGGTCAGATTTTCCAAATGGGCCCTAAATCCAATGAGAAAGGACCTTATAAGAGACACAGAGGAGAAGGCAGGCACAGAAGAGATGTGACATGAAGATGAAAGAGAAATTGGACTTCTGTGACCTCAAGCCAAGGAAGTCAGCAACCACTAGCATCTAAAAGCATGGAGAGAATTTGCCTCTAGAGCTTCTTAAGGAGTGTCTGCTGGTACCTGGATTTTGAACTTCTGGCCACCAGAACTATGAGAGAATAAGATTTGGTTATTTTAAGCCACTAAGTTTGTGGTAATTTCTTGTGGAAACCATAAGAAACACACAACTGATGAATATTAATGTAGAATATAAATGGAATTCAAGCACTGATAGGAAGATTATAATGTATGATAATTATATTCTTCCTCCAAAAATTTCCTATCATCTTTTTGAACATTTTCAGAAATTTATCTGGTGATGTAGAGGCATTGATGCTACTTCCAATAGCTTCCAAAAGAGGAAATTTAGGATAATTACTCTGTTTTAGGTGTTTTGCATTCAAAGTAAATTCTGTGAGAACATTTTCCCCATGGAAATTATGGTGGAATAAAAATTTCAGAAAATTGCATACTAAATGTTTACAAAAATATCAAACACATTACCCAGTACTGAGTTTTAATGTATTTTCTTTCTTTCCATTTCCTGCCCATTTATCTTCTGTTTTTATTTTCCATATTGTAAGCAAGCATATGCATCCTCTATAAATTCCAAATAAATTTGATCTTCTATAGAAAAAATAGTTAGAAAAAAATAAAAGAATTGCTATGATGTATCTCCCCTAGGCTCCATATTTCTTACTTTATATTTTTAGCTTTGCTATTTTCTCTTCCTAACACAAAATGTAAAAGAACTTGGCAGAACTGTTTGTCTCCCTTTCATTTAGAAAATACTTGTGCAGAATTTCAAGAGAGTTTTTTGTTGTTGTTGTTTAGAGTGAACTTGACCTAATCTCTCAGTTTGTTTGCCCTCATGCCTAAGAGGGACAAAGGAGTCCAGGAAAGGAGGACAGAGTATTGTTTCAACTTGAAGACACCTGGGCTTTTGTGCCCAGGCTTATGTAGCTAAATACCTGCATAACATACACTTGGGTAAATGATTCCTGTAAGAGGGCAACTAAACTCTGTGCTTGAGTTTTCTTCCTGGAATTCAACGCAGTGGAACTGTAAAAGATTAGGATTTTATTTTCTTTCAAATATTGCTTGGAATGTTTTCTTGGAAGCAATACAGACAAATTATTGCACAGTGTTTAGGAATCATTTGCATGAATAGAGACAATATTCTTCAAATGTTTGATTTAAGCTTTGGTGGTCTTTCTGAAACTGCCAAATGTCATTTATAATTGCTAGTGAAAGGAAATGTTAGTATGAAATAGTCCAAGTCTATAATCCAAAACCTTTTTCAAATTATTTTTGTAAAGGTTAGCAATATTTTTATGTGCAATGTTTCCTGATTAAACACATTTTGGTTTGATGAGTTGGCCATCTCTGTAGACAGCTGGCAAAAAGAAAAGTCTGGTAAAAAGATGTATAAGAGGATCACCAAGTTGGCATCACAAGGTAGAAACCACCAACATGTCCTGTAGATAACTTAAATTGTAATTAGTTTTTTTCCTGAATCTCACCATTAAATGGAGTTCCAGAGTTCATAATTAATATATTTCCCTCTTTCATGTGTGTTTGTTTATGCACACCTGTAGGTAAGATGACAATTCCTTGATAAGCCACACAGAAAACAAAATTGACAGAAAAAAGTTCTTGTTAACCCCTTCTCCCTAAATTTCACTCTTAACTTTGTCTGAATGTCTAATTCATAGATGAGTACTTCATTATCTTAAAGTCTTCTAGAATAGCTGAGACAGGATGACACAAGCACACATACACACATATACATGTACATACACATACATGTACTCAAGTGTATAGAAACTTAAAAGACAGTGAGAGAATAAGTAAAAATCAATATGGATAACTTTAAAGAACATAAAGTGCCCCGAGCCTCCATTTTAATCAGAGGCAGAAGAGAGAGCCCTTGGATGTTTCATAACTTAGAGTGGTTCAGAAGTACAAGACAGGAGATACAATGCAATCATGACTGTAATCGTTAAGTCACTCTATCCTTTCTATACTACTCTACACATTACTCCCACAAATTCATCATTCCACTACTGACATTTCTCACATCCATACCACTATGGTCACTGGATCCCCCAGTCCATCATAAATAAACTCTCCTTCATCTTAACCTCCACATGGATAATTTTTTACATCCCCTTGTCCTATACATCTCTTTGTTCCTAAAAGATATTATTTTTCTTGTAGCCATCTTCAATGGTGGCTGTTCCTTCTCCTACACCTACATCAGTCATGAGCAATGGCGGCATCTTCCTTTCAGATGACAGAACTTCCCCTCTTCTACACTGAAATGATACCCAGCCCACTGGACTAACAATTTATTCCTTGCTTTAACTCCTTATTTGTCTCACATTCTTCTTGATTGTGGATCCGTGTGATTTTTTTTAACCTACTATCACCAGAATCTTCAAGAGCCTTCCTTTTTGCATTTTTTGTCAACCCAACTTGACTTGTTGATACAACTGACCATATCAAATATTATGCTCAAAAAACTGAGAAATTCTGAATGGAATAAAAATAGGTCATGCTTTTTCAGTCCTTAATACTTTTCGTTTAACTATTTATTTTAGCAGTTCCCTCTTCTCAAACAATAGATCTCCAACTTTAGCATATTTCTCCAGACCTCTCACCCAAATTTCCCTCTCTTTACTAATAAGACCAATGACCTTCTAAATTCCAAATCCAGTGGAAAATTTTCAGCCCTTATTTCTACTGGAGCTCTCTAAATACTGTATGTTGGTGAATTATATATATACATATATATAATTCTCATATACATACATATATTTCTCATCTTTCTTGCATGTCTTCATCATGTTTTCCTTACCAATCTTCTTCATCAGCTCACCCTTTGATTTGATTCCTTTAGAACATCTATACTCAGACATTTTTCTCCTTTGTGTTCTGTGTATAGGTGATTTCATTCACAATATGGTGCTAATTTTATATTTTAACTCCTGTCCTGGCCTCACTTCTTGTTTCCAGACCTATTTAAATAGTCAAAACATCTGTTTAATGAATTATAACACCTGGAATTTCCATAAGCACTTGAAACAAGTATTTTTCTTATAACTCCTATCCTACTTATTTACCCAGATAAATTATATCAATAGAGTCCAGTCAGGAAAACAAAGCCCAGACTGAAATTTCATGTAGGAGATTTGTTATGGAGAACAGTTATGAAAGTTATGAAGTTATTAGATGAATTGAAAGGGAGAACAATGAGACACTGTGAGACAATCCAGAGTTTAGCAAGAGAAGGAATCAATTACCATCCCTTAGTTTGCCAGAGCCCAGGAGTCTGAGCCACTAGGCAGGAACTGTTAAAACAGAAGAAGAGCTGCCATAGGAACTAGATGCACAGAAGAAATAGAGCCCTTTCCAGGGACATAGACAGAAACAGAAAAAAATGGGGAAGCAAAGAAGAAATAGAGCCCTTTCCAGGGATATAGACAGAAACAGAAAAAAATGGGGAAGCAAAGAAGAAATAGAGCCCTTTCCAGGGACATAGATAGAAACAGAAAAAACTCTCTGGTTTCTCTGGCTCTCTAGCCTCCAATCTCTCCCTGTGATATTTGCCAGAGCCAGTGAGCAAGGGAACTTGGGATATGGTGCAGTGGTTAGCCTCTAGCTACTCAGAATAGAGCAGAGGATGAGCAAGAAATTGATTTCAGAAAGTCATGCAAATGACTAGTAACCCAGAAATGACAAATGAATCAGGGTCTTCCTTCAAGCTGTTTTGGTTTTGGAATATCTTTGCCCAACCTTGTGATTACATCTATGTATTATTCTCTGATATCACCAGAGAGACACTCTTTTCCACCTGCTATATATTTCCCTTGTTCTGTCTTTAACAGTCTACTGAAACATGGTTGCTCAGTGTATCCATTTTTGTCTACTGAATGTCTGCTGTTTTTAAATACCAGTTTGGGGTTTAATAATTCCAGTCAAATCAGAAAGGAAATTTATTGAGCTTTGAAATATTTTTTCTCAAAATCACTACACTCAAGTCTAAGAGGGCCTCCCTGGTGGCGCAGTGGTTGAGAGTCCGCCTGCCGATGCAGGGGATACGGGTTCGTGCCCCGGTCTGGGAGGATCCCATATGCTGCGGAGCGGCTGGGCCCGTGAGCCATGGCCGCTGGGCCTGCGCATCCGGAGCCTGTGCTCCGCAACGGGAGAGGCCACGGCAGTGAGAGGCCCGCATACCGCAAAAAGAAAAAAAAAAAAAAAAAAAAAAGTCTAAGATAAGCAAGTACAACTTTATAGACTCCTTATCTCACAGCTCCTGCTAGCCATATAGACAATGATTTTTTTCCATAATGTAAAAATGCCCACTTTTGTAATCTCTCTTTAATCAAAGATAACTAAGAATAAAATTTTTATACTCTCCCATCTATTCCTGGTATTATATCTTAGGAACATATCTAATTCACAGCTGAGGAGGCAATGTAGTATACTAGGAAGCAGACAGATTCAAAAGTCAGATTTTGTAGGTTTAAATTCCGACTCCATCACTACCAACAAATTACTCTGGTCAAGTTATTTAATCTCAGTGTACCACAGTTCCCATATTTGAAAATAGAATGGATGATCTATTTTCTAAGGTTATGGCAAGGTTTAACAGAGCCAAGATAGATAAAAAATCTTTGAAAAACACCTGTACTTGGTATGCACTTTATAAGTGACATTTTATTTTGTAGTAATAATAAATTATTATTTTGGTCTTGTACGAAGACAAATTAAGATGAGTAGTTTTCACCATTAAAGAATAAAATATGAATATATGTATGCATGTGTATGCATATATAATACATATATGAATAAATGTATCTAAAATATTTCTAGTTAATATAAATTTAAAGTAACAGTATAATTATATAATTAAACTACTTGAATGTTAAACATGGAATATTTACTTTTAAAGTCCAGTGGGATAAAAGGCATACTAGAGCCTGCTGTACAATTGAAGGCACTAGCAGAGTTCAAAAGAGTTAATCTGAATAAATATGCTCTATTTTATAAAGAGAAAAAAATTGTATTAAAATGTAAATTCACCATTAATAAATTCAGTGGGAAAAGTTTCTCAGCAGTAAGGTACAGTATATTTGCCTTGTCCACTGCCAAAGGCAAGTTTGTTATGAAACAGTGAGAATGCCCTAAAACAAAATACCATGTATTCTTTTAACACCTGTTAGGTATTAAATCTTACCATGTTTTAATTCCACCTCTCTCTTCAGATAAGGCCATTTGATTAACTCACTGCAGCTTTAGTTTTAACTCACCTCTTAGGCCTATTGTTACCTCATGGTGGAGAGCTCTAGACTTACTACGTTAGCATCCTTAATACCATTGTTAGTTCCCAAATGTTGGTTCTTACCAAGAAACTGAATTATTTTCTTTGTTCAGGTATGTGATATATATTTTAGTAACTTTAGATATGCCCCACCTCGTTTATATTTGGGGGTCTGCCTTCATCTGATCTTTCTCTCTTACACAGATTAAATACTTCTCTGTGACCTCAGATAAATGCCTAAAATCTTCTGTGTATTATCTGTACTATATTAATTTACAAAAATTATTCAAATGGGTCAATTTTTCTCCCCTAAATTATGTGTCAAGGTAGCTAGTTAGTGAGAAGTGTGTTGAGACGAAGTGGAAAACTGGCATAAAAGAGACTTACAGTTCATGGCTAAAAATAACTCCTCCTTTACTTACTGTTTTAAAAAGTACAATGTTTAGGCTGAGATGCACAAATTTATACATAAAAAGCTTAAAATATTTCTTTATTTTCATTATTTGTAAAATTATAATTTTGCTTAGCAACAGAAAATATAATTACTTAAGGATTTTTCCTCTCCTTAGAAACTACATTATGAGGTTTCTACTTTATTTTCACAGTCCTGGATCTACTTTGTTTTGTTATTTAAGTTTAAGTTCTTTGCAAAAGAGTCCAATTTTAACTTTGTCCAGTTTTGAAATTTTGTGATTAATTTTGGTGGCATATGAAGAGAAAGTCAGTAAAAGAAAACAACCGTGGCTGAGAGCCACTGAAAATGAATATAGCATATTGAATTCTGTTCTCTGGCACTTGTACTTATAATCTACTTTCTCAGTTTCTAGTTCTACATGTAAGCAGCTTAGAAGTCACCACTCCATCCTAATAAAAAGTAAAAGCACAACAGACTGAAAAAACTAACAACTCTTCTTGGATAAGAGAGGGAAGGACCAAAGCAAACCACCACGTCTAAGATTGGAGAGACAGACTCTTGAATATGGAATCACAGCTTACCCTTGAAGCAGAGTTACTTGAGAGCAAACTGCCTCAGGAACCACTCACAGAATAGGAAAACCTAAATTGTAATTGATGAATTGCTGGAGACTCAGAGTGGACAACTCTGAGACATAAAAACACCAGGCGACCCAGTTATTGGAGAAAGGGAGACACAAGATTATGAGATTTATAAGGAGCTTTACCAGGTTCCCACAGTAAATATTATGAATATTATGGAAAAATTCCCTGGGTCTTCTGGCAGGTGGTGGGGAAAAGGAACCACTTTGAAATACACTAGAGCATTCTGCTCTTCTTAACAAGACCTGTTGTCAGGGGAAATTAATTAAGCAGAGCCTAACCTAAACTGGGGTATTACTGGAGACTGACCTGGGGAAGAGAAATACCCAACTCCAGCCCACTATAAACATCCAAAGTGGGAAGAAAAAAAAAGGGAAGCACTTGCAAAGTTCACAGTCCAGTGACAGAGACTCACTAAAAGGCTGAGACTTAATCATACAGAATCCTCCCTCTCCCCCCACCACATTAATATAGGCCTATTTATAGCAGTTCCTCTTAACTGGTACCTCATGTGTGGCTATCAAGGAAAAATTACAAAGCATACCAAAAGGCAAAAGATCCTCACAATTTGAAGAGACAGAGCCAACATCAGAATCAGACATGGCAGGGAGGCTGGCATTATCAGACCAGGAACTCAAAACAACTCTGAGTAATATGTAAAGGGCTCCAATGGATAGTAAACAGCATACAAGTACAGATGGGCAATGTAAGCAGAGAGATGAAAATTCTAAGAACCAGAGAGAAATGCTAGTGATCAAAAACACTGTAACAGAAATGAAGAATGCCTTTGATGGACTCATTAGTATACTGAGCACAGCTGAGGAAAGAATCTGTGAGCTAGAGCAGGGGTCTCCAACCCCCAGGCCACAGACTGGTACTGGTCCACAGCTTGTTAAGAACCAGGTCACACAGCAGGAGGTGAGTGGTGGGCGAGTGAGTGAAACTTCATCTGACCTTCCCCATTGCTCCCCATCACTCACATTACCACTTGAAACATCCCCCCGCCCCCCAACCCCTCTCCATGGAAAAACTGTCTTCCACAAAACCGGTCCCTGCTGCCAGAAAATTTGGGGACCACAGAGCTACACGATATATCAGTAGTGGAATCCTTGAAAACTAAAAAGCAAAGAAAATAAAGACCAAAAAATAATAGAACAGGCTACCCAAGAGCTGTAGGAAAATTACAAAAATGGTTAACTATGTTAAATGGGAATAACAGAAAAAGAAGAGGGAAAGGAGCAGAAGAAATACTTGAAACAATAATGATTGAGAATTTCCCACAAATTAATGTCAGACAACAAACCACAGATCCAAGAAAATTAAAATTATAGAACTTTAAGCAGGCTAAAGGAAAAAAAAACAAAACAAAGAAACCCAAAACCTAGACAAATTACTTTTAAGTTACAGAAAATCAAGGATTAAAAAAAAAATCCTGAAAGTAGCAAGTGGAAAAATACAACCTTACCTATAGAAGAACAAAGATAAGAATTACATCTGCCTTCTCCTGAGAAAATTTGCAAGCAAGAAGATAATGGAGCAAAATACAGGTGACCATTCAACAAGCCGGGGTTAGGGGTACCTATCATCCTTGTGGTAAAAAATCCAAGTATAATGCTAGAGTCAGCCTTCTCTATCCATGGTTCCACATCCACAGATTCAGCCAACTGTGGATTGAATTATATAGTGCTATAATATGTTTTCATTTTAAAAAATGAATGTGTAAGTGGACCTTCAGAGTTGAAACCTGTATTGTTCAAGGATTAACTGCATTCAAAGGGTTCAGACAAAACCCCCCAACAGCCCAGAATTCTGTACCTGTGAAATTTTTCTTCAAACATCAATGAGAAATGAAGACTTTCCCAATCAAGAAAAATTGAGGGCATTAGTTGTCAGTAGCCCTATCTTCAAAAAACATTAAAATAAGTTTTTTAGATAGAAGAAAAATATATAGGTCAGAAATACAGACCTACATAAAGAAAGGAAGGGCATCCAAGAAACAATAAATGAAGGTAAAATAAAAATTTCTTCTTTCTTATCTTAATTGATCTCACAGATAACAGTTTGCTCAAAATAATAATAGCAACAATATATTTGATTATGTATGCTTATGTATATCATATATATATTTGTATATGATTATATATAAATGAAATGAATAACAGCAGTGAAATAAGGTATGGGATGGAGTCATTAGAATTATATTTTTATTATAAGGTACTCATACTACCCAAGAACTGGTACAGTGTTATTTGAAACAGGACTTGGATTAGCTGTAATGTATATTGGAAACACTAACACAACCACTAAAAAAAGCAAAAGTAGTATAACTGGTATGTTACACTGATATGCTAAAAAGGAGAAAATTGGAATTATATAAAATGCTCAATTAAAACCATAAAAGGCAGAAAAAGACTGGAAGACAAAAATAGGTCAAAGAACAAGGGTGACAAATAGAAAATAGTAGTGGATAGGGTAGATTATTAATCCAACTATATTAATATCCACTTCAAATCTCAAAGATCTAAATATACCTCTTAAAAGACAGAGATTATCAGAGTTGATCAAAAAACAAAACTATATATTGTCTACAAGAAACCCACTTTAAATATGAAGTCACATACAGATTAAGAAAAAATAGATGAAGAAAAATATACCATGCTAACACTAACCAAATAAAGTAGGAATAGATATATTAACTTCAGACACAGCAGACTTCAAAGTAAGGAAAGTTACCAGGGATAAAGAAGGGCATTACATGGTGAAAAGGGGAACAATTTTCCAAGAAGACATAACAATCCTTAACATGAATGTACCTAACAACAGAGGATCAAACTATGTGAGGTAAAAAATGATAGAACTACAAGGAGAAATAGATGAATTCATTCTCATAGTTGGAGACTTCAATAACACCCTCTCAGAAATGAACATATCCAGAAGGAGAAGCCAAGATGGTGGAATACAAAGACCCTGAGCCCACCTCCTCCCATGGGCACGCCAAAATTCATCTATTTACAGAGCAACTATTGATGAGAAAGAACAGAAAAACAGCAGAAAAGATCTTCTACAACTACAGATGTGAAGAAGGAACAACAACAATACTGGTAGAAGGGAGAGAGGTGTGATATAGTCAAGACCCATATGCCTGGGTAGGTGACACAGATTGGAGGATAATTACAATTGCAGAGGCTCTCCCCAAGGATAAAGGGGTCTAAGCCCACATCTGTCTTGCCAGCCTAGGGGTCCTGTGTGATACATTTAAAAGGATGAAATTGAAAAACCTGCAACCAAGAATACTCTCTCTGACAAGTCTTTCATTCTGATTTGATGGAGAGATCAAAAGTTTTACAGACAAGCAAAGGCTAAGGTCTCAGTACCACCAAACCAGCTTTACAAGAAATGTTAAAAGACATCTCTAAGCAGAAAAGAAAAGGCTACAACTATAAATACGAAAATTACAAAAGGAAAAACATCTCACTGGTAAGGCAAATATACAGCAAAGGTAGTAATTCAACCACATATAAAGCTAGTAGGAAAGACAAAAGGAGTGAAATCATCTATATTCAAAATAAGTATTGATAGTTAAGGGATACACAAGACAAAAAGATGTAAAATATGATGTCAAAAACAGCAAATGTGGGCCTCCCTGGTGGCGCAGTGGTTGAGAGTCCGCCTGCCGATGCAGGGGATACGGGTTCGTGCCCCGGTCTGGGAGGATCCCATATGCCGCGGAGCGGCTGGGCCCGTGAGCCATGGCCGCTGAGCCTGCGCGTCCGGAGCCTGTGCTCCGCAACGGGAGAGGCCACAACAGTGAGAGGCCCGCGTACAGCAAAAAAAAAAAAAAAAAAAAAAAAAAAAAAAACAGCAAATGTGGGGCTTCCCTGGTGGTGCAGTGGTTTAGAGTCTGCCTGCCAATGCAGGGGATGCGGGTTCATGCCCCGGTCCAGGAAGACCCCACATGCCGCGGAGCGGCTGGGCCTATGAGTCATGGCCACTGAGCCTGCACATCCAGAGCCTGTGCTCCACAGTGTGAGAGGCCGCAACAGTGAGAGGCCCGCGTACCGCAAAAAAATAAAATAAAATAAAATAAAGCGAATGTAAGAGTTAGAGAGTAAAACTCAAGGTTGTTAAAATGGGTTCAACTTTAAAGATCAGCAACTTTAAAAAATTTCATATATACATGAAAAAATATCATATATATATATGGATTTCTATATATAAACCTCAGCATAACAACAAACCAAAAAACCTATAATGATATGCTTACAAAAACAGAAAGTAATTCAAACATAACAAAAATTTATAATATATAAACAAAAAAAAAGAGAAATAATCCAAACAAACACATATCACAAGGGAAGAGAGCAAAAGAAGAGACAAAAAAAGTTACAAAACACACAAAATGACAGCAAAATCGCAGTAAGAACATAACTATCAACACTTACTTTAAATTGATGAAATGCTCCAATCAAAAGACATAGGTGGATGATTGGGTATAAAAACAAGACCCTTATAGATGCTGCCTAAAAAAAAACTCACTTCAGATCTAAAGACACAAATAGACTAAAAGTAAGGGAATGGAAAAAGATATTACATGAAAGTGGAAATGAAAACAAAACAGGGGTAACAATACTTACATCAGACAAAATAGACCTTAAAACAAAGACTGTAACAAGAGACAAATAAGGACATTACATAATGATCAAAAGATAAATCTAAAAAGAAAATCTAACAACTTTAAATAAAAATTCACCCAACATAGGAGTACCTGCATACATAAAGCAAGTATTATCATATACAAATAGAGAAACTGACAGTAGTTCAATAATATTATGAAACTTTTAACACCCCACAGACATCAATGGACAGATCATCCAGACAGAAAATCAGTAAGGAAACACTGGCCTTAAATTACATACCAGAGCAAATGTACTTAATAGATCTATATCGAAAATTCTATCCAAAAATAGCAGGATACACATTCTTTTCAAGTACACATGGAACAATCTCCAGGATAGATCACTAGTCTCAGTAAATTTAAGAAAACTGAAATCATATCAAGCAACTTTTCTGACCACAATACTATGACACAAGAAATTAATTACAAGTAAAAAAACTGCAAAAACACAAACACGTGGAGTCTAGACAATATGCTCCTAAATAACCAATGGATCACTGAATAAATCAAATAATACCTGGAGACAAAAACAATTGAAAACAAAAACACAGTGACCCAAAATCTGTAGGATACAGCAAAAGCAGTACTAAGAGGGAAGTTTATAGAGATACAAGCCTACCAGAGGAAACAATAAATCTCTGAAATAATCAGCCTAACCTTATCCCTAAAGGAACTAGAGATGGAAGAATTAAACAAAAGTTAAAGTTAGTATAAGGAAAAAATAATAAAGATCAGAGAAGAAATAAATGAAAAAAAGACTAAAGAACAATAAAAGAAGATCAATGAAACTAAGAGCTGATTCTTTGAAACAATAAACAAAATTGATAAACCTTTAGCCAGACTCATCAAGAATAAAAAAGAGAAGGCCCAAGTCAATAAGCTCAGAAATGGAAAAGAAATTACAACCAACATGAAAGAAATACAAAGGATCATAATAGATCACTACAATTATACATCAATAAAATGCACAACAGAGAAGAAATGGGCAAATTCCATTCAACAATACATAAAAAGGGTTATATGCCATGATCAAGTGGTATTTATTCCAGGGATGCAAGGATTCAATATTCACAAATCAATCAGTGTGATACACTATGTTAACAAAAGGAAGGAAAAAAATAAATCACATGATTATCTTAATAACTGCAGAAAAAACATTTGACAAAGTTCAACATCCATTCATGATAAAAACTCTCATCAAAGTTGGTATAGAGGGAAGACATCTCAACATAATAAAGGCCATTTATGAAACCACAGCTAATATCACATTCAACAGTGAAAAGCTGAAAGATTTTTCTCTAATATCAGGAACAAGAGAAGGATATTTATTCTCCCAATTCTATTTAGTATAGTATTTAAAGTCCTGGCCACAGAAAGCAGAAAAGAAAAAGGCATCCAAATTGGAAGGAAAGAAGTAAAATTGTCACTATTTGCAGATGATAAGATACTATATATAGAAAACCCTAAAGTCTCCACCAAAATACTATTAGAACTAATAAATGAATTCAGTAAATTTGCAGGATACAAGATTAATATACAGAAATTTGTTGCTTTTCTATACACTAATAATGAACTATCAGAAAGAGAAAGCAATGAAAAAAATCCCATTTAAAATTGCATCAAAAAGAACAAAATCCCTAGGAATAAACTTCATGAAGGAGGTGAAAGACCTAAAAAAAAAAAAAAAAAAAAAAAAAACAAAAAAGAAACCTCTGAAAACTATAGAACTTTGATGAAGGAAATTGTTGATACAAAGAAATGGAAAGATATCCTGTATTCATGGATTGGAAGAATTTATATTGTTAAAATATTCATACTGCTCAAAACAATCTACATATTTAATGCAATCCCTATCAAAATGTCCATGAAATTTTTCACAGAACTAGAACAAATAATCCTAAAATATATATAAAATCACAAAGACCCCCAAATTGCCAAAGCAATCTTGAGAAAAAAATAGCAAAGCTGGAAAAATCATACTCCCTGACTTCAGCCTATACTACAGAGAGACAGCAATAAAAACAGCATGGCACCAGCACAAAAACAGACATAGAACAGAGAGCCCAGAAATTAATCTATGACAAAGGAGGTTAGACTATACAATGGAGAAAAGACAGTCTCTTCAATAAGTGGTGCTAGGAAAACTGGACAGCTACATGTAAAAGAATGAAATTAGAACATTCTCTAATACCATACACAAAAATAAACTCAAAATGGATTAAAGACCTAAATGTAAAACTTGAAATTATAAAATCTCTAAAAGAGAACATAATCAGAACACTCGTTGACAAAATCATAGCAATATTTTATTTGGATCTGTCTCCTAAGGCAAAAGGAAAAAAAAGAAAAAATAAACAAATGGGACCTAATTCCACTTAAAAGCTTCTGCACAGCAAAGAAAACTAATCACAAAACAAAAAGATAATCTACTGAATGGGAGAAAATATTTGTAAATGATATGACCCATAAGGGGATAATATCTAAAATATAAAAACAGCTTATACAACTCAATATAAAAAACAAACAAACAACCCAATTTAAAAATGGGCAGAAGACTTAAAAAGACAATTTTCCAAAGAAGATATACAGAGGACCAACAGGCACATGAAAAAAATGCTCAACATTACCAAGCATCAGAGAAAAACAAATCAAAATCACAATGAGATATCACTTCGCACCTGTCAAAATGGCTATCATCAAAAAGTCTACAAATAACAAATGTTGATGAGGACGTGGAGAAAAGGGAACCCTAGCACACTGTTGGATGGAATGTAAATTGACACAGTCATTATGGAAAACAATATGGGGTTTCCTCACAAAACTAAAAGTAGAACCATCATATGATCCAGCAATTCCACTGCTGGGTATATATCCAAAGAAAACAAAAGCTCTAATTCAAAAAGATAAATGCACTCCAATGTTCACAGCAGTATTATTTGCAGTAGCCAAGATATGGAAGCAACCTAAGTGTCCATCAACAGTTGGATGGATAAAGAAGACGTGGTGTTTCTGTATGTGTGTGTATACACACACAATGGAATATTAAACACAATGGAATATTAGCCATAAAAAAGAATGAAATTCTGCTATTCGTGTCAATGTGAATGGACCTAGAATGTATTATACTTAGTAAAATAAGTCAGACAGAGAAAGACAAATATTCTGTTATCATTTATATGTGGAATCTAAAAAATAAAACAAATGAATATACAAAATAAAACAGAAACATAGAGATAGAAAGAGAACAAGCTAGTCATTACCAGTGATGAGAGGCAAGAAGGGATCAGCAAGATAGGGGTATAGGATTAAGAGATACAAACTACTATGTATAAAATAGATAAGCAACAAGGATATATTGATCAGTACAGGAAATATAGCCATTATTTTGTAATAAATTTAGATGGAGTATAATCTATAAAAATACTGAATCACAATGTTGTACACCTGAAGCTAATATGATATTGTAAATCAACAATACTTTAATAAAAAATTTTTAAAAAGTAAGGCTGTACCTTGTGAAATTATAGGTAGTCCATCTACAATACGTACATTTTTATTACTGTGTTACTCTGTCATAATGGAATCATATACTTATTAAATATTTTTTCAATCTTAGTGGGCTAAAATATTTTAAATAAAATATTGAACTAGTGATGTTGTGATTGATATTAGTTCAGAAATTCATAAATGCGTTTTATAATGTGTCATTAAGAATACATGAATTATGTCCCATTCAGTATGTAAACTAGTGAATGCTTTTAATAAACATGTATTTAAGCTTGGGGACGGGGGAAAGAGAGTAAATTCTAAGAGTTCTCATAACAAAGAAAAATATTTTTTTTCTGTTTCTTTAATACTGTATCTATATGAGATGATGGGTGTTCACTAAACTCATTATGATAATCATTACATGATGTAAGTCAAATCATTATGCTGTACACTTACACAGTGCTGTATGTCACCTACATCTCAATAAAAATGGAAGAAAAATTAAATTAAAAGAAATAAATGTATCCAGTAGGTAGAAATCAAACATCAAAATTTGAGGGAAATTTATAGCATTGAATGCATATATTAGAAAAGAAGAAACATGTAAAGTAAATAATCTAAGTTTCCTTCACAGAAAACTAGAGAAAGAGGAGCAAATTAAATCCTAAGTAAGCAGAAGAAAAGAGAGAGAACTCATATTACTAGTATCAGAAATTAAAGGGGGCACAACGCTACAGATTCTATGGACATAAAAGGATAATAAATCAATAATCTGGACAACTCTTTGCTCACAAATTTGATAACCGAGGTGAAATACACCAATTCCTTCAAATACACAATCTGCCAAAATTCACACAGAAGAAACAGAAGGTCCTACTATAGGCCTTTGTAAATTAAAAAAAATTAATCAATAGTTAACAACCCTTCAAAACAGAAAGCACCATGGCCGTATTGATTCATTGGTGAATTCAACCAACTATTTAAGGAAGAAACTCTACCAATTCTCTACAATCTCTTTCAGAGGATGAAAGTAGAGGGAATACCTCCTTATTCATTCTATGAGGTCAGCATTATCCTAATACCAAAATCAGACAAAGATATTACAAAGAAAGAAAATACAGATCGACATCTTTCATGAATATAAAGGCAAAAAACCTCAACAATATATTAGCAAATTGAATCCAAGAAAGTATAAAAGGAATTACACATCACAACCAAGTGTTATTTACCCCAGATATGTGAGACTGATTCAATATTTGAAATTTTGTTATAAATCTAAAACTGCTCTAAAAAATAAAGTATTTTTAAAAAGAAAATAAATCAATAGACCTACTTTAGGGCCTGTGAAGCAAGGAAGCTGAGAGAAGAAATACCAATAATGACCACCACCAAAGTTAAATCCATGAATTGATTTATTTGGTAGAAAGAATTTTTGAGAAATGTATGTGACAGTCATTAATGTTCATTTTTCTTGTCAGAAATAAATGCTGCATAGTCTAATTTCCCCTTGTCAATATCTTGTGCTTTGGTTCCTAGGGCAGCTATATTTTATTGCCCTACAATCAAGAAAAATTTAGAAAAGAACATACAAAAACGAATTTCCAAACACTGAACCATGTCATCATGGAGTCTCCCACTCTAGTGGGAGGCCTCAAATGTTACTTTGGTGTTCAACATACAAACCTGATTTCCTATGTTCTTTGAGGTAACCAGAAACCTGGAATTTTTCCAGATCTTTTGGCACCATCTTAACAATGTCATGATTAAAGAAAATCATCATTAGAGAATCATTAGTATAATATCAAAGCCTACTTTAACAGTATCCCAAGAACGATTGAAAAACAAATTGATGGAATCAACATCAGCTAATTAGCTGTAATATTTGCAAAGAAATGAAATGATCCATGCTTAGAAAACTTTTGTGAGAGATTTGATTACAGATCTTCAATTCATTTCCTTTCATCTTATTTACAGAGCCGTGCATTTTTTTTATGATAAAACAAAATCAGCTGTTTAGGACAGTTTTCCCCACATTCTGTCAGAGCATGTCTTCTCTTCTATAGAAGCTCTTTCTTCACAAATTCACTAAGCATTCTTCATTCCAAGAAGGAAAATAATATTTTGCCTGCTGTTTTTCTCTATTTTTAGTCTCTAAAGATTGGTGGAATTTCATATATGTTGCACCACACTTTGTAGCATATTAATATATAAAAATGTAGTTTCATAATGTGCACTAATAGTTATATGCCAAAGAGTGCAATATGTGCACATGTAATAAAGGTTTATGTGTTCTAAATAAGGAGATGAATAGAAAACATTCTATTTCCCATTTTTTGTATTTTCCTATTTTATAAATATTTGTTTCTTTCATAGTTTATAGAACCTTAATAAGATTCTCAGGGTGTAGGCTATGACTCTCCTCTGTTCTTATATAAGTCAAGGCAATTTTAACACTTTCTGGATATGCAAAGTAAAAAAAAAGAGAGAACAATGTACACAACTGGCATCAACCAATTATTCTACTGTTTGAAGTCATTACATTAATATATAAACAAAATTTAACATTTGAACCTGTCATTGAAGGAAAAGAAAACCCCTCAAACTTGAGTAAACAAAATACCTAATGAAGATGATGTATTTATTTTATTGACCTCTTCTTCCCTATTAATATTCCTCCTAGAGATATACACTGGAGAACATTTCTCTTTCTACCTCCACAGAAGTGTTTTGATCCTTAATTATTTGCTTATTCAGAACAGGAACTTATTGAAGAAGAAAAAATGTATGTTTGAATGTGTATATCCACAAAATTTGGAAGAAATCATCACCAATTTTATCCTGGTGAAAGAAGAAATTAAATTTGTTTAGCCATTTGATAACAATTTAGAAAGTTTGCTTTTACTTCTTCAAATTCACAAATATTTTAGATGTTTAAAAGAATAAGCCAAATTAATACAAGCTAATTCTAAATAATCTTGTGCATTTTGGACACAATTATAAGTATTTAGACAGCTTTAATAATCTCTGAGGCAAGTTTTGATTAGGTCTCCATCCCCCTTTACTTGTTTTGGCAAATCTACATTTAATCATAATCAAATCTCTCTCACACAAAAGTGGAATTAAATTAAACTTTAAGGCCTGGAGAGTGACATTAGCAAGACAGTGGGATAGGAGATTCCTCTGACTGAACCCCTCATCAGAAAAAATAATGTGGCAGCCAAGCATGAACAAAAGTACCTGTGTGGGAGCTTAAGGATCCAGGTAAAAGACTGTGAAAACCTGGGAGAACACAAGACCAAAGAGGGCAGCTTTGAGAAGGCAGGCCCATGCCTAGATGGTAGGCTCACTGACTATGGTTCTGGCTACAAACCTAGAAATAACCTTGTCCCCCTGTGGATTTGGCTATAGCCCTGTTTAGCCCTGGTCCTGCCACCAGCACCATTCACCAAGGGACCCAGGAGGAATCACATCCACCCATGCCTTGGGGAACAGGCCGGCCAACCTCAGTTCTGGCTGTGGATCCTGAAGCAGTCTATGATCTCATTCCAGTCCCTCTTGGTGCCAGTCCTGCTCATCCAGTGGCCAGGAAGGAGATATGCACATCTGTGCCCTGAGGCTGGCCCTCTGATGTCAGTCTTGCTGCAGAGCCTGCAACAGCCCTGTGACTTGGCTTCAGCCTCTCTCAGGTGCAGTCCAGCAGCAGCCTTGCCTGTCCAGAGATCTACTGGGAGACATTCTCATCTTTCCTGCTGAGGCAGGCCCAATACCTGTCTGACTGAAGACCTTGAAGCAGCCCTGGGACTTGGCTTCAAGCCTGCCCAGCTCCAGTCCAGCAGTAGTTATGCCTACCCAGGTACTAAGCAGGGACCAGGCAGAACCCTCCTGCTACCAACACATCCACCAAAGGGACCCATCAGGAATTATCTCCACCCATGCCTCAGATAACAGGCCTGCCAACCTCAGTCCTGGCTAACTAGAATAACACTATAGGCCAAATGAAACTAATGGAAATGGAGACCATTCCACCCAGCAACAGTAGTAGAGTGCATATTCTTCTCAAGCATACAGTGAACCTTCTCCAGGAGATAAAATATGTTAGGCCACAAAGCAAGGCTTAATGAATTTAAGAAGACTGAAATCATATCAAGTATCTTTTCTAAACACAAATGGTATTAAATTTAGAAACCAATCACTGGTGGAAAATTTACAAATATATGGAAATTAAACAATACTTTCAAATAACAAATGGGACAAGAAGAAATAAAAATGGAAATAAAACATATCACAAAACAAATGAAAATGGAAACTTAACATACCAAAACTTAAGGGATACAGCAAAAGCAGTTCTAAGAGGAAGGTTTATAGCAATAAATGCATACACTAAGAAAAAAAGTAATATCTCAAATGAAAAAGGGAAAAACCTACAACCAAAAATACTCTACCCAGCAAGGTTCTCATTCAGATTTGATGGAGAAATAAAAAGCATTACAGACAAGCAAAACCTAAGAGAATTCATCACCACCAAACTAGCTTTACAACAAGTGCTAAAGGAACTTCTCTAGGCAAAAGACACAAGAGAAGAAAACAAAAAAGGAAGGGATTTTAAAAAAAGAGAGACATACAAAAACAAACCCAAAACAGTTAAGAAAACAGCAATAGAACATACATATCAATAATTACCTGAAATGTAAATGGACTAAATGCTCTAACCAAAAGACATAGACTGGCTGAATGGATACAAAAACAACACCTGTATATATGCTGTTTACAAGAGACCCACTTCTGACCTAAGGATACATACAGACCAAAAGTGAGGAGATGAAAAAAGATATTCCATGCAAATTGAAATCAACAGAAAGCTGGAGTAGCAATACGCATATCAGACAAAATAGATTTTAAAATAAAGACTATTACAAGAGACAAGGAAGGACATTACATAATGATTAAGGATCAATCCAAGAAGAAGATATAACTATTGTAAATATTAATGAACCCAACATAGGAGCACCTCATACATAAGGCAAATGCTAAAAAACATAAAAGGTGAAATTGACAGTAACAAAATAATAATGGGGGACTTTAACACCCCACTTACACCAATGGACAGATCATTCCAACAGAATATTAGTAAGGAAACACAAGCCTTAAACAACACATTAGACCACATAGATTTAATTGATATTTACAGGACATTCCATCTGAAAGCAGCAGAATACACTTTCTTCTCAAGTGCACATGGAACATTGTCCAGGACTGATCACATCTTGGGTCACAAATCAAGCCTCAATAAAGTTAAGAAAATTGAAATCTTATCAAGCATCTTTTCCAACCACAACGCTGTGAGACTGAAATTCACTTACAGGAAAAAAAACTGTAAAAAGCACAAACACATGGAGGCTAAACAATATGCTACTAGATAACCAATGATAACTAAAAAAATCAAAGAGGAAATTTAAAAAAATACCTAGAAACAAATGACAATGAAAACACAACAACCCAAAACCTATGGAATGAAGCAAAAGCGTTCTAAGAGGGAAGTTTATAGCAATATAATCTTACCTCAAGTAACAAGAAAAATCTCAAATAAACAGCCTAACCTTACAGCTAAAGCAACTAGGAAAAGAAGAAAAAACAAAACCCAAAGTAAGTAGAAGAAAAGAAACCATAAAGATCACAGCAGAAATAAATGAAATAGAAACAAAGAAAACAATAGCAAAGATCAATGAAACTAAAAGCTGGTTCTTTGAGAATATAAACAAAATTGATCAACCTTTAGCCAGACTCATCAAAAAAAAGAGAGAGAGGATTCAAATAGATAAAATTAGAAATGAAAAAGGAGAAGTTACAACAGTCACTGCAGAAATACAGAGGATCATAAGAGACTACAACAAGCAACTATATACCAGTAAAATGGACAACCTGGAAGAAATGGATAAATTCTTAGAAAGGTAGTCTCCCAAGACTGAACCAGGAAGAATAAGAAAATATGAACAGACATATCACAAGCACTGAAATTGAAACTGTGATTTAAAATCTTCCAACAAACAAAAGTCCAGGACCAGATGACTTCACAGGTAAATTCTACCAAACATTTAGAGAAGAGGTAACATCTATCCTTCTCAAAATCTTCCAAAATATAGCAGAGGGTGGAACACCCCCAAACTCATTCTACGAGGCCACCATCACCCTGATACCAAAACCAGACAAAGATGTCACAAAAAAGAAAATTACAGGCCAATATCACTGATGAACATTGATACAAAAATCCTCAACAAAATACTAGCAAACAGGATCCAACAACACATTAAAAGGATCATACACCATATCAAGTGGGATTTATCCCAGGGATGCAAGGATTCTTCAATATATGCAAATCAATCAGTGTGATACACAATATTAACAAACTGAAGAATAAAATCATATAATCTTCTCAATAGATGCAGAAAAAGCGTTGACAAAATTCAACACCCATTTATGATAAAACCCCTCCAAAAAGTGGGCAGAGAGGGAACCTACTTCAACCTAATAAAGGCCATATATGACAAACTCACAGCAAACACCATTCTCAAAGGTGAAAACCTGAAAGCATTTCCTCTAAGATCAGGAACATGACAAGGATATCCACTCTTGCCACTGTTATTCAACACAGTTTTGGAAGTCCTAGCCATGGCAATCAGAGAAGAAAAAGAAATAAAAGGAATCCAAATTGGAAAAGAAGTAAAACTGTCACTGTTTGCAGATGACATGATACTATACATAAAAAATCCTAAAGATGCAACCCAGAAACTACTGGAGCTAATCAAGGAATTTGGTAAAGTTACCAGGATACAAAAGTAATGCACAGAAATCTCTTGCATTCCTATACACTAACAACGAAAAACTGTAAGGAGAAATTAAGGCAACTATTCCATTTACCATTGCAACAAAAAGAATAAAATACCTAGGAATAAACCTACCTAAGGAGACAAAACCTGTACTCAGAAAACTACAGGATTCTGATGAAAGAAGCCAAAGATGACTCAAACAAATGGAGAGACATACCATGTTTTTGGATTGGAAGAATCAATATTGTGAAAACGACTACACTACCCAAAGAAACCTACAGATTCAGTGCAATCCCTGTCTAATTACCAATGGCATTTTTCACAGAATTAGAACAAAAATTTTCACAATTTGTATGGAAACACAAAAGACTCCAAATATCCAAAACAATCTTGAGGGAAAAAAACGGAGCTAGAGGCATCAGGCTCCCTGATGCTACAAAGTTACAGTAATCAAGACAGTATGGTACTGGCATAAAAACAGAAATATAGATCAATGAAACAGGATAGAAAGCCCAGAGATAAGCCCATGCACATATGGTCACCCAATCTACAACAAAGATGGCAAGAGTATACAATGGAGAAAAGACAGTCTCTTCAACAAGTGGTACTGGGAAAACTAGACAGCTACATGTAAAAGAGTGAAATTAAAACACTCCCTAACACCATGCACAAAAATAAACTCAAAATGGATTAAAGATCTAAATGTAAGACTGGACACTATAAGAGTCCTGGAAGAAAACATAGGCAGAGCACTCTTTGACAGAAATCACAGCAAGATATTTTTTGACCCACCTCCTAGAGTAATGAGAATAAAAACAAAAGTAAACTAATGGGACCTAATGAAACGTAAAAGCTTTTGCACAGCAAAGGAAACCATAAACAAAATGAAAAGACAACCCTCAGAATGAGAGAAAATATTTGCAAATGAAGCAACTGACAAGGGATGAATCTTCAAAATATACAAACAACTCTCCAAAATAAACAGTGCACCTCAAAGAAACAAAAAACAACCCAATGAAAAAATGGGTGGAATACCTAAAAAGACATTTCTCCATAGAAGACATACAGATGGCCAACAAACACATAAAAAGGTGCTCAACATCACTAATTATTAGAGAGGCACAAATCATAATTTCAGTGAGGTATCACCTCACACTGGTCAGAATGGCCACCATCAAAAAATCTACAAACAACAAATGTTGGAGAGGGTGTGGAGAAAAGGGAACCCTCCAACACTGTTCCTGGGAATGTAAATTGGTACAGCCACTATAGAGAACAGTATGGAGGTTCCTCATAAAACTAAAAATAGAACTACCATATGACCCAGCAACCCCACTACTGGGCATATACCCTGAGAAAACCATAATTCAAAAAGATACAGGCACCCCAACGTTCATTGCAGCACTATTTACAATAGCAGGACATGGAAGCAGCCTAAATGTCCATCAACAGAGGACTGGATAAAGAAGATGTGGTACATATATACAATGGAATATTGGTCAGCCATAAAAGGATTGAAATAGTACCATTTGCAGAGACATGGATAACCTAGAGATTGTCATACAGAGTGAAGTAAGTCAGAATGAGAAAAGCAAATATCATATAATATCATTATATGTGGAATCTAGAAAAATGGTACAGATGAACTTGTTTGCAAAGCAGAAATAGAGACACAGATGTAGAGAACAAACTTATGGATACCAAGTGGGGAAGGAGGGGTGGGACAAATTGGGATATTGGGATTGACATATATATACTACTAGGTGTAAAATAGATAACTAATGAGAACCTATTCTATAGCACAAGGAACTCTACTCATTGCTGTGTGGGGACCTAAATGGTAAGGAAATTTAAAAAGAGGGGATATATGTATACTTATAACTGATTTACTTTGCTCTACAGCAGAAACTAACACAACATCTTAAAGCACTTGTACTCCAATACAAACATTTTTTTTTTAAGTTGCAGAACAGAGAATAACATTTGTCTTGTTGGAGGTTTATAGGAACATTGTGACCTGACCTACGTGGACAGCTGCAAGAATAAAGGATTCTGGCACCAAGAATTTTGCAACAACCAAGCACACACTCTCCCCTTTTAGTATAAAAGAAGCCTGAATTCTAACTCAGGTAACATGTTTCTTTGGAACACTAGTCCATCATCTTCTCAGTCTTCTGGTTTTCTGAATAAAGTCCCTATTCCTTTCCTCCCACCTCCAAAAAATAAACCTAATGTCATACTTCAAGGAACTAGAAAAAAAGAACATACTAGACCCAATATTAACAGAAAATAAGTAGCAGAGAAGAAATAAATGAATTAGAGACAAGAAAGACAATAGAAAAAAATCAAAGAAACTATGAGCTATCTTTTTGTAAAAGTACAAAAATATTTAGAAAACTTTGGCTAGATTTAATAAGAAGAAATAAAAGAGAGAGGACTCAAATAAATAAAATCAGAAGTGAAAACAGAGATATTACAATGATACCTCAGAAATACAAAAATCGTAACAGACTACTGTGAATAATTACATATTAACAATCTGGATTACTAGAAGAAATATGTGAATTTCTAAAAACATACAACTGACCAGAACTGAATCATGGAGAAATGGAAAATTTGAAAAGACTAATAATGAGTCAGAGAATAAAGCAGTAATCAAAAATCCTTACAACAAAGAATAGCCTAGGACCAGATGTCTTCACTGGTAAATTTACTAAATGTTTAAAGCCACTCTTCCACAAACTCTTCCAAAAAAATTAAAGAGGGAACTTCCAAACACATTTTACAAGGCCAGCATTACTGTCATACCATATCCTACACAAGGAAACTACAAGAAAAGAAAATTATAAGCCAACTACCCTGGTGAACATAGATGCAAAGTTCCACAATGCATTCTAGCAAAACTGAATTCAATAGTACATGAAAAGGATCATACACCGGGATCAAGTGAGATTTATCCTTGGGATTCAAGGTGTTTCAACTTTTCCTCTAAGATCAGAAACAAGAAAAGGATGCCCACTCTTATCACTCTTGACATAGTATTGGAAGTCCTAGCCAGAACAATTTGGCAAGAAAAAGAAATGAAAGACATTAAAATCAGAAAGGAAGATATTAAATAGTCTCTACAGATGGCATGATGCTATGAAAAAAGAAAAAAAAAAGCCTAAAGAATCCACCAGAAAGCTCTAAGAACTAATAAATTCAGTAAAGTTGAATAAAAGCCTATATATAAAATCATTTAAATGTCTTTACATCAACTACAATCTGAAAAGGAATCCCATTTACAATAGAATCAAAAACAATAAAATACTTAGGAATAAATTTAACCAAAGATGAAAAAGAGCTGTGCACTGAAAATATGAGACATTGATGAAAAAACTGGAGAAGACATGAATAAATTGAAAGATATCCCGTGTTCATGAAATGGAAAAATTAACATTGTTAAAATGCCTATACTCCCTAAAGAGATCTATAGGTTCAGTGCAATCCCTATCAAAATTTCAATGGCATTTTTCCCTGAAACAGATAAAACGATCCTAAAATTTGTAGGGAAACACAAAAAATCCCAAGTAGCTAAAGTAATTTCAAGCAAGAAGAACAAAGCTGGAGGCATCACGCTCCCTGATTTCAAACTATTTTGCAATGTTATAGTAATCAAAGAGTATGGTGTTGGCATAAAAACAGAGGCAAAGATCAATGGAACAGAATAGAGAGCCCATAAATAAACCCGCATGTATATGGTCAATTAATTTATGACAAAGAAGCCAAGCATATATGGACAAAGACAGTCTCATCAATAGACGGTGTTAGGAAAACTGGATATTCACACACCAAAGACTGAAATTAAACCCTTTTCTTACACCTTACATAAAAAGTAATTCAAAACGGATTAAACACTTAAATGTAAGACCTGAAACTGTAAAACTTCTAGAAGGAAACATAGGGAAGAGTCTCCTTGAAACTGGTATTGGCAATGATTTTTTTGGATATGACATCAAAGGCAAAAGCAACAAATGCAAAAATCAACAACTGGGACAATATCAAATTTTAAAACTTGCACAGCAAAGGAAGCAATCAATAAAACGAATAGGTAAATTATGGAATGGGAAAAAAATATTTGCAAACTACATATCTTGTGAGGGGTTAATATCCAAAATATATAAGGAACCCATACAACTCAATAGCATAAAAACAAATATCATTTGTGCCAGCAGATGAACCTGGAGGACATTTTGCTAAGTGAAATAAGCCAGACACAGAAAGACAAATACTGTATGATCTCACTTATATGTGGAATATTAAAAAGTTGAACTCATAGAACCAGAGAGTATAACAATGGTTCTCAGGGGCTTAAGGATGGAGGAAATGGGGAGATGTTGGCTGTAGGGTGCAAACTTTCAGTTATAAGCTGAATAAGTTCTGGAGATCTAATGCACAGCATGGTGATTATAGTCAACAAAGCTGGAGCATACACACTTTAAAGTTATGTAGAGACTTGATCTTAAATATTCTCACCACAAAATGAAATAATAATTATGTGACATGAGAGAGGTATTAGCTAATGCTATGGTGGTAATCATATTGCAATAAATAAATGTATCAGATCAACACATTTTACACCTTAAACTTGGTAATTATAGGTAATAATACTGTATTGTATACTTGAAATATGCTAAGAGAGTAGATCTTATGTTTTCATCACACACACACACATACACACACAATACGACTATGTGGGGAGGTAGATGTGTTAAGTAACTTGATTGTGGTAATCATTTTACAATGTATATTAAATCATCACATTTTATACCTTAAAATGTTTAAAATACTAATTAAGCCCATGTTTCTTTCCAGATAACTCCTCACTTGCCATTTCTTCACTTGCCTATAGGACAAATCTAATTATATAGGTTATATCCTATTTAGGATTAGATGGATAAATCTTACTTAAGAATTATATAATGAACTATTTGTCATCCTCACAGCGACCAAAACAGCTCTACCTCCTGTATTCCACATGGCACAAAATAATGCCTTCTGACCACGTGCTCATGCTCAAAATCTAGGAGTTAAAGTTGACTCCTCTCCTTCAACCCCATTCCCTGAACTACCAAATCCTATATGTTACCCTTTGTAAATACCTTTTAGCTAGAAATGGTTATTTCCATCCTCACTGTCAGAGTGTAGAAGAGTCATCTGTTGCTCTCTAACTGGCTTCCCTGCCTCCAGGTTTGTCCCTTCTTCCCTCACTATTCTCAGATCAGCAGCCAGATAATCTTCTTGAAAATAAATGTTGATGTTGGTATGTCATTTCTTATATGTCTTCCCCTTGCCCTCATAATAAAGTCTAAAATTCCATTCAAATCTTGTTAATTCTTCTTTAGCTCTGATTTCCCTTGTTGCCTACCATTCCCCAGTCTTAATCCATGCTCTAGATGAATTAAGGTGTTTTCATATAAATGAATCCTAACTCAGACTTTATGATTGGAACATTTCTCCCCACTTCACTTAATCTGAATACATTCTAACCTTCAATCAAATTCCAGTTGAAATAACATTCCTTTAGGTACTCATATCAATATGCTTACTGTGCACACTCACTGTATTTCCCTCTTAATCACATTGACCACACTTCACTTAAATGATATGTTTAGTTGTTTGTAATCCCTACTAGATTATAACTTTAGTGAAGATAGAAGTGAGAACCTTTTTGATTTACTGACATATTTTAAATATTTGGCACAAATAAATATTCAATAAATCTTTTTGAGTACATGAGTAAATGAAAAGAAGGTGACACAACTTTGTTCTAGGATAGATGTTCTTGAATAAGAGTAGATATGTGTGCACATGGAGGTGCAGAAAAATTTTATATCTTTAGGTAGATTCATCACAAAACACCATATAGAGATTATTACTTGCTCTCAGAACCTCAAATAAAATATAGGAAAATAGTAAAAAATGAAGCAATAATGTAAAATTATATGATGTGACTACACAATACTGGTGTTTCTAAACACATTATATTCCGGTAGGCTAAACATATTCTCAAGTAGAAAAAGAGTCAAAAAGAAAACCAAATCCACCAACCTGCTCTTGTGAACATTATTTTTTTATGGTAGAGAAGAATATTTCACTTGTTCTATTTTTTCCAGTTAAAACTGAAAAATACTTCGTTGATCTGGTAGATCAGATTTTAAGAATAAAAACGATTGTTTTAAGATCAAATGTATTCTTCATCTCACACGGATCCTTGTTAGGTCTTCTAATTCACTAAGGCATTTTTATTTACTTTGGAGATTCAGCAAATTTGAAGAGTGTGCTGTGACAACAGTTTGACTCGATTTAACGATTATGCATCTTCACTTATTAAATACAAAATTAGAATTTATAACCATTTCGGAGTTACAAAATATGGTAGAAGACTCCTCTAACAATCTGAAGATAGGAAAAGGGATACAAATCCTTTTTCTGCTTAATTAAAAAAATTTTTAAGTTCTGCTATACATCCATGCACACACATATACATATACAAATACATATATAGTACAACTTGTTTTCATGAGGTTATATTTACATATAGTGGTCAGGATCAAACAGGATAGAGAAGTATAATAACAGATGACAAGTATTCAGTCATAAAAGTTTTATTAGTCAGAGTTTACTCATCAAACCAGAGCCACTAACAGTGTTATGGGAACAAGTTGTTTACCATAGAAATGAGTACTTACACAAATGTGGCAAAGTTAGGAAAAGAAATGTTTCAAAGTAGCCAGTCAGAGATACTTTCTATACTGTTTGATCCTGGCTGTTATATTAAAATATAAGCTCCTGAGAAAATCACTAACTGTAATAACCTGAAGCAGTGATGTAAGTGGGTATTTATGATTCTATAGAAAAAGCTTAGAAGCTGTGAAAATCTGGTAGCCCAGTGTGTCTGTGAAGAAGAGTTTCATAGTGAGGTCCAAGAAACCTGCTAACTCTGAGGAAGCTGCAGTCAAATATTAGATAGTTGTCTTGTGTTACTATTGAATGGTGGGTGGGGCCACAGATTGGGAAGACAAGATAGGAGTTCAAGCCCTTTGGACACATCTGCATTTGTGTATCACCCAGTTTGTCCATCATGACAATCTAAGAGTAATGGCTTCCTCTTCACTTTTACCATCTAAACTCCACATATGTTCCTGTTTTGGCCAATTCCAACCCAGAACCACATAGGCAAGAGGACTTGAGAAAACAAAGTTCCTAGACCTGAGTTATTATAAGCAATTCAGAACAAAAAGTAAAGCCCCACTACACTATTCCCCACCCACCCCCCAAAAAAAAGCTGAATGGAAAAAGGGAGAAGAAACAGCTCTCATTCTTTATGGAACAAAATTTAATTTTTGCATACAAACATTAACCTCATTAATATGGTCATAAATTTTCCTTAGGTTGATTTCAAATGCCAGTACTTTTTACATAAACTACAGATAATTAATTCATTGACCATTCTATTTGTTTCATTTAATTACTATTTAAATTCATTCAAAAAATGTTTAGTAAGCATTTGTATAGCAAACATGTATAGGGGGTACAAGTGTAAATACAAGGGCAAAGTTTCTTCACACATGCAAATTACATTCCAGTGGCAAGAGATAAATAATAAAGAAATAGAAATGTAAGTTAATTATAGTGATGTAAAAAGAATAAAACGGGGTAAAGAGTTTGAATATGGGAGGGACTAATATATCAGCTTTACAGAGTGATGAATGAAAAGCTCTCAGATATGACACCCCATCAGAGACACATAGCAAAGGATCAAGTGAGCTCTGTAGACACCTGGGAAAGTGAGCACTTCCGGCAAAGAGAGGAGCAAGAGTTAAAACATCAGAGGCAGGAATGTGTTTATTGTTTTGAAGAAATGAAAAGAATGTTAGCATGGTAGACTGCAACTAGGAAGAGGGAAATTGAAATGTGATAAAGATGGAATAAGGATGTGATAAAGAAATCCTGGAGGCAGATTTGGAGTCCATGGTATGAAGTATCGAATGTTTGAAACAGGTACCTGATATTGTCAAGATTTTTATTTTAAAAGGATTACTCTGGTTACTGTATGGAAAATGGAAAGACTGGGCTTGCCAAGCATAGCAGGAAGGTTAGTTAGGAACCACTTATTTCTAAAAAGGCTGTAAAAGCCTATTTTGTTTTAGCGCAGGGCTCCTTAGTTATTAGGGTTGAATGGATTTAAACATTTCTCATAAAGACCTGGAATCAAGCACTGCAGACTCAAAATTATTTTTAAAAGACTCAAATCCAAATTTGTAAATAGATATCAAATAATCTGTAAAATAAGACATCAAGGCTCAATACACCTATTGGATGATATTTTCTTTATTTTAATTAGGCAGTGCATACTGCTTTATTTTTTCTCTCCAAAGAGAAAAAGTGCACAAAGACGAAATTAGCTTAAAATACAGTGTATGCCACTTTTTATTTTTAAGAAAAAATATGTATTCATAATTTTAAATAATGGAAGCTAAAAGTGTTGTATCTGTTATAGTTTGTCTCCTCTATATGAAACACCAGAATAAGCAATTCCACAAAGCATTGTCTTCCACAAACATCTCTTGTAAAATTTACCTTGGAGCTAAATATAAAGATTGAAAATAATAAAATAGAACCTACTTAAGGTTTTTACATCTTTGTTACTCACCAATAGTAGTTTAATAAATATTTCTTATATTTTAATTAGGACTTTCACTAGGTGACTGGTTTCTGGGCCACATGAAACAATTTTCACTTTTCCACTGATGTCAATTATCCAAGCTAAAACCCATCTTCTACTTTGTGGTATTTCAAATATGGTATAAATGATGAAAATGCAAGCTGTTGAAGTTACTGTCAATTCGACTGTCTTTATACTAGGCTGAGTTGCATAGATTCATCATCAGTTCTAGACTACAGCATTATTTTAATGTAATTTCTGCAGTTTTATCATTTACTGATATGTTTAATTGCACAGAAGTTGGCCAGTAGTATAAATTAAACAGCTGTGTTTTTTTGGTTGAGATCACCATGTTAATAAAATTATGAGCTTCTAAAATATCTTGTCAGATTGTAGAAAGTTAAACTGTTTTTCAGTCTACATGATCATTTGAAAATTTATTACTATGAACTTTAAAAAGTATGTGTGACAAGGCTTAAAAGAAAGTAAGCAATGCCTACTCACAAAGTGTTCCTGATGGGCCTCAATGAAAGCAACTCATTTAGAAATCAGACCTAGCGTTCACTAATCACCTGCCTCATTAAAGCTGAAACAGTAGCATAGCAATCCATTAAGCTCCAAATCCTATTATCATCTATCTGAAAACTAAAATTGTGGGTATGAAATATAAATAAAGTAAAAATTGGCAGATAGAGATAATATATCTAAATCATTGTTGCATTACCCTAAATTGCTTATTTTGTCAAGGTATAAAATGTACTGCACAGAAAAAAATTATCCATAAAAGTATATTGAACCAATTGTTACACTTTCCTTTGCACAAACCAATCCCCAAAGCTCTAATTAAATTCCTAAATATATACAATCCCAACAGCTCTCACAAACACATACAACACAAACAAGACAAAATAGGTATCAATGTAAAGTACTAAGTATAGACCATTTACCATTTAAAAAAAAAATCTAAATCAAAGTCAACTCCTGATATAAATGACCACTAAAAAAAACTAAGATCAATAATTTTAAATGCCCTCAAATGAAGTTCATACTTCTGAAATAGATTAAGGAGAATTCTCTCTCTCTCCTCCCTCTCTTTCACACATGCACACATACTTGATGCTAGTTGTGAAATAGCTGTACTTTAGTTTTCTGTTTCTAAATATATACATATATATATGTTTTTCCTGTGTGCCTAAAATAACCACCTTAAATAAAACAAATAAATTAAACAAAGTCAAAAGAGAAATGATCACATGGAAAAAAACATTTACTTGCAACACATATCACAGCAAAGGCTTAATTTTCTTACTATATAAAGACTCCTATAATTAGTAAGAAAAACACCAAAATCCCAAGAGAAAAATAGGCAGAGGAGAACAGATGAATACCAGAAAAGGAAAAAAACAAAACAAGTCTTAAATATACAAAAAGCACTAGGAATAGGAAGCCCTCATTTTTCCACTCCCATCCCCACTGCACCAAGCCCCTCCTTAGTAGATAGTGTCTTAAGTTCTTCTCCCAGTTTTCCTGTGTTGGTATAGTATTCTCCCCTCCAGTATGAGGCTTTAATAGAATCTGTCTTTATCAAGCAAATATACACCGCTTAACCAGTCAATTCATTCTGCCCAATAGTTTCAAGCTCTACCTTGGATTCCAAACATCTTTCTCATAGCACATACCATTTCTCAGTTTGTGCTCTGTGGTAACCTTGCAGGCCTTAATAACTTAATACTAAAGTGCCAGATCTACACTGTTGGAGAGTAACACTTTTTTCACCCTCCTGGAAATGCGCTACTCTGGATCTTGCTGGAACCTAACATACTCCTCCACTTAGGTCGCAAGTAGAGAGAAGAGACTTACAGAATCAGAAACCTAGGAAAGGAACTCTTGAAATAAGTCAATCTTCCCCTTTTGCCCTCCTTCTTTTCTTGAAACAAGCTACCCAGAGAGCACCATATTCAGGTCTACTCCTTAGGAGAGGGGCTCTGTGGAAGGGAGTCCTGAGCAGTCCCATGGCTGGAGAACAATGAATTTCAGCCTGGACTTCAGCATAGGAAACCAAACCCCCTGTAGTTAGACTCATTCAGACTCCCATATCAGCATTTCCCACTGGTATTTTCTAGAGCCCTTAGCCTTCCTGGGTCTTGTGTGGTTCTGGGAAAATTTGACTGTACTCCCTCAAAGAACCAAATACACACAAGTTCCTCTCAAAAGCAGGCAGATATTGTATTAAAATCAAAAGTATATATAAAATTACCAACATATAGCACAGGGAACTATACTCAATGTTTTGTAATAACCTATAAGGGATGAGAATCTGAAGAAGAATGTATGTGTGTGTGTGTATGGGTGTGTGTAACTGAATCACTGTGCTGTACACCTGAAACACGATATTGCAAATCAACTATACTCCAGTAAAAAGAGCATATGTCTCATTACAACCTACAATATTGTTGTGATTGCTCTTTAGTACTAAATTCTCACCCTTGCTTGTTTTTCATATGAAAATTTCTACAAGAATTGTTCAACCTGTGCAATTTTAATACTATCTCATAACCAATACATTTCTGACAGTTATAAAAACTTTCATGTACTTTTACTGTCTTCAACTTTTTAGAGCAATTTTTTTTTGTTGGTCAAAACAGACTACTAGTGTTAACCAAGTTAAATCAAATTTAAATGAATTCAGACAGCTTAACACAGGAATACATCCATATGCAAAGCACACAATAGTCAAATCAGATAGAGAAGTTGATATAAGAAGTTTTAGAGAAAGGAAATCCCATCAAGTGCAACTTAACCTAATTGAGACTGATTTTAAATCACTTTCATTTCAAAGGTAGATTTAATCTTCCAAGAATAGCTTTTTTTCAACATGAAAATAAGAGCCCTTTGAATCTTTTTTTCCCTCCCTTTTCATCTTGCTATTATAATCCACTAGGTGGGTGAATTTTGTCTAGCAAGATTTCATTATCTTCTGCTTTGATTAGGAATCATTACAATTTGTAGTATTTTCTTTACTTCCTTTCAAAGAACTTCAATCTCTGTTAGTTTAATAAACATGTTAATATATGCTATAGAATAAAACTCTAAGTAAGGAGATTAGAGCAGGTTCTAGTGTGGAGAAGGTATGTTATTTTACTTTTTGTCACCATGTATTAGAAATTTCTAAAGGAAAAGGGCACTAGAATTTTTGAATAATTCTTACAGAGTCAATAGTAGACATTTTTGTTACATTTAACAATATATAACAACTTTTATTGAATGGTTAATGTGTGATGAATGCTAACTACCCCACTGAGGACATGTCAAAATGTCCTCCTAAGGCTAACACCAAAAAACTAAACAATTACAACTAAGGACTAACTATTCTGACAGCTAGTAGTATGGGGCAGTTTGAAGGGGATTTGAAATACATATTTGAAGAATTAGTAAATGAAGTTTGAGAAATTGATGTCTAAGGCAGTTTCTTAAGTTGAATATGGTTTATCCAGTTAATGTGTGTGTTGGGACCAAAGAAATATGAATAATTATATCATAGCTGTCTATAACATTAATAATCCATTTTTATTAACCATCTTTGTTCAGTTCCTGTGACTTTCTTATGCACAAATTCTACCCATTTTTCTTTTTCTCTTGTCTATTCCATATTGATTTGCTGATGTTGTTTATATACACATATGCAAAAGGCTATGCATATATTGGTTAAAAGTGAGAATTTGGACTTCTAAACCACTACCTGTGTCTGAATCTCAGCTGTCATGTGTAATCACTGTGACCTTGGTAAGTTCTTTAAAATCTCAATGCTTCAGTTTTCTCATCCATAAAATAGGATAAATAATGGTATCAATCACACAGGGGAGACGTGTTGATAAAAATAATTAATATATGCAGAATTCATAGAAACAAATTTGTACAGAGTACACAGTAAACTCTTTGTGTTTGCTATTATTTTATTAGATATTAGATACTAAGTTTATCAGCAATCTGCCACCAAGAGCTGTCTAAAAGCTATCAAGCACCTTTTCTATATTTCAATATCTCAATAAATTGTGAATCTTACTTTCCCAAATTGAAACCCTACCTTTTCAATCACATTTTCTGCTAGCTGGCAGACATGTGACTTAGGTTCTGCCAACTTGATGCACCTGTGTGAGTTCTGATTCATACGTAAGTTACGTCAGAAAACCAGCCAGGTATAAGGCACCCAACTTGCTGGAGCACATAGAAGCAAGGGAAGTGAGTTCATGAGGTTGGCGATAATAGAGACCCTTTGTTCTTCCAGAGATATGCCTAAAGGCATTCAGAATGGTCCAGTGTTTGATGTACAATCGTAAGTTACTTGACAATATAGCCTCTAACAAACCTAGGCAGTCCTGAACCTCTGGGAATAGAATTGTTTACCTTTCCAACAGGAAGTTTGGGAAAGCACAAACATCTGCATGTGGGCTGTGCACAGGCTGACTTTAAGGGCTTCATGTTGTGAGAACTGAAATCTTATGAGGTAGTTTAAAACAAACAAACAAAAAAGTCAGTGAGCCCTACTTTGGATGCATATGCGCAAAATAAGTCCATGACAGGATCAAGTGTGCTTACCTTAGTGAGGAACAGAAACATTGTCAAAATGATGAAGGCATGAGCACAGAATCAGAAACCTAACTTAAAAAATAAAGTTTTGAGTAACAAAGCAGTTTAAAAACTAATAAAGCAAGATAAATTATTATGACAGTCCTTTTCTAGTTGTGATGGAAGTACTGGGGGTGTCAGAGCTTTAGTTGCTCAACCACATAGTTCTGTGTTGTGGTCTGAGAATTGTTCCTTGAAGCTTGTTAATATTTCTTGATAAATCTTCCTGTTTAAACTTGTGAGAGTGGAGTCTACTGACATAGTGTAGGGAGGATGACCAATATAGTAATTGACATCGGAGGAAGTTACAGGCATCCCGCACTCCAAAAAAAAATGAAAAAAAATGGGAATTTGAAATGGGCCATCTCATTTGAGTGAGTTTGAAGTCAGTGAGTAGAGAATTGATTAGCATTAGGAAAAGGATGTGAGTATTCCATGGCACATAGTGACAAAACATTGACTTCACTCATCATTGTGGTCCCTTGGAATGAAGTGTGTATTAAAGTAACCTTTTGAGGATTCAGAACTTACCAAGGTCACAGTGATTACACATGACAGAGCTGAGATTCAGACACAGGTAGTGGTTTAGAAGTTCAAATTCTCACTTTTGATACCCACTTTAATGGATATCAAAAATACCAAGGCTCTTTTGTGCATAGACTGTTTCTAGCAGTCCTGGAGAGTTTAAAAAAATAATTTAACAGCTCAAAGTTTTAAATTATTATTCAACCATTACTAGATAAGCAACAGATTCTCATAACATGCTAAATGTGTTTTTGTCATTTAGCAACAGGGCTGTTTAGCAACACAGAAACTGCTGTCGTCATTACTGTGTTTCAGGATAGGCAGAATCCACAGCTGCTTTGGGCCTCTTTCCATATACATTCATTCATTCAACAGACATCTCTAGCCAACCACATAAAAAGAACTAATACAGATGCTGCAATATAGAAACTAAAGAAATGGGTAAATTCTCTGCCTTCAAGGATCAGAAAATAGATATGAGGATAAGTATTAATAAGAAAAATGAAGCTGGCTAGGGAAACTAGAAGGATGGGGTAAAATTTTACAGAAAATTATCAGGGAATGCCCTATGATAGTCTGGATACTCCACGAAGCAGACACCAAGATAAGATTAGATGAGCAAGAGATTTATTAAGGAAAATAACTGTGAAGAATTAAGAGGCAGAGTCAGAGAAGGTAGAGAGAGCTTTCAAACCACCTATGAAAAAGAGGGCCAAGGAAGAATATTTGAGTATGTGAAATCTCAGGCTACAGCAGTTTTTTAAAAAATTATGCCGAGGCAGACAAGAGTTCTCTAGCCAAAGTTAGCTGTATGAGGAGTTTCTCATTCTATAGGAATGGGCCAGCAGTAGAACTCTCATTATGGTCAGCCACTGACTTGGAACAGCCCACAGGAATCAGCCTTGACTCACGATGGTAGTGGAACCATTTGGGGGCAGGAGTCAGTTATGTTTTCCAGGGTACAAAATCTGAGCAGCATATTTTCATGTCCACTACATCTCTCTAATGAGATAGCATTAGAGTATAAAGCTGAAGGAAGTTAGGCATCATGTCATATGGATAATAGGAGAAGAGCATTCTACATAGAGGAAAGAGCCGTACAAAGATGCTGAGGAGGAAATGTGCTTGGCATGTTATATGTACCTATAGCCTAGTGAACAGAATGAAACATATAAAAGATAAGCTCAAGGGATAGCAGGGGCAAAATCATGTAGGGCCATGTAGGTTAAAAAAAGGAGGGGACGGGGTTGATGGTAAGAGTGTTGATCTTTAATGGGGATGGAAAACCTTTGCAGAGTATTAAGGAATGACATGTTTGAAATGGTCTGAATTAGGTTTGATCACTCTTGTTCTTTTGTGAAATACAATCTATAGAGAAAAGGATGGTAAACAAATCAGTTAGGAGGCTACTGCAAAATTCCAGTAGAGAAATGATATCTTTGTTTGTTGGTTTCTGACCAGGATGTTTGCAACAAAGTGAGAAGTGATCAGATTCTGAATATATTTTAATGCAGAGCTGACAAGCGGTGTGAGAGAAAGAGAAGAGTCAAAGATGACTTGAAATTCAGGGATTGAGTTGCATGTGTCAGATGACAAACTACAGTGGAGGCTTTGGCAGGACAGAGGTCATTCCAAATCCCCAAGCCCTCAAACCCCACCAAGTCTCCTCACCTGGCAGAAACAGCTTCTCCCATTGCCCAGCGAGTCTCTTCCTGGCTTGATTAAAGATTCTTGAATGGTCTCACCTTAGGAAGTGACAAAGACAAGGTACCCAGTGCAAGGAAGTTGGGTTTACTTGGGAGGTACTTCCAGGAAGCTGGATGACAGAGCAGGGAGAGTGACACAGGGAGGAAGGCAAAGCTTATTAAAGGCAGATTAGTGAGGTCATTACCATAGGCAGTGTGGATTCTGTCCAGCAGGGACTCTGAAACATGCATAGAATGCTTCCTAGAATTGCCCATTTGAAGGAAAGAAGGCTAGGGACTTTATGTGTATTCTGCCATTACTTATTGGTTGAGTAAGGATGGGTAAGAATAGTAGAAGATGAAGTAAGAGATTAAAAAGACTGGGGAGATCACAAAGGGCCTCATAGGCCATTGTAAGGACTTTGACTTTTATTCTGAATGAAATGAATAGAAACTACATGATTTCACCAATAGAAGAGTGACTTAATATTTAAAAGGTGTCACCCTAGCTACTCTATCATTCTACTGGTTCAGTGAGACCAGTTTTCATACATTTTTGTTTTCAAGATTTCTATCAACTACTGTATATCCTGTGAATTTGTCTTTCAATGTTAAAAAATGAATGAATGAATGACTATAGCTCCAAACCACACTCATTTTTCTAAATTAAAATATAGAGAAAAAAAGTGCTGTGGATCTCATTTGTGTAACATGTTAAAAGTATAAAATATTATGTATTGTTTGCAAAAGGCTAAATATGTTATATGCAGAAAAATGATACAAGCCAACTTCCCGATGGTGGTTACTTCTGGGTAGAGAAGGAGAGAGAGGATTCTCACTTCAGATTAATTTGTAATGTTTTATTTTATTTTTTTACAAAAAAATTGGAGGAAAATATAACAAAATGTCAACAATTTTAAATCCAGGATGATGCTAAACAGTTAGCTTTTGCTGTATAACATACCACTCCAAAACTTTTTTTTTTGCTCAAAACACACCATTTATTTAAGCTCTTGATTTTGTGGATGAGTTTAACTGATGGGTTCCACTGCTAAGTCTCTCCTGGGCTCACTTGTGTTTGTAGTCAACTGCCAGATCTTCATGGGTCTGGTCTCTATAGGGAGGACCTATCTAGGGCAGCTTTGTCTGCCAGGAGGCTACACCAGGCTTGTTCAAAAAGTGGAAGGAGGGATTCAAAAACCACAAGAGGTAAAGTCCAGTGTGCAAGCATCTTTCAAGGTTCTACTTGCATCATACTTGCCAAAAAGCCTTTGGCACATGGCTAATCCAGATTCAAGAGGTGAACGTGGGGAAATAGATTCCATCTATTGATGGAAGGAGCTCAAACTGTTGTCATCATTTCTGCAAAAACACCACAATTCTGATCACAGCTGCTCACATTCCTCCTGCCTGAAATATGTTCATTTCTACCCCAGGATCCTCCAGAATCTCACTGAATTGCACATCAAGCTTGAAGTAAAGGATCTCATGGTCTCTATTAATATGAATACAGATGATGTCCCTCTGGTGGTTCCTCTTAATTCATGGCCCTATGAACTAAAAAGGCAAGTTATCTGCTATCTGTCCCCCCCACACACATGCACATGATACAATGATGAAAGAGGGGCAACATAACTGCAGTTGACACCCATTCACAGGGAAGATGTATGAGAGGTACCTAGCAGTCACTGGTCCATAGCTATTATAAATTACTCCTGGGTAAACATTGCCAAGTCCTCTTACCCTGGGGACAGGATCTAGTCATTTCCCTGGAAGTGGCTCTCAGTTCACAACTGAATCTCTACTATTACCATAAGAATATCTATTTTCCTGTTGTTCTCCATAGCTGGCTCTTAACTCCTCATACCAGGTTCTTGGCTTCATCCTTTGAGAAATTCTACCTTTTCTCTGTGAAAAGCTGAGAAGATTACTCATCCTGTTTTCAGTCCATAGAAAATAAAAGGTCCAGAGGCTTTTATGCAATTTTCTTGGTCTCTTTGTTTCAAGATGGGATCCTTTTAACTGACATAACTCCCTTTAAAAATCTTTGTAGGCTATCTATGTATCAGATAATAAACGATTGCGCTTCATAAAAGCCACATCACTAATTGTTTTCCAGACAGACTTTTCTCTATTTTGAACATATCCAACTACTTAAATCTTTAGAGGTCTTAACAAAGGGTCTAAAGCCAACACCTTAGATTTGATCTGATGCCATGACCCTGCTTTGATCATCGTGACCCTGATGCAGAGTTTCATTGGCAATTCTTTGGGTTTCATCTTCCAGTTTTTTATTTATTTTAAGAATCTGCCCTTAACTGAAGACAAACAGTTTCATTTTCCAGTTTATCACTTTCTGGCCCATTTACATTCCCTCTAAATTCTGGCAAACTGAATCATTCTTTCTTTAGCTCATCTCTCTCTTCCTGGAGCCTATTTATTTTAGGCAGATAAAAGAAAACAATAGACACGTTCAACATTCTGCTTGGAAATCATGTTGCCAATGACAAGTTCATTAGTTCATTTCTGTCTCCAAGTTATTGTCGCTGACAGTTTTGACCTTTTTTTCCATCATGCCATTTACTTGACAACTTTCAGAGCCCACAAAGTTTGCTTAATATTTTCCAGGCTTTGTTAACAGTACCTTTTTTTCCCCCAATTATGGAAATTTATTGACTAACATGATCACACATTGCATGTGGGAATTAAGAAAATTACAGCATGTATACTTTACCTCAGGTATTGACATATCCACTGATATCATCATCATCAAAATTCATATGACAGTATAAGTTATTCAGGAAATACTTTATATACTTTATCTCATTTAATATTCACAGAAACATTATAAAGTGATTTTTTAATGGGTGTATTTTATGGTTGAGAAACAAGGAGGTTTAGAAAATTTTAAGTAACAAACCCAAGTTCACTCCAAAAATTCCCAAGTTGTGTACAAGGTAATCTTCAGTATCTACTAAATAGCCCGTGGACAAATTCAAAGGAAAATATAAAGTAGGAGAATTTGGTTTCTCTTTTATGAATTTCCTCAGTGCCCCTTGATGATCTCAATTCCTTTGTGTGACCAAGAAACCAATTCAATGGTAAATAAAAGACATAGTCTCTAAAAGTACTAAACAGTCATGATTTACAATTGCTTTTTATCAGAAGACTTTAAAAAAGAATGTCAGTTGGTAGGATGTGTACTACAGTAGTTTTGTCCTTGTCAGGAGGTAACTGGAGTGACAAATTTTCCCTCTTCTCTCTTACCCACATGGAATACCAGTGATAGAAAGTGTCTGCAATGCAACACACTGCTTTTGAAACCTTGTATACTACAGTTCCAAAGTTAACAGATGGGATCCTTATCAAGTCTGAAAGGAACAGAGAAGGGAGCCCAGGAGAGTGAAAAGGCTAACAGCATCTTTAATATTTTCCATTGTTCCTTCATTCAGTACCATAAGTTTTCTGTTCCTGTTATGGGAACACTCTGTTTCTAATTTCTGTATCAGTTATCTAGTGCTATGTAAAAAAAAACTAGTCATCGCTCAGTATTTTGGGTGGGGGGATGGGGGGCAGGGCAGGATTTGTTTCCAGGAACACCCTAGATACCAAAATCTGAAGATGCTGAAGTCCCTTATATAAATGGCATAGTACAGTTGGCCCTCCACATTCATGAATACAGAGGGCTGACTGCACTTCACACTTGATGGATTAAAACAATGGCTCTTTACCTCAGCTAGGCAGTTCTTCTGGTCCACCTGGTCTTACACTTGAACCTACAGTAGCTACTAGGACAGCAGGGGTTAGGGTCATGGTTGGAGGGGTGGAGACTTCTTGTGTCTTTGTTCAGAAGAATCGCTCATTCTCTCTCAGGCTATCCAGGGGTGTTTTACACAGTGCTGGAAGACTTCCAAGAGTCACGAAAGAATAAACACCAATTTACAAGCATTTTTCAAGTATCTGCCTATGATATGATCATTAATGTCTGGTTGGCCAAATAAAGCTGTGTGGCCAATACAGAGTCAAGGGCAGAAAATCTACCTCTTCTTGGGAAGGCAAGTCTTTGCAGCCAATTTTATAGTCTAGCACAGGTTATATTATTTTCTGTATGTCAAAATATATAATTGTAAATTTTTAAAAAGCATTTAAATAAATTTTAAAATAGTAAACATTGTGAAAATTAAGGTTTTTCTAATATCAATGCATATGTATTAATGTCATTCCTCATTGAAGTAATCACTGTTTATTTTATAAAGGTTATCAGTTTGTATTTTAATTTCTACATTTATTAATTTAATTTTCATTCATTCATATACTATTTATAGAGCTAATTTCACAAGCAGATCAATAAAGAATTAGCCCAGGGATTTGTAAAACTCAAAGTAATTGTTGCTATGCTTCTAATGGCCTAAGGAAATACAACAGGGCAGGTTTTTTTTCCCTAACATAGTCCCACTTTCCCCTTCAACATACACACTGGATGCCACTGAGTTCAAAGTTTTCCTCCTACAGGTAACTTCAAAAAAAAAAATACCAAGAAAATTAAAATCTTATTTTTCTCTCAAAAAAAAAAAAAACCTCATTTGACAATAAATGCTGGCGAAAGCGTGGAGAACAGGAAACCCTCTACACTGTTGATGGGAATGTAAATTGATACAGCCACTACGGAAAACAGTATGGAGGTTCCTCAAAAAACTAAAAATAGAGTCACCATATGATCCAGCAGTCCCACTCCTGGGCATGTATCCAGATAAAACTGTAATTCAAAAAGATATATGAACTTGTATGTTCATAGTAGCACTATTTACAATAGCCAAGACATGGAAACCACCTAAATGTCTATCAACAGATGAATGGATAAAAAAGATGTGGTGTGTGTGTGTGTGTGTGTGTGTATATACACACACACATACACACACACACACATACATATACATACAGTAGAATATTACTCAGTCATAAAAAAGAATCAGATAATGCCATTTGCAGCAACATGGATGGACCTAGAGATTATTATACTAAGTGAAGTAAGTCAGAAAAAGAAAGACAAGTACTATATGACATCAGTTTTATGTGGAATCTAAAGTATGACACAAATGAACATACCTACAAAACAGAAACAGACTCACAGACATAGAAAACAGACTTGTGATTGCCAGGGTGGGGAGACATGGGGGAGGGAAGGATTGGAGTTTGGTATTAGCAGATGCAAACTATTATATATAGGATGGATAAACAAAAAGGTCCTACTGTATAGCAAGGAGAACTATATTCAATATCCTGTGATAAACCATAATGGAAAAGAATATGAAAATACATATATATATATATATATATATATATATATATATATATATGTATGTATGTATGTATGTATAACTGAATCACTTTGCTGTACACCAGAAATTAACACAACCTTGTAAATCAACTATACTTCAATAAAATTAAAAAAAAGTTCGAAATGAAAGTAAATACTTTTAGTAATATGGATGCCATAGTTGCTCGTCTTTGGTAATGTTTTCAGAAAAACCAAATTTACCAAAATACAGCGTGGAGTTACCTTACACAATATCAAAGATATATGACCATATGTTTTCAATATTGATGTTTTTTTAAAAAAATATTGTAGGTAAATTTTTTTTATTATATAAGTAATATTACAAATATCAGTTATATTCTGTCAGCATTATAGAAACACAAGATGTAATCTTGCAGTGTAAATACCATGGATTCTTTATATTGTTAAGAGATATCACTAAAATTAATGAACTCCAGCTCTTCTCAGTCTTTTCATCACTTGGCTAAAGATCCTCATTCTGTTCCTTTAATTCCTGCTTCCTAGTATTCTGAAACTGAAATTCGAACTGTATGTAAAATATATAATTAAAACAGCTGTTTAAGAAAACAGTCAGACCAAAAAATAATTCTTTCCTCTATTAGTACCCAACGTCCTTTGGTAAACTTATCTTTTGCCTTTGGATAAAATCAAGTGGGCCTATTAGGTTCCCCATCTTTTCCTAACTAGAGAACAGGCATATGGTCAAACTAGGCCAATCATAACACTGTGATAAAGCAAAATTTTCTGTTTCAAAAAAAAGGCAAATGACAACATTTTAATTAATAATAAGTACAATTAAAAAGAAACACAATTATCTGTAAAAGCAAGCTTTCTAAAATCTACACCCAAGCATTGCTTAAGCATTACTATTAACTGGTCCTCTCTACACTCTTCATTTTTACTCTGATAATCTCAAAATTGCCATTGATAACAGGATATCCATTAAATAAGAAAATTATGATTGGTACTTTGTGTTCTCCATCAACAATAAATGAGCTGGAAAGAATACATTCAAAGAGGCATAAAACATTTTGCTTTAAACACAAAGCAAATCGATACTAATCTGATCCAGTCAAGAAGTAAAAGCACGTTATATATCATTCAACCCTTTTTTCAAATGTACACTTGTCATATACAAGGTTTTTGATGTTGCCATAGAATTTGATGGTTATGTTCAGTTAGAGGAAGGAAGAATAATACACTGGACAAGTTCATTCCCAAACTAGCCATTTTTTAAACTGAATACATTTTAAAGAAATGGAATTTAATAAAAAAGTTTTCTAGAATATCCATCATACACACTGTCAGTAATAGTCCTCCTTTCCAGCATTGTATTTATTCATTCATTGAGAAAATATTGATTAAACAACTACTATAGGCTACCATGATTATAGGTGCCAAGTTTAGGGCAGTGAACAGACAGAAAATTCCATGTTTACACAGGGTGTATATTTTGATGTTCTTTGGTCCTGATCACTTCAGTGACAGGGACCCCCATCCTTGAGTTCCTCTCTCCTTCTGATAATAATAACCATGTTAGTTTTCTCAGGTTCTTATTCTTGAATTTTAAAAATTCTTAGAACAGGTCAATAAGTTTAATCACAAAGTCTTGGATTCCAAATTTTGTTCCTTGATGCTGGTAAAACTTTTTAAAACTTATTTTTAGTTGAATTTTATATTGCATTTCAATAAATTGTTTTCATAAACATTTCTAGACTTCATCAATAGATGATTTATATCCTACTCAGAATACAGATTGGAAGTTGAGAAGGCAGGTGAATTCTGGAAGTAGAAATTTCAGATACTTAAGGAAGAGCATGCAGGCTGCAAAGCAAAGCAAGAATAAAACCCTGTTGAACACTGAGTGTCAGAGAGTGAAAGGATAAATCACCAAGAGGAATTAAAAAGGATTAGAAGATTGATTGGAATCCAGGTTCTGGGAGGCCAAGGGAAGACAGTTTCAAAAAGTAGGGAAAGTATGTAATGTCGGATGTCATAGAAATTGATATCTGTGATCATATGTTAATCCAGTTTGCTTAGATCATTCTTTGTTCTTAATTGATCAGTTTTTTTTTTCAGTAAAACATTTCTAAGAAAGTGATTGACAAAAAGTATGAACAACCTTGAGCTGGAAGTAAGAAGTCTGTGGTTCCAGTTCTTACTCACTTGGTAAAGGTGCTGAACATCTATGAATCTGTTTCCTGATTTTCAAAATAATATACATGATACCTATTCTACCGAAACATTTTTGTGAAGATCAAATCGGTATACATATGAAAATACTTTGTAAAATATCATATGACTTAAGGAAGATATTTATGCTTTAGAAAAATATTTTTTTTAACTACAGGCCTTTCTATCTCATCTGCTAAATTTAAATTATTTCTTTCATTTATTTAATCAGATTGAATGCAGTACTCACACATGAGAATGGATCTGATGTAATCTTTAAGACTCTCCTCAGGAAATTATAATCAAGCAAAAGGTAATTTTTACCTATAGAAGTATGATTGAAATTTACCCAAGAACGTTATCCTGAACTAACCTCTGGGAGTCAAGAAGGTGAGACAATATTAACAAAGGAGTTAATTTAGCAAAGTCGGTGATAAGCATGTCAATCAAAAACTTGAGAAATATTTGTAATAATCTGCTTTTGAATAGTCAACTGTTTACTGCATTTTTTAACTCTTCCTATTTCACATAGAAAATGAACTTGAATCACAATAATTTTGCTTAAATGGATATGAAAGAATTTTCAAACAGTCATTACAACTCCAACTTTTTTTCAGCTAAAAAAAAAGTAGAATTTCTCTGTTTTTCTAGATTATATAATTGAAAATAATCTAAAGGATTAATTGCCCTTATTGAACCACCATTTAGGAAAGCAGCACCAATTGTTTGAGGGATCTCATTGCCGAAAAGCTTCATACAACTTTTCTTCCACTGTAAGTAACACTTATAACCTAAGACTCTAGACTGTTCTTTGTTGAAAGGATTTTCAGAGCACATATATAGTTGAGTATATCCGTGTTATGCACACACGTGGTATTTTTAATACATGTATTTGTGTATAGAATCTTATTATTTTCCAAACCCTTTTCTCATTCCAGCCTTAGGCTGTGAGTTGCTGTTTTCTCAAACCAAACTTATTTCCTCCAGGTCTTTATTCTGCTCAACCCACCACCTCCTTCATTTCTCTGATAAAATGTCACCTACTACAACTTTTCTTTCTTGACAACCTTATCTAAGTAGAAGCCAGGACCTGAAGAACAAGTGTAACCTAGTTTTTCAGGATGATTTTTCACATAAAGACAACTGAGTTTTCTCTTTTACAGGATAAAAAATCTCCTGGTTTTGTGTATTCTCATCATTCCTGTAACTGTCCTCTAAATGTTTTCCATTTTATCATAATACTTTTTATTTGCCTGTCTAAAACTCAAAAAAAATGAATATATTACCTCTTTCATTCTAGAGGCTACACTTCTATTAAAGTACTTATTAGCATGTTTGGCCATTACCTTTTACTGTTGTCTCACACTCAACTTACGGGAAATTTAAATACCTAAATTGTATGTGATTCTATTGAGGCATTTTGCAGTTATTTCTGGAACTCTGGTTTCAGACTCTACATGGATACATATTAAAGGTGCTATATTTGGCTCATAATTTCCAAATTATTGATATAGTTCTTTTCACTGATGTACTTATTTGTTGATCTTCTCTCAGAAATTTGTTCTAAAATTTCCCAATAATAAAGATTTCATTAACTTGTTTGAACTGTTTTCATCCTAAAGGTATGGTTAAACACCTGTGGGAACAATCAGTTCCCAGAGCACAATGACACTGTGGAAGTCTACAGAGCTACAAAAGCATGATCCATAATTCAACTAAACATAATAAGGGTACAGCCTTTGCCAAGGAAACTCTGAAATTGCTATAATCATTCTAACCAAACTTTGTTTTCTAGCTAGCATGGCTCAGTTTTGTTTGCCTGAAGATAAAAGGTTAAAATTGTTCTGGACACTCTTCTCACTTATATTCAGGCTAAACCTTGTCACTGAGGTCCTCATACATTCTCATAACTCCAAGAACAAATTATGTGGCAATAAAGTTCAAAGGGAAGACTCCAGCCCTAACTGATACTCATTCTTCAGAAATATTCCTAAATGTTGATTCTCATAATAGAGAATATTTATATTATCAGATAATCCCCTAACTTTGGGAAACCACCTTCTTCAACATTAACATATGTATCTAGTAGAAAATAACCTTCCTTAAGGCAGGAGATAGATGGGCCCCAGGCTGAGCAACTGGAGTTGCTCCCTGTGGACAGATACTCCAAAACAGCAAGAGTGAGAGAAGAGCTGAGCCTTGCCGAGATAAGAGACAAAAGACCACGTAATCCCCATTCTCAAAGTCAAGGAGACCTTTCCAACTACGCAGGAGCAGAAAGGTTCTATGAAGGTCAAAAAGGGAGGGGGCGCCACCTCATAGTAAGTAATGTCAACCAACCCATAGGCCTCTTCACTAGAATCCATCTTGGCTAAGAGATGCGTGCACACACATGGTAGGACCCTGAGATATACCAAATATGGACTCAGAACCAGGCAAATCAAAATAATTGGCCAAGAAGAAATGCCTCATATATGTGATTCAAACTACCACGAGGGCATGACTCTCTCTCTGAGTCCACCCTTGTGTCTATCCACATGTACCCTTTTCCCTCCTAATAAACACTTTACTTGTTTCACTACTTTCTGTCTCCATGTGGAAATTCATTTCTACAAAGCTGATGGGCCAGGGCCTTGTTGCTGGCCACTGGTCCCTGGTGTTCTAGTGGTTAGGATTCAGCGCTCTCACTGCCGTGGCCTGACTTCAATCTCTGGCCGGGAACTGAAATCCTCCTTCAAGCCGCTGCAGGCCGAGGCCACCCAAGATCATCATGATACCGCACCTTCCCAGCCATAACAGTGATCCATGGCCTACCAATTAGAATGTCCATTGTACCTTGTAACTTCACTATATAGTTCCTAGCAAGACTCTATGAGTAATTATCTGTTTAACACATGTACACATCATTAGACTGTAACAACTGCAATGTTAGAAACCATGTCTGTTGCTTAACATTGAAGCACTAAGATTAACACAGTGTCTTTCCCCAAGTAGGTCTACTTTCTCTTTTATACCATCTTAGTCTGTTCAGGCTTCTATAATAAAATACCAGATTTAGTGGCCTGTAAACAACAGCAATGTATTTCTCACAGTTCTGGAGACTGGGAAGTCCAAGATCAAGAACCTGTTTCCTGGCTCAGAAATGACAGCCTTCTCACCGTAACCTCACATGGTGGAAGGGGGTGAGGGAGCACTCTGGGGCCTCCTTCATGAGGACACTGTAGGGAAGCAAAATGTGTCACCCCAAAATATGTCTCTTCAGTGTAATGATTAATTTAGGCTGATTATTTTTAAGAAACAGAAGACTCGGGAAGTCTTTCTTTTTACCTCCCCTTTAGATGCTTAAAGAATTAAGATAAAAGGTCTGTTCCAAGAAGGGTGCTACCCACAGAGATATCTACAAAGAATATGGGCTAGGTGTGGTGGGGGAGAAACCAGAGTCCACTCTGCCCCATTGTCTCTGCAGGGCCCAGCAAATATTTGTTTACCAAACATCTGCTTTTTTATCTCCATATAAATTGCCTTCCTCCAAATCCCAAACCTCTTCCCCAACATTCTCTTTTGTCTTTAGCTGAAGATAATATTTAACGTGAGGACTTTGGCTATTTTGGCAAGTTACTCAGTTTCCCTGGATCTCTCCCACGTGTACAGGAAGTATACATGTTATTAAACTTTTGTCTTTTTTCTCCTGATTTATCTGTCTCATGTCAATTTAATTCTTAGACTAGCCAGAAGAACTTAGAAGGGTAAGGGTTTCTGTTGTTTTTTTTTCCCTCCCAACAGCATAAATTCTGCCCTCATGACCTATCTTCTAAAAGTCCCATCTCCAAATACCATCACATTGGAAATTAGATTTCAACATATGAATTCTAGGGGAACATAAGCATTCAGTCTATAGTATATAGGGAAAGCATAATGTTGGGCCCTAAAGTTTTAAAACTCCAACAAATTTGGTAAACCTATGGGCTGATTCTATCACTACCATCATGACACCTAGGCAAGAGGAACCATTGATATGTATCCATCATTTTTAAGAGCCTCAGAAATTATGGGCATAGAAATACATACATGCATGCACACACCCACTCACCACCACCACCCCACACACACCACAGAAACAATTCTTTCACTTGGGATGCACTAGCCAGCACTCACATACACTATGTATGTCTGCTGTTATATGTCTAATTCTCCATAACAAAACATAACTATATCTGAATGTCATGAAGGTTTGCAGAAGGTGTTGCTGTCATTGTTGAAGACAAATACTATTTTGCGTTGCAGAGAGGACCTGTGTGATGGAAGTGCTTAGATAAGAAAAAAACAATTTAATTAACTTGTCAAATCCTTCCTCTCCAATAGCAAGAATGTAATAGATTCTTGCATGATGAGATACAGTGTCAAGCATCTGCTTTCCTGTTTTTCTTGATGCCCGAGTGTGTGATGTCAAGGTACCCACAAGTTAGTACAATAGTCACAACAATGGCATGCGGTGGCTGAGGAATTTTTTTAACTATTAAATATTCTGTTCTATTTTTAAACTTGTGTATGCATGAAATAGGTATTTGTCAGAGTTCTCCAGAGAAACAAAACCATTAAAATACATATGTATATATAGAGAGAGACAGAGAGACGGAGTAAGGCAGAGAGAAGAGAAATTTATTAGAAGGAAATTTATTAGAAGGAACTACAGAGGCTGACAAGTTCTAAGATCTGAAGGGTGGTTGGCAAGCTGGGGATCCAGGAAAGTCAATGTTTCAGTTGAAGTCCAAAGGCAGGAAAAAAACAACGTCCCACATGGAAGACTAAGAGTGAGAAGGAAGGAATCAAGGAATCCTCATTTACTCGGGGGAGGGTCAGTTTTTTTCTTTATTCAGGCCTTCAACTAACTGGATGAGGCCTACCCACAGTAAAGAAGACAGTCTGCTTTACACAATTAGCAGACATTTGGTTCTGTCCAAAATGTCCATTGAAACATTTGGTTCAAAAGGTCTTTGAAATTTGGTTCTATCAAAAATGTTCAACATATTTGGTCCATGACAAATAGGCCTTGATATTTTGTCCTTTCAAAAACACTTACACTTAGAAAACATCTCCAAATTCAAATAGTCCACAAAGTTTATTAATACTATTGGTTTACAGGATTAATACATTAAAAATACTATCATGTTTTATTGATCCAATAATTGTGCTGTGGCTGTATTGCCAGAAATAACCCTTCTTGCCTCTGTAGCCTAGTTGGTAATGGCACTTGGGTTTAGGTAGATGGATTAGAATTTGATCTTGCAGAAGAGTGAGATTTGTATTAACTAGGAGTACCAAAAGGAGTTCTATAGTTAGAGGACAAAGGACAACAAATGAGAATGGGATCTCATGATGCATGGTGCATTAATATGTCACTGGACATCTGACTGGATGTGGCTGAGTTGTTCAATAAGGGTGGAGTTTAAAAGGAGGAGCTTGTTCAAGCCACTATGTAAAATATGTGGCAAACATGTTGACATAAACACTTTACAGAGCATCTTGTTTATTTTGGAAGAATGAGAAGAGAGTGTCTCTCTCACCACACAGTGGTCAGGTATAACAGCTGCCATGAGAAGAGGTACTGGGCATCTAATTAAACCCTCTACATCTATCCCACTGCCCAGGGTTAAGAGGTAATGTTTCCCTTGAATAGATGTGCTACAGAGGTATGATTGTCGGAAATCACAAGAAGTGTCTGCTGCTATTTGGAGAGGCTTTAGTGGATGTGATGCCCACAGTTACCTGCCAATTGGCTAGTGCTTAGCTACTGGCTGATCTGGCCTGGTCAAAATAGATACTGAATCCATAAGACATCAATAAGTTTTCCCCGTCCAGTAAACCAGCAACCATTAGTCAGATGACTACTAAAACAAAACAAAACAAAAACCTCTTCCCCTGTTGCTTGGCAATATATTTTTATTTCAAAATATGGCAGAAATAATATATTCATAAAAATAAAAGCCAGTGCTACATTATAATCGTTTTTGTCACCATTTCCATTCCTTTAAAAGAGATAGGAGTAAAAGGTACTAGTGTTTTGGTTATTGATCAAGATAATGGAGTAGGAACACACAGAACTCACCTCCTCCCATAAACACATCAAAAATACATCTACAAGTGGAACAATTTCATTGAAAACTAAGTGTAAACTGGCAGAAAGACTCCTGTACAACCAAGGATGTAAGAAATGTCCACATAGAATCAGGTAAGAAGGGACGAAAAGGGTTGAGACGTGTGCCCCTGGGGCTGGACTCAGAGGGAGAGGAAGATTACATAGGGGGAGATCCACCCTGGAGAGTGAACAGTTTGAGCCACATATTGGGCATCCAGGCCTGGGTACAAACACAGGGAAAACAAGTCCCCTTGCCTTGTTGGAAGGCTGGTGGGAGCAACAGGTGGGCTGTGGGAAGCCTGGACTCTGCTTGTGAGGAGTGTGTGCATACTTGCTTACTTCTGAAACAGGGCGGACAGGATGGATTCAAACTGTACTAGTGGTTGACTGGCTTCCTATGGGCATCCCTGTATGAGAGCCAAGTAAAAGCTCCAGCATGCTTACTTCATATCGCAGCTCTACACTGGACCAAGGGCTGCCACGACCAAGGAAAGCACTCAGCCATGAGACACAGTGGTGGCTCAGATCCAAAGTGGCAACTGAACAGGGCAGGGAAAGCTGTTGCTGGTGCTTACACAGGGAACACATCAGAAGCAGCCCTGATCTCTGTCTGCAGCCAGAACACCATAGTTCCCACTCTGACCCACAACCAGAGATAAATGGGCACCACCTCCCATGTGGCACACTTCCACATCAAGGCAGGAGCAGCAGAGGACAGAGGGAGAGATTGGCTGTGAAGGATGAAGGAGATTCAGACCTGAACTGGCCTCTGAGCAGACCAGGGACAGCCATTACTATAGTTTTCACAAGCAGCACATCAGAAGCAACCTGGGGACTTCCCTGGTGGTCCAGTGGTTAAGACTCTGCCCTCCCAATGCAGGGGACTGGGTTCAATCCCTGGTCAGGGAACTAGATCCCACATGCATGCCACAACTAAAGATGCCACATGCTGCAACTAAGACCCAGCACAGCCAAATAAATAAATATTTTTAAAAAAAAGAAGCAACCTGAACCTCTGTCTGAAGCCAGACCCCTGCAGCCACGCTAAGTCACATGCCAAGAGACTGTGGGTCTCTTTTCTGCCAGCACTGCTCCCTTCTGGAGCAAGAATGGTGGTGCTGGGAGTGGGGAGAATGCATACCTAAAGAACAGAACCAGCTTGGACCTGACCCTCGTGGCTTCTGTCCAGCAACTTGGGACAAACTCCTGAACCTGATAGTGTGGTGATGGTCAATAGGTAGAGAAGAAGCCTGGCTCACAGTTGGCTCTGGCACTAGCCCCTCCTTCTCTGGCCCTACTTCCTAGGAAGGTGATAGTTGCCAGCAAACTTTAAGGAGAGACATGACTTCTGTTCACATCACATCCAGCTCTCCCACCAAAGGCACAGAGCACATGCAGACTGTATAGGGACACTCCCACATAAGGACATCCCCTTCAAGACTGCAATAGGTAACTATTTCACCTAATTTCATAGAGACAGAGAAAATTAAGCAAAATGAGAAGACAGAGGAATTTGTCTTAATTGAAAGAGTAAGATAAAAGCCATGAAAAAAACAAATAATAAAACAGAAATAAATAATTTACCAGATAAAGAATTCAAAGTGTTAGTAATAAAAATTCTAAGTGAATCAGGGAAGAGAATAAATGAACACTGAGAATTTTAACAAAAAGCTAAAAAATATAAAAAAGAACTAGTCAGAACTGAAGACTACAATAACTGAAATGAAAAACACAGTAGCAGGAATTAACAGCAGACTAGGTGATATAGAACAACACATAAGTGATCTGGAAGATAGAGTAATACAAATCACCCAATCAGAACAGCAAAAAGAAAAACAAATGTAAAAAATGAGAACAGTTTAAGAGATCTTTGGGATAACATCAAGTGTATCTACATTCACAATACAGGGGTCCCATAAGGAGAAGAGAGATAAGGGCGCTGAAAATGCATTTAATGGTATTAAGGCTGAAAACTTCCCAAACCTGAAGAAATAAGCAGATATGTACATATAAGAAGTACAGAGTTTCCAAAACAAGATGAACCTAAACAGACCCATATCAAGACATATCATAATTAAAATGGCAATAGTTAGAGAATTCTAAAGGCAGAAAGAGAAAAATAAAAAGTCATAAATAAGGGAAGCACCATAAGGCTGTCAGCTGATTTTTCTACAGAAACTTTGCAGGCCAGAAGGGAGTGTCACATTATATTCAAAGTGCTTAAAGGGAAAAACCTGCCACCTGGGATACTCTAGCCAGCAAGATTATCATTGAGAATTGAAGGAGAGATAAAGAACTTCTCAAACAAACAAAAACTAAAAGAGTTAATCAATACTAAATCTAACCTAAGACAAATATTAAAAGGTCTTTTCTAAGACAAAAAGAAAAGGCTATATCAGGAAGTAAGAAGCTATAGGAAAGTAAAAATCCTACTAGCAAATGCAAATAAAGAGTAAAGGATGATGATCAACAACTTAAATAAACTAGCAAAGATTAAAAGACAAAAATATTACAAAAATAACTATAACTACAATAAACAGTGAATATATAAAATATGACATCAAAGACACAAATGTGGGGGAGGGGAGTATAGAATGTAGATCTTTTAAAATGAGTTTGTACCTAAATGACTACCAGCTTAAAAAAAAAAGTAGATATAGTTACAGGTCAGTACATATGAACACCATGGCAATGAAAAATCAAAAACCTACAGTAGATACACGAAAACTAGAGAGAAAAGAACACAAGTATACCACTAAAGAAATTAATCAAAACACAAGAGAAGAAATAAAAAGAAGAAATGAATAAAGGACTATAAAAACAACTGGAAAACAAGTAATAAAATGGCAATAAGTACATACCTATCAATAATTACTTTAAATGTCAATGGACTAAATGCTCCAAACAAAAGACATAGGGTGGCTGACTGGATAAAAAAAGAACAAGACCCATCAATATGCTGCTTACATAAGACTCACTTAAGAGCTAAAGACACATACAGACTGAAAGTGAGAAAACAGAAAAAGATATTTCATGCAAATGGAAATGACAAGAAAGCAGGGGTGGTAATACTATATCAGAAAAAAAATAGACTTTAAAACAAAGTCTATAACTAAAGACCAAAAAGGGCATTACAGAATGATAAAGGGGGGCTTCCCTGGTGGTACAGTGGTTGAGAGTCCGCCTGCTGATGCAGGGGACACGGGTTCGTGCCCCAGTCCGGGAAGATCCCACATGCCATGGAGCCACTGGGCCTGTGAGCCATGGCCGCTGAGCCTGCGCGTCTGGAGTCTGTGCTCCACAACAAGAGAGGCCACAACAGTGAGAGGCACACGTACCACCAAAAAAAAAAAAAAAAAAAAGACCCTGTCTCCATCCACACTGGCTGAGAATTTGCAGAATGATAAAGGGATCAATACAAGAAGAGGATATTACATTCATTAACATATATGCACCCAAAGCTCCAAAATACATAAAGCAAATATTAACAGACATAAAGGGAGAAATTAACAATAATACAATAATAGTAGGGGACTTTAACACCCCACTTACATCAATGACCAGATCATCCATACAGAACATCAGTAATGGAACAGTGGTCTGAAATACACAATAGGCCACTTGGAATTAATAGATATCTACAGGACATATCTACAGGATATAGATATCTATAGATATCTATATTCAAAACAAGAGAATGCACATTCTTTTCAAGTGCACATGGATCATCCTCCAGGATAGATTACATGCTAGGCCACAAAACAAGTCACAACAAGTTAAATAGCATAGAAATTATATCAAGCAACTTTTCTGACCACCACAGTGTGAATCTAGAAATCAATTACAGAAAGAAAAATGGGAAAAGCACGAACACATGGAGACTAAACAACATGGTACTAAAACCAATGGGTCAATGAAGAAATCAAAGAGGAAATAAGAAAATACCTCAAGACAAAAAAAGAAATGTAAACACAGCTTTCCAAAATCCATGACATGCAGCAAAAGCAGTTCTTAGAAGAAAGATTATAGTGATACAGGCCTACCTCAAGAAACAAGAAAAGTCTCAAAAAACAACCTAACCTACCATCTAAAGGAATTAGAAAAAGAAGAACAAATGAAACTCAAAGTCAGCAGAAGGGAGGAAATAATAAAGATCAGAGAGGAAATAAAATAGAGAGCAACGAAAACAATAGAAAAAAAATCAATGAAAACGAGCTGGATCTTTGAAAACAAATTAAAAAGTTGATAATCCTTTAACAAGGCTCATCAAGAAAAAAGAGGGAGGATCAGAATAAATAAGAAATGAAAGAGTAGAAATAACCAATACCACAGAGATACAAAAAATTTTAAAAGAATAGTATGAATAGTTTTATGCCAACAAATTGGACAACCAAGAAGAAATGGACAATTTTCTAGAAATATACAACCTGCCAAGGAGGAATCAGAAAGAAGTAAACAACCTGAACAGATTGAGCACTAGTAGTGAAATTGATTTTTTAATAAAAAAAATTCCCAGCAAACAAAAGTCCACGACTGAATGGCTTCACAGGGGAATTCTACCAAATATATAAGAAGAGCTAATATCTATCTTTATCATACTATCCCAAAAAGTTGAACAGGAGGGAACACTCCCAAATCCACCCTATGAGGTGACCATTACCTTGACACAAAAACCAGACAAAGACACTAGAAGAAAGAAAATTATAGGCCAATATTTCTGATGAATATAGATGCAAACATTCTCAACAAAACATTAGCAAACGGAATTCAACAATATATGAAAACGATCATCATGATGAAGTGGGATTTATTCAATGGACAAAAGGTTGGTATAATATCTACAAATCAATCAATGTGATACATCACATTAAAAAACTGAAGACTAAAAACCATATGATCATCTCAGTAGATACAGAAAAAGCTTTTGACAAAATTCAACATCCATTTATGACAAAAACTTTCCAGAAAGTGGGCACAGAGGGAACATAGCTCAACATAATAAAAGCCACATACAGTAAGTCCACAACTGACATTATACTCAATGGTGAAAAGATGAAAGCAGTTCCTCAAAGATCAAGAACATGACAAGGATGCCGACTATCACCACTTTTATTCAACATAGTATTGGAAGTCCTAGCCACAGCAATCAGACAAGAAAGAGAAATAAAAGGAGCCACATTTGAAAAGAAGACATAAAACTGTCCCTATCTGCAGATAACATACTATATATAGAAAATCCTAAAGATTCCACCTAAAGATGCCACTAGAGCTCATCAATGAATTCAGTAAAATGGTAGGGTACAAAATTAATGTACAGAATTCTGTTGCATTTTTACACAGGTACAGTGAACTATCATAAACAGAAATTAAGAAAACCACCCCATTTACCATCACATCAAAAAGAATAAACTACTTAGGAATAATTCTAACTACAGAGGTAAAAGACTTGTACTCAGAAAACTATAAGACACTGATGAAAGAAATTGAGAATGACATACACAGATGGAAAGATATACTGTGTTCATAGACTGGAAGAATTAATAGTTAAAATGACCATATTACCCAAGACAATCTACAGATTCAGTGGAATCCCTATCAAGATACCAGTGGTATTTTTCACAGAACTATAACAAATAATTCTAAAATTTGTATGGAAACACAAAAGACCCTGAATAGCCAAAATAACCTTGAGAAAGAAGAACAGAGCTAGAGGTATCACACTCCTTGACTTCAGACTATACTACAAAGCTATCAAAACAGTATGATATTGGCACAAAAACAGACACAAAGATCAATAGCACAGAGTAGAGAGCTCAGAAATAAATCCATAGGCTTATGGTCAATTAATCTAAGACAAAGGAGGCAGGAATATACAAAGGGGAAAAGACAGTCTCTTCAATAAGTGGTGCTGGGAAAACTTGACAGCTACATGTAAAAGAATGAAATTAGGACAATTTTCTCACACCATATACAAAAATAAACTCAAAATGGATTAAAGACCTAAATGTAAGACCTGAAACCATAAAAATCCTAGAGGAGAACATAGGTGGCACACTCTTTGACATAAATTATAGCAATATTTTTTGGATCTGTCTCCTAAGGCAAAAGAAATAAAAGCAAAATAAACAAATGGGACCTAATTAAACTTAAAATCTTTAGTACATCAAAGGAAACCATGGACAAAATAAGAAGACACTGAATGGGAGAAAGTATTTGCAAATGATGTGACAGATAAGGGGTTACTATCCAAAATATATACAGTTTACGCAACTCAATATAAAAAAAAAATCTAATAATGGGCAGAAGACCTGAGTACATTTTTCCAAAGAATACCTATAGATGGCTTACAGGTACATGAAAAGATGCTCAACTTTGTTAATCATCAGAGAAATGCAAATAAAAACTACAATTAAGTTATCACCTCACAGCTGTCAAAACGGCTACTATCAAAAAGTCTACATGTAAGAAATGTTGGCAACAGTGTGGAGAAAAGGGAACACTTGTACACTGTTTATGGGAATGAAAATTGCTGCAACCACTATGGAAAATAATATGGAAGTTCCTCAAAAGACTAAAAATAGAACTACCATATGAGCCAGCACTTCCTTTGCTGGGTATCTATCCAATAAAAACAAATACATTAATTTGAAAAGATATGCTCCCGCCAATGTTCATGCAGCATTATTTACAATAGCCAATATCTGGAAGCAACCTAAGTGTCCATCAACAGACAAATTAATAAATAAGATATGGTAATGTATACAGCGGAATACTACTCAGCCAAAGAAAAGAATGAAATGTTGCCATTTGCAACAACATGGATGGACTTGGATGATATTATGCTTAGTAAAATAAGTCAGACAGAGGAAAACAAATACTATATGTTTTCACTTATATGTGGAATCTAAACCCTAAAAGAAATGAATGAATATAACAAAACGGAAAGTTTCACAGATACATAGAACAAACTAGTGGTTACTACTTGAGAGAGGGAAGGAGAGAGGGGAAAGATAAGGGTATGGAATTAAGAGATACAAACTACTATGTATAAAATAGATAAGCTACAAGGATGTATTTACAGCGCAGAGAAGTATGACCTTTTAAAAAATAACTTTAAATGTAGTATAATCTATGAAAATATTGAATCACTTTGCTGTACACCTGAAACTAATGCAGTATTTTAAATCAACTATACTTCTATAAAAATAAAGAAACAATGTTAAATATTAATCTTACAAAAAAATAATAAAAGGTACTAGTGTTTTCAAGAGAGGAGAATCTACAATGTCCAATGTACAACTGGTCAAGATTTGGATAACATTATAATCATTCAAGATAAGATATGAAAACGTCCACACAATGTTGGTTTTGAAGATGAAATAAGGAAAATCCTGAGTAGGTTAAAAGGACACACAGAAGAACCAAATGCAACCTCACCACAGGTACTTCAAAGAACTTTCTGTGATATTTACAAATGAAAAGTGCTGTTAGTGCTACCAGAAAGAAACTCATTAAAGGGGCAACTAAATAAAATTCAAAACAGACATAGACCTTCAAACCCAACTTCACTGCGTATAATTGAAATTCCAGAGGATTAAAAAATGACCAGATGTGGAAAACCATCTCTTATAAATGATTCCACTGATCAGGATGACAAAAGAATTCTCATTTACACAATTTATGACAGTATTCAATATTTAAGTGCCAGTACCACATTTTTCAGTGATGGCGCCTTCAAGATGCCACCAACACAATTCACTCAGTTATTTACTGTGCCCAATGTAGTGTTGGGTTATACTCTGCCACTGATTTATGCACTAACAATGCAAAGGTCAGAAGACACTTACAGATATATACATGAGAAGTACTTGAATTTGCAGAGGAAAGAAATCTTGACATTAATCCTTCACTGTGCAGAACAGATTTTGAGTTTGCAAATATGAATGCAATTCAACTACTCCTACCAAATGCACAAGTAAAAGGATGCCTGTTTTACTTTTCACAATCAAAAAAGTATCTTCTTTGGATCTAACAGGCAAGTACATGACAATGAAAAGTAACACCTGCAAGTGTGCATCTATGTTGTTTGGACTCCCATTTGTGCCTTTAAAAGATGTAAAAGAAAATCTTATACATTGTGATGAATGCAGAATAAAACTTAGATGATCTAGTGGACTATGTTGAGAGAATGTATATGCAGGAAGGCGTGGCAGAATCAGAAGACTAGAAGCTCCAAGATTTCCACCAGAAACTTGAAATGTTTATATATTGGTACTTAACAGTGATCACAGGATGAACAATGCAGTGGAAAGCTGGCATATTAAACTTCAAAAGCTGAAGGTAGCGCATCATCCTCGATTTGAAGATTTACCAAAGTGTTATAAGAGGAATAACAAAGTAATGAACAAGTTATCACCCAGATTCTTGGTGCTCACACTCAGATACAGCCACCAACTTCATAATGACACTGACAAAATCAAATGCATATAACCCAAATTGTTATCAGATATGACAAATACAAAGCCAATAATCAGCTCTATAGTTGGAGCAATTGTTTATCAACTTAAGAGCAGCCCTGCCAAACTTCGTGGCAAGAAAGAGCAAGAATAAATGTGAAATACAAAATTCATCATGAATTACAATGAAAATAATATAAATACAATTTCAAAAAAGTTAAATACTTGTATTATTTAACAAAGCATGGACCAAAAGTCTCAGTAGGTATTTTGGATAGTACCAAATTTCAAGGTATTTTGGCATGAGCCAAATGTCTCAGACAGGACCACATTATAAAATCCTTTTGGTGAAGTTAAATGTTTGCATAATTTAACACATTAGAGGATGTTTCAATGGATGTTTGGAATAGGACCAAATGTCCTGCAAGGGCTTTACACAGTCTACTGATTTAAAAGTTAACCTCATCCAAAACACCCTCAGAAAAACACCCAGAATAATGTTGAACCAAATATCTGAGCATTCTGTGGGCCAGTCAAGTTGACACATAAAATTAACTACAACAAAGCATAATGCCAATTTTTCTTTGGCTACATAATGTTCATTGAATTGTAAAGAGTTTTATTTTTGTGAAAATATTTGAGTGAAGCCTGCTGCCATGTCCTGCTGCAGTCTGCTTCACACAGTGGGATGTTGCTCCAGGACCTTGCTTCAGACAGAGTGGCAGGGGAAGCCAGATTCCACAACAGCAGCAGCAGGGCTCATGGCAAGAATCACAGCTTGCAGTCAGCACAGGGCAGTCTCGTCTTCCTGCAGCTTGTAGACCCTCAGACTTGGGAGCAGTTTCAAGCACACAACCTTGAGAGTAAGGTGTTCTTGAGACCATCTGTACCGAATCCAGTACTGAACCCAGTGAAGACCTCTATATAAACGTTTAAGAGTCTGGCAGCACATGTGAAGACCTACTCCTTCAGCCACTGGCTGCTGGAGACAGACTCATAGACAAATTGTGACCAAGTCCACCTGTTCTAACTGAACAGCTACTGTAGACCCTCATAATCCAACTTCATAATGGAGACCACCACATTCACGGCCGTGTGGCTGACAGGGTATTGGTGCTCCAGCCAGGTGTCAGGGCTGAGCCTCTGAGGTGGAAGAGCTGAGTTCAGGACACTGGATCACCAGACTGCCCAGCCCCATGTAATATTAATCAGCGAGAGCTCTCCCAGAGACCTCTGTCTCAATGCTAAGACCCAGCTCCACTCAACGACCAGCAAGTTTCAGTGCTGCGTACCCCATGCCAAACAACAAGAAAGACAGGAACACAACCCCACCCATTACCAGAAAGGCTGCCTAAAATCATACTAAGTTCACAGACACCCCAAAACACACCACCAGACACAGTCCTGCCCACCAGAAAGACAAGATCCAGCCTCATCCACCAGAACACAAGCACCAGTCCCATCCACCAGGAAGACCACACAACCCATTGAACCAACCTTACCCACTGGGGGGCAGACACCAAAAACAATAGGAACTACAAACGTGAAGCCCACGAAATGGAGACCCAAGCACAGTAACTTAAGCAAGAGGAGCAGACAGAGAAATACACAGCAGATGAAGGAGCAAGGTAAAAACCCACCACACCAAAAAAATGAACAGGAAATAGGCAGTCTACATGAAAAAGAATTCAGATTAATGACAGTAAAGATGATCCAAATCTTAGAAATAGAATGGAGAAAATACAAGAAACGCTTAACAAAGACACAGAAGAACTAAAGAGCAAACAAACTATGATGAACAACACAATAAATGAAATTAAAAATTCTCTCGAAGGAATCAATAGCAGAATAACTGAGGTAGAACAATGGATAAGTGACCTGAAAGATAAAATACTGGAAATAACTACTTCGGTGCAGAATAAAGAAAAAAGAATGAAAACAATTGAGGACCGTGTCAGAGACCTCTGGGACAAAAACAAACACACAAATATTCGAATTATAGGGGTCCCAGAGGAAGAGAAAAAGAAAGGGACTGAGACAATATTTGAAGAGATTACAGTCGAAAACATCCCTAACATGAGAAAGGAAACAGTCAATCAAGAACAGGAAGGGCAGAGTGTCCCATACAGGATAAATCCAAGGAGAAACATGCCAAGACATAATAAACAAACTATCAAAAATTAAATACAAAGAAAAATATTAAGAGCAGCAAGGGAAAAGCAACAAATAACATACAAGGCAATCCCCATAAGGTTAACAGCTGATCTTTCAGCAGAAACTCTGCAAGCCAGAAGGGAGTGGTAAGACATATTTAAAGTGATGAAAGAGAAGAACCTACATCCAAGATTACTCTACCCAGCAAGGATCTCATTCAGATTTGACGGAGAAGTTAAAACCTTTACAGACAAGCAAAAGCTAAGAGAATTCAGCACCACCACACCAGCTTTACAACAAATGCTAAAGGAACTTCTCTAGGTAGAAAACACAAGAGAAGGAAAAGACCTAAAAAAAACCCCAAAACAATTAAGAAAATGGTAAGAGGAACATACATATCTATAATTACCTTAAAGGTAAATGGATTAACTGTTCCAACCAAAAGACATAGACTGGGTGAACAGATACAAAAACAAGACACATATATATGCTGTCTACAAGTGACCATTGCATACCAAGGTACACATACAGACTGAAAGTGAGGTGATGTAAAAAGATATTCCATGCAAATGGAAATCTAAAGAAAGCTGGAGTAGCAATTCTCATATCAGACAAAATAAATTTTAAAATAAAGAACATTACAAGATACAAAGAAGGACACTACATAATGATCAATGGAAAAATCCAAGAGGAATATACAACAATTGTAAATATTTATACACCCAACATAGGAGCAACTCAATACTTAAGGAAAATGCTAACAGCCATAAAAGGGGAAATCAACAGTAACACAATCATAGTAGGGGACTTAACACCCCAATTCACCAATGGACAGATCAACCAAAATGAAAATAAATATGGAAACAAAAGCTTTAAGTGACATATTAAACAAGGTGGAATTAGTTGATATTTATAGGACATTCCATCCAAAAACAACAGAATGCTCTTTCTTCTCAAGTGCTCATGGAATAATCTCCAGAAGAGATCATATCTTGTGTCACAAATCGAGCCTGGTAAATTGAAGAAAACTGAAGTCATATCAAGTAACTTTTCTTACCAGAACACTATGAGACTAGATTACAGAAAAAAACTAAAAAATACAAACACATGGAGGCTAAACAATATGCTACTAAATAACCAAGAGATCACTGAAGAAATCAAAGAGGAAATCAAAAATACCTAGAACCAAATGTCAATGAAAAAACAATGCACTAAAACCTATGAGATGCAGCAAAAACAGTTCTAAGAGGGAAGTTTAGAGCAATACAATCCTACCTCAAGAAAAAAGAAACATCTCAAATAAACAACCTAACCTTACACTTAAAGCAAGTAGAGAAAGAAGAAGAACAACAACAAAAAAACCAAAATTAGAAAAAGGAAAGATATCATAAAGACCAGATCAGAAATAAAGAAAACAGAAGTGAAGGAAATAACAGCAAAGATCAATAAAACCAAAAGCTGGTTCTTTGAGAAGATAAACAAAATTGATAAACCATTAGCCAGACTCATCAAGAAAAAAAGGGAGAAGACTCAAATCAATAGAATTAGAAATGAAAAAGGAGAAGTAACAACTGACACTGCAGAAATAAGAGAGATTACTACAAGCAACAGTGTGCCAATAAAATGGACAACCTAGAAGAAATGGACAAATTCTTAGAAAAGTAAAACCTTCTGAGACTGAAACAGGAAGAAATATAAAATATAAACACAACAATCACAAGAACTGAAAGTGAAACTATGATTTAAAATCTTCCAACAAACAAAAGCCCAGAACCAGATGGCTTCACAAGCAAATTCTATCAAACAATTAGAGAAGAGCTAACACCTGTCTTTCTCAAAATCTTCCAAAATATAGAAGAGGGAGGAACACTCCCAAACTCATTCTATGAAGACACCATCACCCTGATACCAAAACCAGACAAAGATGTTACAAAGAAAGAAAACCACAGGTCAATTTATCACTGATGAACATAGATGCAAAAATTCTGAACAAAATACTAGCAAACAGAACCCAACAGCACATTGAAAGGATCAAACACCATGATCAACTAGGGTTTGACCCAGGAATGCAAGGATTCTTCAATATATATAAATCAATCAATGTGATACACCATATTAATAAAATGAAGGATAAAAACCATATGATCATCTCAATAGATGCAGAAAAAGCTTTTGACAACATTCAACACTCACTTATGACAAAAACTCTCCAGAAAGTAGGTGTAGAGGTAACTTACCTTAACATAATAAAGGCCATATATGAAAAACCCACAGCCAACATCATTCTCAATGGTGAAAACCTGAAACCATTTCCACTAAGATCAGGAACAAGACAAGGTTGTCCACTCTCACCATTCTTATTCAACATAGTTTTGGAAGTTTTAGCCATAGCGATCAGAAAAGAAAAATAAATAAAAGGAATCCAAATTGGAAAAGAAAGTGAAACTGTCACTGTTTGCAGATGACATATTATACATAGAGAATCCTAAACATGCTACCAGAAACTATTGGAGGTAATCAATGGATCTGGTAAAGTAGTAGGTTACAAAGTTAATGCACAGAAATCTCTTGCATTCCTATACAGTAATGATGAAAAATCTGAAAGAGAAATTAAGGAAACACTCCCATTTACCATTGTAACAAAAAGAATAAAATACCTAGGAATAAACCTACCTAAGGGGACAAATTCCTGTATGCAGACAACAATAAGACACTGATGAAAGAAATTAAAGATGATACAAACAGATGGAGAGATATACCACATTCTTGGATTGGAAGAATCAACAGTGTGAAAATGACTATATTACCCAAAGCAATCTACAGATTCAATGCAATCCCTATCAAACTACCAATGGCATTTTTCACAGAACTAGAACAAAAAATTTCACAATTTGTATGGTAGCACAAATAACCCCAGATAGCCAAACAATCTTGAGAAAGAAAAACGGAGCTGGAGGAATCAGGCTCTCTCACTTCAGACTATACTACAAAACTACCATAATCAAGACAGTATGGTGCTGGCCCCAAAACAGAAATATAGATCAATGGAACAGGATAGAAAGCCCAGAGGTGAACCCACACACATATGGTTACCTTATCTTTGATAAAGGAGGCAAGAATATACAATGGAGAAAAGACAGCCTCTTCAATAAGTGGTGCTGGGAAAACTTGACAGTTACATGTAAAAGAATGAGATTAGAATTATCCCTAACACCGTACACAAAAATAAACTCAAAATGGATTAAAGACGTAAATATAAGACCAGACACCATAAAACCCTTAGAGGAAATCATAGGCAGAGGATTCTATGACATAAATCACAGTAAGATCCTTTTTGACCCACTTCCTAGAGAAATGGAAATAAAAACAAAAATAAACAAATGGGACCTAATGAAACTTAAAAGCTTTTGCACAGCTAAAGCAACCATAAACAAGACGAAAAGATAACCCTCAAAATCGGAGAAAATATTTGCAAATGAAGCAAATGACAAAGGATTAATCTCCAAAATTTACAAGCAGCTCATGCAGCTCAATATCCAAAAAACAAACAACCCAATCCAAAAATGGGCAGAAGACCTAAATAGACATTCCTCCAAAGAAGATATACAGATTGCCAACAAACACATGAAAGGATGCTCAACATCACTAATCATTAGAGGAATGCAAATCAAAACTACAATGAGGTATCACTTCACGCCAGTCAGAATGGTCATCATCACGAAATCTACAAACAATAAGTGCTGGAGAGGGTGTGGAGAAAAGGGAACACTGTTGCACTGTTGGTGGGAATGTAAATTGATACAGCCACTATGGAGAACAGCAAGGAGGTTCCTTAAAAAACTACAAATAGAACTACCATATGACCCAGCAATCCCGCTACTGGGCATATGCCCTGAGAAAACCATAATTCAAAAAGAGTCATGTAGGGCTTCCCTGGTGGCGCAGTGGTTGAGAGTCCGCCTGCCGATGCAGGGGACACAGGTTCGTGCCCCTGTCCAGGAAGATCCCACATGACACGGAGCAGCTGGGCCCGTGAGCCATGACCACTGAGCCTGTGCGTCCAGAGCCTGTGCTCTGCAGTGGGAGAGGACACAACAGTGAGAGGCCCGCATACAGCAAAAAAAAAAAAAAAAAAAAAGAGTCATGTACACAGTTTTCATTGTAGCTCTTTTTACAATAGCCAGGACATGGTAGCAACCTAAATGTCCATCAACAGCTGAATGGATGAAGAAGATGTGGCACATATATACAATGGAATATTACTCAGCCATAAAAAGAAATGAAATTGAGTTATTTTTAGTGAGGTGGATGGACCTAGAGTCTGTCATACAGAGTGAAGCAAGTCATAAAGAGAAAAACAAATACCGTATGCTAATGCATATATATGGAATTTTTTAAAATGGTACTGATGAACCTAGTGGTAGGACAGGAATAGAAACACAGACATAGAGAATGGACTTGAGGACACGGCGGCGGGCAGGGGAAGCTGGGGTAAGTGAGAGAGCAGCACTGACATAAATACACTGCCAAATGTAAAACGGATGGCTAGTTGGAAGCTGCTTCATAGGACAGGGAGATCAGCTCGGTGCTTTGTGACCACCTAGAGGGGTGGGTTAGGGAGGGTGGGACGGAGACACAAGAGGCGGGGATGTGTGGATATATGTATACGTATAGCTGATTCACTTTGTTATATAGCAGCAACTAACACAACAATGCAAAGCAGTTATACTCCAATTAAGATTTTTTAAAAAGTAAAAAAATAAAAATTTAAACAAAACAAACAAAAAACAATATTAATTCTTCCAATCCAAAAAAAAGAAAATATTCCATAAGACTTAATTAAAATGCCTAAAATTAAGTAAAACTTTTGTTTTATTTACAAAATTTTAATCTTATTTTCACTTTTCAATTACAATGTACATCATTATTTTTAACTTTAATATATGATTTTGAATATTTCAGTAAAAATATTCTTTGAAAATATAAATACTATGTCATTTTATTGACTTTTACATTTAATCTAATTTTTAATGAAATTACAACCAAATTTGAAAACGTTAAATACAATTACTTTTATTTTTTAATTCTTTAAATAATTGAGAATGAGGCAATTAAGATTTGGAAAAATAAAATTATAATAATAAATATCAGAAAAATTCAAAAAGGAAAAAAGAAAACAAAATCTTTAAATATGCAGTCGTATTATATTTTTTAAAAACCTTTAAATAATAAAAGTGAACATACATCTATAATGCATGATCCACTTGAAATTTATGAAGAGAACAAAACCAGGTCTTTATTAATGAATATTAATTACTGGCAAAAGCCATGAGAATGCAAGTATATTTCCATGTGTACTCCAGTCTCTGCCCTGAAATGATGAGTTCCACAGCCCCAAGGAGGATGAGATTCTCCACAAGAACTGTCTGAGATCTAATTAATTTGTCAGACATGCTACTGCAGAGATTTTAACGTCAAAATCAGAAGCCTGAGAGGAATGAAGTGAAAGATAAGGTGTGTAGAAGAGCTTGGGGTCCTAACCAAGAAATTTCTAGTTGCAAGTGCTGTAACTGTAATTTAAAACACCAAGCAGAGAAAATGGCACAAGGAAACTCTTACCCAATGCTAAAATTTTTAAACTTTTGGTTATGTCACTAAACATCAGGTAAAATGGTACCAAAAATGTTGCTATGTGCAATTAACTAATCAAATTTGAGAGCAGAGCTTGGGATTTTCTTGCTTGAAATGTCAAGGTAGGCATATTCTTTGAAAGGTATGGGATATTGAAGGATAGTTTTGGGAATAAGAAAATATTGATACTTTCAGATGAAGAGGTAAATAGTCAGATTTTTTACTTTAGGGAACATAACTGTTATAACATGTTTCAAGACAGATTAACACAGGGAGTTTCTGGGTAAGTCTGAATATTAAAACTATTGTTAAAACACACAATCCTGCATGAGGCTGTGGCAATCAGGAGAAAGCATTTTACAGACTCTAAATAAAGGGAAAGTAAGTGACTTAGGCCACCCTGTGGCATTTATGCCAACCTACGCTTCTCACAGCCTGTCCTCCAGAATATTGCAGTTCTCAGCAGAACACTAAGGCAGGCTCATTACTCGGGGACAGGAAGATCCTTTGAAGGCTGGCTTGACCTTGAGAATCTCCCATTGCTTTCCCAGCTTCTCTCAGACTGCATGACATCCTTGGATGCTCTCATCCACTCTTTATTCTTTTTCTCAAGGGCAATCATGCATCATGGCCCAACGGCTCTTCTAGCTGTTCCAGAATTCACACCACTTTTTCACACATGGGTAATTCCCCTAATAATATTCTAATATGTTTAATCCCATCTTGGCATCTGTTTCTCAAAGGACCTAGACTAACACAAGGGCAGAGACAGGAGAGGAGTTTATAACAAGCAATTCTGGAAGTACAATTAACAGGAAATATTAGCTGGTTTTGTGAAGCAGAAGAAATAAGAAGCAAGTATTACTCAAGTGTGAAATGGTGATCACATTAAATGGGGTTTCAAAAAAGGAGGAAAGAGTACTTGAAGGAAAAATTATGAGTTCAATTTTGGGACATGTCCCGAATGAGATATTATGGGTCCTCTGGGGAATGATGCTTACCAGACAGTTACAAGTATTCATTATCAACTCAACACAGACAAAGGCCAGAGAGTATGTTTGATGGTTATACAAATTAAGAAAACTACTGAAAAATAGACCAATTTGTCAAGACTTTATACTACTTGCAAGCTAGCAAGTTAGCCTGCCACAGTTTTGTAGATGTTGGTAGAAGATGTGAGACTCCTGGATCAGAGACTAACAGTTTGTTACTCATGGCAAAAAAATTAGCCAGCATATCACCATTGCACTGGTGCCACAAGCCCCAGTTTTCACAGGGCCACATAAAGAGGGCCAGATGACACCTGCATGCTTAGAGGGTGGCATTATTGAAGACTCAGAGCTTAGGGATCCCAATACTGAATAATGAGTAGTTAATATGTCTGTTCTTTCCTATGTGAGAGATACTATCCCTATTTTCCAAGATTGTTTTCAACTCAAACATCTTTGAGAAGACAGTCTAAAAGTAAGAAAATTCTATAGCTTGCTCACACACGGTACAGAAAAAGAAACTCAAAATTGTCTTCCAACACAAATAACTAGCAAACATTTTAAAACAATCAAAATGTCTTGAAAAACTGGAGCGCCAGTTTAGAAAATTAGGTGGCATTTCCCACCTCAGGTTAGGAAACATGGTTGTGTGTGTGTGTATTTGTACATTTGTGTCAATGTGTATGCCTATGCATATGCTTTGTTTTGTTTTCTGAACCCATTCAGGTCTAGAAAGGTGTTTTAGTACTCGATGGTTGCCATAACAAATTACTACAAATTGAGTGGCTTAAAAACAGCAGAAATTAAGAAGCCAAGAGCATAAAATGGGGAAAGGTCAGTCTCTTCAATAAATGGTGCTAAGAAAACTAGACAGCCACATGCAAAAGAGTGAAACTGGACCGCTGTCTTACACCATACACAAAAATTAACACAAAATAGATTAAAGACAACCTAAAACCATAAAACTCCTAGAAGAAAACATAGGTGGGTAAGCTCCTTGACAATGGTCTTGGCAATGATTTTTTAGATCTGAAACCAAAAGCAAAGGCAACAATAGTAAAAGTAAACAAGTAGGACTACATCAAACTAAAAAATTTCTGCACAGTAAAGGAAATCATCAACAAAATGAAAAAGCAAGCTACTGAACGAGATAAAATATTTGCAAATCATGTATCTGAAAGGGGTTAATATCTGAAATATATAAAGAACTCATATAACTCAATAGCAAAAAAAAGTCTGAGTGAAAAATGGAAGATCTGAATAGACACTTTTCCAAAGAAGATATACAGATGGCCAACAGGTACGTGAAAAGATGTTCAACATCACTAAACATCAGGGAAATGCAAATCAAAACCACAATGAGATAACTCACTGTTTGAATGGCTATTATCAAAAAGATAAGACGGGCTTTCCTGGTGGCACAGTGGTTGAGAGTCCACTTACCGATGCAGGGGACACGGGTTCATGCCCCGGTCTGGAAAGATCCCACATGCCACGGAGCGGCTGGGCCTGTGAGCCGTGGCCACTGAGCTTGCGCGTCCAGAGCCTGTGCTCCGCAACGAGAGAGGTCACAACAGTGAGAGGCCCGCGTAACCACAAAAAAAAAAAAAAAAAAAAAAGATAAGAAATAACAAGTGTTGGCAAGGATGTGGCCAAAAGGGAACGCTTATGCACTGTTGGTGGGAATGTAAATTGGTGCAGTCTGTCTGGAAAACACTATGGAGTTTTCTCAAAAATTTAAAAATAGAACTACCATACAACCCAGCAATCCCACTTCTGAGAATTTATCCAAAGAAAACAAAAACACTAACTTGAAAAGGTGTATGCACCCCCATGTTTGTTGCAGCATTATTTACAATAGTCAAGTTAAGGAAACAACCTAAGTGTTCACCAATGGATGAATAAAGAAAATGTGATATACACACACAATGGAATATTATTCAGCCGTAAAAAAAGAATAAAATCTTGTCATTATCAACATGCATGGACCTCAAGGGCATTATACAAAGTGAAGTAAGTCAGATAGAGAAAGACAAGTACCATATAATTTAATTTATATGTGTAATCTAAAAAACAAACAAGTAAGCAAACAAACAACCAAGCTCATAGATAAAGAGAACAGATAGTTGATTGCCAGAGGCAGGGAGTAGGGAGTGGGAAAAATAGGTAAAGTGGGTCAAAAGGTAAAAATTTCCAGTTATAAAATATGTAAGTCATGAGAATATAATTACAGCATGGTGGTTATAGTTAATATACTTTATTACATATTTGAAAGTTGCTAAGAAAGTAAATTGTAGAAGTTCTCTTCACAAGAAAAAAAATTTAATTATGTATGGTGACTGATGTTAACTGTTCTAATATCAAAATGTTTTCCAGGAATATTCCTACCACATACCATGAGCCCTGACACAAAGGTGCTGGGCCAGTGGCCACACTGAGATACTGAAGTAGCTTACAGCATTTGCAACTAGATAAATGTGGCTGGGGAGTGGACAGGTATAGAGACAAAATACACAGTGTCATTTGAACCTTTCAGCTTGTATATGAAAGAAATCTGATACAGCTTTCTCCACATTTGACAATTTAAAAAATCACTTGGTATTACTAACCACAATTTGGGAAGTTGACATTTTTATAACCTATTAATACTAAAAACAAAAATTTTGACCATTCACGCTGGAAAAATATCTTTCTGGTCTCTCTATAGGAAATTATACTACAAAACCATTATCATAAAAAAAAGTAATTACAACTAAAAGTGTTAAATAAAAAAACATTAAAGGGTGAGTCAAACAGTTAATATCATATGTGCTATTTTTCTGTTTTTTTGGCTGTTTGTGGTATTTTTTAACTTTAAAATTTGCAATTTGTTGAGATTTTTCCCATTTTTACTTAATCTTAGCTATATTTAGAATATTTATCTGAGATTCATTTTCATTTCTAATTTTATATTTGAATTCTTTATTCTTCATCATAAGAAAGGCCTCTAAATTGTCTGCAGCTCAGGCCCTATGAAATCTCCATCTGCTCTAGGAATGAGTTTAAGAGGAGTGTTGGGTAATGAAGCTGATAGGGTTCAGTGGACCACTCTGTGTGGTAGAAGCATTGCTGGAGTGAGATACTAGGGAGAGAGTAATCATCAGTCAAAATTTAATATCATTGCTAATAATCTTAGTCACTTATTTTCATGGCAGTGAGAACCAAAATACACTTCTGTTTTGCATATTAATGAGTAGATCCCTTTCAACCTTTAAACTGTTAGTGCAGTTATTTTTTTTTTTTCTTTACACATCTACTTGCATATTTTATCTGGAAAAAATAGTTAACAGGTTGGATTAGATACACAGTTTGGCCGATTTTTTCTGTAAAGGGCCAGATAGTAAATATTTTAGGCTTTCCAGGTCATGAGGTCTCTGTTGCAACTACTCAACTCTGCCACTGTAACATGAGAGCAGCAATAGGAATTCCATAAATGAAAGCATGTGGCTGTGTTCCAATAAAACTAAATTTACAAAAACAGGCAGTGGGCCTGTTGGCTATAATTTGCTGACTGCTGAGCTAGAGAATCTACATGCTCTTAGGTTGAAAGGATGGGCTGATCCTATCAAAACGAAATTCAACAGGGATAAATGCAAAATCTAGCTCTTTGGCTAGAAAATAAAAACAACTACATAATTAGGGAATGGAGTTACTTGAATTAACTTCAGTTTATTCTATGATAGATGATAGATTAGATTAGATAGAGATATGTCTATATCTATCTTTATCTCCTAACTGGTTTAGTTGAACACAGCTTATGCTTCAGCAAATGATGTAGTTGCTAAACAAAAACAACAGTTCATTTAAACAACCTTTAAATTTGTTAGCAGCAAAATGAAACAGAAAGGGACATAATCATGAAATGATCAGTCTTCTAAATCCACATGAACACAAATGGAAATGAACATTACTTCTCTATAGTAACATGTCTATAACATCATCTTTTCGTGTGTAACATTTGCCAGACAAGACACAGTCATCGGAATAAAGGCACAAAGAATTCTTCTGGGGAAATCGATTTTTTTTGCAGGAAGATAAAGGGCAGAATGGAAAAGAAAAATCCAGCTCCTGTGCATTTTCCCCTAGTGTAATGAAGGCAGTCAGTGGTCTTAACTATTTCATAGAGAGATGAGCCTCGAGGGGGTTTTGTTTTGTTTTGTTTTGTTTTGCTTTGTTTTGTTTTTGCGGTACACGGGCCTCTCACTGTTGTGGCCTCTCCCATTGCGGAGCACAGGCTCCGGACGCGCAGGCTCAGCGACCATGGCTCACGGGCCCAGCCGCTCCGCGGCAATGTGGGATCTTCCTGGACTGGGGCAAGAACCCGTGTCCCCTGCATGGGCAGGAGGACTCTCAACCACTGCGCCACCAGGGAAGCCCCGCCTCGAGGTTTTTTTGATTACTTAAGTAAAGGATAAAAGGATAAAGATCTTGCAGGAGCACAGCAAGATTCCCGACTTTCAGTAGGAGCCCCAAAGCTGAGAAGATGGTTTTCTTTTTTTCCTGAAGGGCTCTTACAGAAGTCTTCATGTAGGAGAGGTATAAAATAGGTAAACAAACTAGAGTAAATTTAATAGTAGCACAGAAAAGTTATTCAAAGAAATAAAGCACTAATTATCCTCAAGTACATTTATATTATATTCTAGCTTTAAAATTGATACAATATTTATGTGGTTTTTATAGAGTTAACACTTATAAAAAAATATTAAGAGCTTAAGATTTTTGTACACTAATAAGGCTAATGCTACAGGGGGAATTTCTCCTCTCTAAGAAAAATGCAGATTTGACACATTTTTTAAAGGAAGAAATTTGTGAGATTATATTAAAGTTTGCCATCTAGTGACAAAAATCTCAAATTTCATTTCGTTTCTCCAAAGAAAATCCAGCCCTTGGAGGGTAAGCCACATTGCAACAGTTATGCCTTTAAGTAACATGATGTTTTTTTAATTCCAATATTTATACCTTCAGATGAGTGTCTTTCTTTCCAAAATGGTCACGTTCAGAGGCTAAATACTTATTCTAATAATGTTTCCCATTATCAAAACATTTTCTGGAATTTCTCTTAAAAATTGCCCTCAGGGCTTGGGTCACCACAATAGCTATTAATAAAGCCAACCATAATTTAAGAAAGTCTATATCAAACACTATTTTGTTTGTTTCATTTAAATTCACCATCTGATAGTATCTTCACAAAAACCAAAAGAAGGATGTATTCTTGCCTTTTTCATAGATGAAGAAAGTTGGGCCTTGAGAGATTTAATAAATTGCTCAAGATCACACATGCTTCATAAGCAGCATAGTAAGAATTTTAAACCAAATTCATCAAACTCAAAATCACTACACTGCGCCACCTCCTATTTAACATGGATGATATTCAAGTTCACATTGTCTAATCTTGTGTCTAGTGAATATATTTGATTTAAATATGACAATAAGAAAAATATTTAAACTAAGCATGATGAAAATAGTTGTCAGTTAGATGGGGGAGTTTACTTTATGTCCAAAATTATCTTATTGAATATTAATCTTAAATTTTGTGTGCTTATGGCTAGGAAACTGGCCATATGGAAAATTCTAAAATAGAAATTGAAATACATATAATGCCCTCAAGTTGATTCCATTGATGAAGAGCACTCCACTGAGTAATTAGTTTTAGGATTTATTTAAATAACAAAAACATTGTTGTAATACAGACCCATGCTTATGGAATGGCTATCCATCAACATAATAGATTGCTATCAATACAGGAGCAACATCATTGATACTCTGTCCTATTCTGTCTTGAACCCTTAAAGAATTGTCAGAATTTGAAAATCTCTGCCATAATTTGAGTCAGAAGTTATGAAACTCCTTCAGAGTACAAAAATGGTTCATCTTAATGACAAGTTTAGTACAAAAGAAATTTTCAAATTCACCATGAAATCTAAAGGTCATTCCCAAAGAAAATTTCCTAGAATGATAATTGTGTTTTAAAAGTTCTAGTAAGCCAACAGTACATTTCAGACATAAACTTCACTTTAATCTAAATAAATAAATTACCTAGAATGAAAACTTATCTATTTTTACAAGCTAACATTTTTAGTGTATTTACTATGTATGAGCTAAGGGCTTACACCGATGATTTCTTTTAAATATTAAAACAAATATATAGGTAGTAATATCTTTTTGAATGGATGCTGTGTTACGCTGCCCAGATGGATTCACCTCTAGCCCCCTTTCAGGACCAAGGCATTTATTCCCCCAGCTGCTGGAAGTATTGGCTGCTAAAGGTTTGCACCTGATTATTTCTCCAGGACATGCTCTGGAGCCCAAGAAATTGCCTCATTTAAGTTTATGCCCCTCCTGGGGGAACAGCCCACACTATTGAGTGGTCAGTGACCTAATACAACAGCTCAACTTTCTTGCATTCATTTGGGATACTTCTGAAAGACAACCCTAGCTCCAGAGCTACCTAGGATCAGCTAAGGATTCTTTTGACTTCAACTTCTTTCCCTTATTTCCTTAGAGGTGCTGTTCCTGTGAGCAATCTCCAATAAATCTCCTGCAGGCAAATTTCCACAACAAAGTCTCATTGTAAGGAGCCTGCAAGACACATTTCTATTGCATTAAAGAAGAAACTGAAGCCTAGAGACCAAGTAATACATTAGTGTTTTCACAGATTAACAAAAAGTAAACCTGGGATTTTAAGTTACATAATCTGACTCCAGAGCTCCTGCTTTTAACCATCATGCCATTTTACCTACTCCATTAAAAGCACCATATCGATTTCAACATAATCACAGCATAATATTCTTGGGAGAAAAAGTGGCATTGTAACAGTAGGTTATTCAAGAAAATAAAGATTTGCCATTTAAATACATTTAACTCATTTTCAGAATATGAGAGTCTCTTCTAAAGTTTATAGTTGAATACCTTGGAGTTATAAAACATATACATTTTATGAAAATCTTAATGTATTTAGAATACACACAAGAAATGCAAAGACACTTTTTGATAAAATCCACAATATGTAGTAATTTTGGTTAGTTATTAGTATTGACATCATGTCTTTACAATAAACCATGAACTGAAGTTCTTTCTAAGCAAATACAACTGTTTATCTGATTTAAATATTTAAGACAGATGTATTGGCAGTAATGAACAAACAAAATATAATGCACAAATATTCACGGCATCTTTAGTGGGCTGTAAATAAAGAAGTGCCACATTGTAAACAATCCTTATCCCTAATGACTTCTACTTGTAAAAGGGAAAGAAACTATCAGGGAAATATAATTTAAAAGGGAAAAAAAAACTACAAAACCAAAAAAAATTTTTTTTCTCTCAACCCAGAAAACCTCTCCACAAATGCAGTGGAGTCCAAAAACAGTTATATTATTGAATAAACATTAAACCAAAATGTGATACATTCCATTGGCTATCTGCTAATAAATTGGGAAGACAGAAATCTTCCTTTCTTATACAGCCAAGCAGATAAAACTCATTACAAGATCGACAGTGAATAGTCTTCAAGCACAATGACTGGACAGTGCCTTTTGTCACAAATAGTTTATGCTAACTCTACCTGGTAATTGGGGTGGCCATCTGTTTCAACTTACAGGGTTTATCCTGAGGAAAAACAAACTCCTCTACATTACGTCAGGAGGTTGCTCTGTACCTCAGGGCAAGGTGCCCACTGCAGTTGGACTCCAATCTTCCCAGAGCAGCTGGGAGAGAGGGGCCCTATCTTTCTTGACGACCACGTTTGAAAGAGATGGTGACCAGGTCCTTGAGAAAAACATTCCTGGGTAACAAAACTGACAAAAGGCCTACCTAGCTTTGTCTAAAGTAAATTCTCTAAGAAAAAGGAGAGGAGGGAAATTACTTCCCTTATTTTCAGAGAGAATTAAGCCTTTTAGTTTTAAGTTTTCTTTGTCCTTACAAAAGCAGCAGTTAGGAGATAGTAGCTTAGGCAAATTGTAGTTCCAGGAAAACCTACAACCAACAATTCCTGTTTGTTTTTAACTCTCTCCTCCATATTAATGAACAAATTGTCTTGGTACTCAGTACCTTGTTGCTTCTAAACATGCTGTTTATTCCTTTTAAAGTATTTATCACTGGAGTCAAAATGATATATTTTGTGTAGAAAAGGGTAGAGAAAAACAGACAGTTGCTTATAACTTGCCAAGAAAAGTGGAAACTACATAGGGTTGCACCAAAATATTCATTATACTCAGGAAAAGAGTAAAAGAATGGAGACACCATTTTTGATATTTAAGATTGGCACAGTGTATAATTATCTGACCTTGAGTATTTTTCATTATTCTCTCTTAAAAATATTAACCAACCTCAAAATAATGCAATGGATTATTGCATTTTTTTTGAAAAAAAAAAAAACAGTATACTTAATGTGGGAGTGGCATATGTTTCACCGGGCTTCCCTGCTCTTGAAAGTCATTAATACTTAACTTAGTCCATTTAGAATTAATTATCTCAGGAATCAGTGCTCCAATGACAATATTCTTAACCTACAGCCAGCACCACAGATGGCTGAACACAAATCTCTTTTTTTTTCCTTTTAAACATAATAAGCCTTTTTTCTCTGGAGAAAAAAATATATATACATCATATCCTACAGTTGTATCTGTCAACAACAAAATGTACATAGATCTGTAACAATAATGCTTGAGAGATTGTGTAGAAAGAAAATATTTTAAAAGATGCCACTTTCAACATACACTTCTTTTTTGTTAAAGGACATTCTCCAGAACAAAGCTCAGAACCCCATGGAAATAAATTCCCAAATGAATCTGTAAGCCCTCAAGGCTACTTCCCTGCTCTTTTGTCACTAATTGTACTGACAGCTGGTAGTTCCTACTTTGAGACAATTTCTCTTCTCACCGCATATTTATTGAAACATACCTTGTTGTAGTATTGACCTTACACCATGAGGAAGCAGTGAAAAATAGCAAACTCCCCTGGGTCCTGACAGATGGTTTTAGTATTCAGCTTTGTTGTCAGCATAGGACCTCACAGCATATGCAAAGCAAAGAAAATCAGCCTCCAAAGGGAAAATGAAATGTTATCTGAATTAAAGGGGCAATGTGGCAATTCACATATAATATTTGTGCTCAATCCTGTATTTCAAAGATAAAGTATCTTCAGTTGCAAAATAATTTCTAATTCTAAAGATGAAATACAAATGGGCCAAATATGTGTACTACAAATGTATGTGCCAAAGTGAGTCATGCATAGCCAAAATATTCAAAAAACTCTAAGCTCTGTCTTTATTAAGTAAAATATTATCGAAATGTTCATATTTTATTTTAACATAAAAGGTAAACAAATATTGTTTATTTGAATATGCAAATATTTATTGAATATGCAAATTTTGTGGAATTTAGGCAACACATCATTATTAACATAGCACACTGAAAACTTATGAAATCATTTACTTTTTAATGGACTTTCAATGTCAAGTGAATGAACATTATAACATTTTAAAATGAAATTTTAAAATGTAATTATTAGAGAAGAACATATTTGAAACAAGTATTTATCTTTTTATTGATGTGGTATTCTAGGCACAAATTTGAATTACATTTTTAAATTCAATATATTGAACCTTCTATGACTAATCTTCCATTCCCATTCCCACTCTTTCTGGTTCCTTATAACCTGTGTGATCCTGCCTTTTACCTTATCTCCCTGCCTCCCTTTTGTCCCTACTCCATCCCATTCTTCATTATCTCAGCAGTGTTGTCTTTCCCAAACACAGATCTGATTATGCCACTTCCTTGCTTAAAATTTCCTAATGATACTCAATTTCCTGGAAAATAATGTTCAAATCTCTTAGCAAAAAATTCAAGACCTTTCATAATACGGCTTCTATTTACATTTTTCTATCCTCCTGACTAATTCTCATCCCAAGCTTTACTCAACTGACCTGTGGCAAACATATCCTATGAAGATTCCCCAATGATCTATGCCTTTGTATCACTGTCTCTCATCAAGTGTGACTTGCTTCTCACCAACACATTATGGCAAACATGATGAGATGTCACAGGCTTAGACTGTGTTATATGGCAAAAACAATGGGAAGTAAATATGACCATTACATTACATAAGACCCCACCTTAACAGACCAGAGAGAGAGGAAGACTTTCCCTTCTTGGCTCTGAAGAAGGAAGCTGCCATGTTGTGAGAGAGCCTATGAAGAGGGCCACATGGCAAGGAACTGTGGGTGGCAGATGGGAGCTGAGTATAGCCTTGACCAACCACCACCAAGAAAATGAGGACGTTAGTCAAACAGCCATAGAAAATTAATTATGCCCACAACCTAAATATGCATGGAAATGGATTAGTCCCTAGTCAGGCCTCCAGATGAGAATGCACTATGCTGATACCTTGGTTCCAGCCTTGTGGGATCTTGAGCTGAGAATCCAGCTAAACCATTTTCAGACTCCTGACTCACAGAAACCATGAGATAAAAAAAAATGTGCTATTTTAAGCTGCTAAATTTGTGGTAATTTCTTTTTTGCAGCAATAGATGAATACACGCTTTTAGTCTCTAGAACTTTCCATACTTGTTCATACCTCTAGCCATCACTCATGCTGCTATGTCCTTCCCACTATCTCTGACTAAAAAACTCCTGTGCATGTTTGAAAATTTTTGCTTCATTATCTTTTCTTTGAAGATGTCACTGGCCTAAAATTTTAGAATCAAACACTCGCTTTCTGCACTCCCATATAACGATTCTAGGTCAAATACACTATATTGTATAATGTATACTTGCTAAGTGCCTCTTTCTCTATCTTTCTTCCCCCCATGTTTATGCATGTATGTAGGTGTACATAGAGAAATACCTTCAAATTATAGTCTAATATATGCAAAAGTCTAATATATATATGTGTGTGTGTGTGTGTGTGTGTGTGTAGTCTAATATATTGCAAAAGAAGGAACTTTGATTTATTTCTATTTCTCTACTATCAAGCATGAGTGTTTGGTACATGTTTGTGTGCATTAAATGAGTATTAGTAGTCATTATTTCAAGTAATAAAAACTATTATAATATAACAATTATAATAAGAATCCTGTCATTAATACACACTATGTCCCAGGTACTATGCTAAACACTTTACATACATTTACATGAGATAAGTGTGATTACTCAGATATTAAAGTTGAAAAAGCTGGAATTTGAACATGTAGCTGGATTTGCACTATTTTTAGATTCCCATCGTCTTGTTTATACCCTGCCTTTTTCAACCATATTTCCTTTGGCAATCTACACTTTCTAGTTCCACACATCTTTTTTTTTTTTTTTTTTTGCGGTACGCGGGCCTCTCAATGTTGTGGCCTCTCCCATTGTGGAGCACAGGCTCTGGACGTGCAGGCTCAGCAGCCATGGCTCACGGGCCCAGCCGCTCCGTGGCATGTGGGATCTTCCCGGACCGGGGCATGAACCTGTGTCCCCTGCATCGGCAGGCGGACTCTCAACCATTGCGCCTCCAGGGAAGCCCTCTTGTTCCACATATCTTGACAAGACAATCTATAATGCATGTTAGTCCTCTCGTGCCACATGGGAAGTCTCGTGACCCAAGCTAGGCTAACCAGACTCTTCCCTCAGATTTGAAATGAGGGTAGTAGGAGACAGTACACCATTCTTTATCTTGCATATACATAGAGTGTATGTGTGGAACGGCTAGTGACCACTTTTCTGAATATTAAAGAGGAAACTACATGCAGACTGAAATCAATACATTGAGGAAATCAGAACTATCACATGTAGCAAGAAACAGAACTTTGCCTAACTTATTTGAGCTCCTGGATTGAGCAGTTACTGAAAGGAATCTTAGCCCTAACAGGTATATGAATTAATAATTCCCTTTTAAGCTTGAGCTAATTTGCTTCGGATTTCTCCTGAAAAATACAAAGCCCAGTGTCTTTGGTTTGATAGTAAATGATAAAATTAGGATCTGAACTCAGCTCTGCCTGAATCCAAAGTTCATGGGGTTTTTTTGATGTGGACGATTTTATTTAAAGTCTTTATTGAGTTTGTTACAATATGGTTCCTATTTTATGTTTTTTTGGTCACAAGGCATGTGGGATCTTAGCTCCCTGACCAGGGATCAAACCCGCACCCCCTGCATTGGAAGGTGAAGTCTTAACCACTGGACCGCCAGGAAAGTCCCCAAAGTTTGTGTTTTAAAACAGTTTTTTGCTTTCTCCCCAAATAGAATGTAAACTCTTAATAAGAACCCTGAATTAAATGTCCTTATATACATTATACAATCAACAAAGTGCCAACATTTTAATAACAATAGTAATTTATTGTCCACCTGTAATAAAAATGTTTACAATAATACTACTTTATATATTATTTATTGTATATATTTTAGTTATATTATTATAGATTGACAATAAATAGGTGTGAACTGATAAGCAGTGGTGGAAGCCTATACTTCACAAGTTTATCCCTTAATAAAAAGTCAAATAAAACTTTGGAGTTCCATGTAGTTTGGTTTATAGAGGAGTCAAGGACACAGAGAAATGCAAGAATCTAATGCTAGCAAGTGCATTTTTAGGAATGCATATTTGAAACTTTCTTTAGACACTTAGAGAAGAAGAGAATAGAGATTGACCCAGGACATAATAGTCATTGGAGACACAGGAACCATTTCACACTCTGTATTTTTTCTCATGTATGTGTATTATTTTTACAACAGTATTATTAAAAAAAATAAAAGGGATAATTCTCATTTTTGAAAGTGCTAATAATCATATTTATGTATTTTAATTCCATTTGTTAATGCATTTTGTCTTTAAGAACACCACAGGGCATGAAGAAAATAAACTTTTACTACACTATAGAAAAATGCCAATTTCACTTGATTGTATGGACAGAGAAGGTACTTGCCTCTACATTTTTAATTTTCTGCTACCTTTCAATACAAACACCTTCATAATAATTTGGAGCATAAGTTATACACAGTGTAGTCAATCAAATAGCATCATTTTCATTCATATAATAAATCCATCAAAAAGGATATATGCCACTTTTTTTCCTGAGATGAAAGGCAATATGTTAATCCAAAAAGCTTTTTATTAAAAAAAAAAAACAAAACTGCAGAATAAAGATATTCAGCAAGCTAGATAATTAAAATTAAAAAGAAGAACTAGAAGCAAGGTACAGTCTTTGAAAAATAAGTGTCATCCCAGTAGCTGATGTGCTTTTTTTTTTTTTACAACTTTATTGGAGTATAATTGCTTCACAATGGTGTATCATTTTCTGCTCTATAACAAAGCGAATCGGCTATACACACACTGTAATATTTTTTTTCTATTCTCTATTGATACTAAAATCATAAAAATTACAACAATAAATTCTTTTTGTTGTATATAATACTTGAGTAACTTCTCTAATAAACTACAATTTGCATCTATCAATGAACTTCAATATATAATTTACTGCATCATGTAAAGATAAGTTTAATAGTGTCAGACCTATGGTTAGTTTAAGGACTACAGTTAGCATGCAGACCCAAGTTCAAACACCAGCTTTATTTCTGCTGATTTTATTTCTTTACTCATGCAGTATAACAATTTCCTGATGAGTAACAGTAAATATAGATAAGCAAGTTAAATATTTCAATCCTATGATGCCTGTGTTAACTGTTTTTTTTCTTTAGATCTCCCTAAAATAGCCAAATCTACATGTCCATTTCAGTTTGTGCTGTAGAAATAGATCAAGAAAAAATTAAAAGTTTTTATATTATCTAAAATGAGTAGAAAGCTTTACTACCCTTAGGCTAAAATGAAGTTTAAGAATACAGATAGATACATCATATAATGTTAAGGTTGGAAGGTACATAAAAGATCATCAAGACCAACTCTCTCATTTTATAAGTGTAGAAAAAGTTCTAAAAACATACCTGACTTTCTTGGAGTTAGAAGAGTTAACGTTTAGCTTCTCCCTCAGTCATACTCACCTGACAAAGATCAACCCAGATGTTATGGGTTGAATTGTGTTCCCTTGCCAGAGAAAACATGCTGAAGTTCTAAACCCCAGTTCTTCAGAATATGACCTTATTTGCAAACAGGTTCCATGCATTTGTAAGTAGTTAAGTTAGAGATCATACTGGGTAAGGTTGGCCCTTATTCCAATATTACTGGTGCCTTTAAAGAAGACAGCCATTTAAAGATAGAAAAATGCAGAGAGAATGCCGTGTGACTACAAAGGCAGAGATTGAAGTTATGCAGCTGTATACCAAGTAATACCAGAAATTGTCGGTAAACCAAGCAAGAAAGTGTTCCCCTATAGGTTTCAGAGGGAGCATGGCTTCAGTAATGCTTTGATTTCTTCTTACTTCTAGCCTTTGGAAGTGGGAGACAAAAATAAATTTATGTTTTAAGCCACCAGATTTGTGGTACTTTGTTACAGCAGCCCTAGGAAACTAATATACCAGGTCAGCCTACATATCTGCTTTTTTTGTTTACATAGGACCACCTGAAAGGGTGGCAGAAAGTCACACAACTGTGTGGACTTTTCTTATTTTAATTCATAGCCACAAAGTTCAAAAGAACACTTCTTAACAATCCTATTATACTTCCCTCCTGAGTGCACTTTCCCATACATTATAAGGGTGATTTCACAAAGTCTGCTTTTCTAAGTTCTCCAACATCCTCATCCCTTTCTAACCTGATGAGCTTGCCTTTAAACTGCTTTCATTTTCTCAGTGAAGTATAAACAAACTCCCTCATCTTCTACCATCAAATCTACAAATATGACTAAACCTATACACATATTCTTTGTCTTCCTGTTACAGAGCAGAAATATCACTATAGTTCTCAAAGCACCTCTTCCCTGTGGGCTCCTTACACATTCCCTTTCACTTTAAGGATGTCAATCCTTGTTTTACTATATGACTTTTTTCTGCTCAATATTGTAATGTTCTAATATTATTCTGTAATAAAAAGAAAGACAATGCTATCATTATTCTGTAAAAAACAAGACAAAACAAAATTTCCTATTTACTATGAATGTCCTCCCAGAGATTCCCCATTTCTTCTCTTCAGAAAAACTTAAAAATGTGCAAGTACATCTCCATCTTCTCATTTCCTTTTCACTTTTTAATCTGCACCATTTTGATTTCCGTCTTCTGCAATCACTATAATGTTTCTTATCAAGGTTGCCAAAGACCTTCATATTGGCCAATTAATTGGTTCCTGTTTGTTGTCATCATAGAATATTTCTTAGAACTTTATTTGAGGTTGACCACTCCCTTCTTTTTGAAGTATTTTCTTCTCTTGGACTTCTTGACTCTGCATTTTATGGGTTTTCTTCCTACCCCTTGGCTATTCCTTCCTAGTCTCCTTTGCTGAATATACTCCTCCACATTTTCTCTCAATGCTGGAGTTTTCAGTCCTTGATATCAACAACATTTCTCCAAAAGATTTCATCTGGTCCCATGGCTCCATACTGATGCCTTCCAAAATTATGTTCTAGCACTAGAATCTCCTCTGATTTCTAGACTTTTATATTTATGTACACAACTGTTTGAAGTCTCCACTTGAAATTTGATAGGTACCTCAAATGTAGCACATCCAAACTGAAATTACCCCCCAAAACCTGTTTCTTCTCCATTCTCAGAAAATGCCACCATAAACCAGATGCTCAGTCCAAAAGCCTAAAAGTTACACTTAATTACCCCAATTTTCTCTCCCCTCTCTCCACATTCCAATCCAAGTTTTATTGGTTACAACTTCAAAACATATCTAAAATATATGCACTTGACATTATTTCTATTGCCATCAATCTTCCAAGATTACATCATCTTTGGCCTCAGTTATTTAAGTAGCCCCCTACAAAAACCCATGCATCCCTATTCACCTTTCCCACAATTTTTTTCCAAACAGCATCTAGACAAGTGTCACAGACTAGATGTCTGAAGGCTTATCTATCCTGGAAATATTTAATTTTAATTAAGTTTGACTGTCTTCAGAAAGAGAATGTGCCCTCCAATTTATCACAGCTCTTCCCTTTTGTGTGTATCAAGCCTATCTTACCCATTATGCCACCCGCCTACCCCCTCTAGTCAGTTGAATTTGGATTCTGATCACAAATCATCTTTAAAAAATGTAAACCTATTTAACTCATAGACTGAGTAAAGAACATTGCCCTCCCTAACGTGGGTAAGCCTCACCTAATATGTTGAAGGCCAAATAGAATAAAAGGCTGAGTAAGAAAGAATTCTTTTTCTCTGCCTGACTGTCTTTGAGCTTGGACTTTGTCTTCTCCTGCCTTCAGACTTAGACTGGAACTATACCATCAGCTCTCCTGGGTCAAGACTTCTCAGCCACCATAATCACATGAGCCAGTTCTTTACAGTAAATCTCCCCCATATTCATTCACTCATTCATTTCTCTCTCTCTCTCATATATACATATCTATATACACATACATCTATAAATAAATAAATATATGCACGTGTGCATGCACACACACACACACACATATCTCCTACTAGTTCTATTTCTCTGAAGAACCCTGACATATACCTACATACATATGTATTTACACACACACACATATCAACATATCATCAGATACGTTTTGCCTGAGGGCAAGTAGGAATTCACAGAAAGCTGAAAGTCTTACAACTTATCCTAAGAATTTAGGATGTCCAATATGGTTATTCTGTCTAGATTGGTCAGTATGGGATGACCAGAAGAGTTGGAACAGCTACTGTATATAAGCTGTCCAGAGTCATCGATCTTTCCCAGGAATGTGGATAACAGTGGCCATGGGAAACTGGCCTCAGGCCCACTCTGCCTCAGCCCAGCTTCCGCACAAGCCCACACTACATCACTGAGGTGATAGAAGAAGATAGTACAATCATGGGAATAAGCAATTTTGATTTCTATACCATTATCTTCCTAAGGTAAGGGATACACAACCAAATTTTTGTCATTCTTCTCGAAAATCATTGCTGAGGAGAAAGTTTACTATCTGATAATTAATAGCCTATTAAAAGGCTATGATAGATAAATATAATAGAAACAACTGCTTCTAAAATTATGACAAACACTGAGGGATTATCCTTTCAAAAGTGAAACAATTTTAAAATAAAATTTAACCTACATTTCTTAAAAATGCTATTTGCCAGGATTTATTCTAAGATCTTAATGTTGCATGATTTAATTAAATCCCAACAAAACCCTATGAGGTAAGTGATGCTATTTTATCACTTATAGAATAGGAAACATGCTCTCTAAGGCTGAAGAACTTGCTCAAGGTTATAAAGTCACTGATGTGATTCACATTTAGATATGAGGGACTTAAGTGCCCCCATCCCATGATACTTAACTAGTCACTAAAAGGAATATATTAAAAAATAAACTTACCAATATTGATTTTTATTTTTATCAATTTTAATTTATTCATATGTAAGTTGACACTATGAACCTTTTCTAAGAGCTAGGCAGGGATTCATATTAAAAATGTAATTGGACATCATAGAATTTTAAGATATTATATGGAGTTTTCCTTATCTAAACCTATTAAATATGCTTACTTAAGAAACTCGCATATTTTTTAAAAGATTATGTATTAACATAGCTTATCAGTTACAAGGAACTGACTTAGAATAATTGAATAAATGAATTATCTGAGACTATTTAAACCAGTCAAATCCAAGCAACTTTGTAATTTTGTGCACTAGTTCAAACACAGTCTGATTAATGGAACAAATATTTGGTAACCACAGTCAATTATCATGACTGCTAAATAATAATATAAACATAAATAAACTAATAAAATGCATTTTGGTCATCTCAAATTGACTCGGATATGATTTTCATTAATTGGTTTTCTCTTAACCTAATTTTTTTTCAAATGTTATTGAACTCTAAAGTTCTCTTTACATTTCTAAAAAAACTTTGAAAGTATAAGTGGATGGCTATATTATTCTCTTATTTTGAGAGAGGTTTAATAAACAATAAGACAAAATCCAAAGAAGTCTTTATTTTGATTATTTAACAAAGTCACAATGAAAGCCAATATTTTAAAGTAATTATACTTTTTAAATAGGTATATAAAAGATCACTTTTTAGTGTTTATAACCAACTTATATAAATAATAACATAAGTCACAAAATATATACTTCAATATGTCACATCAAATAGCTAATGGAAAGCAATATACATTAGTATTGATTTAAGTGATAGTATCTAAATTATTTGGGCCTCCTATCGATTTCTTTTCAGAATTTCAAATGTTCCTTATAACAAAATCAATATGGCACTTTACAAGACAGTTGGCCAAAAGTGAGGCCATTCTCTAGGCAGTACTTTCAGAAACGTATCCATCTCATATTGATCTAGTTATCCATATCAATTTGTTAATAGAGATATTAATTTGAAGAGTACAATGGACAACATATATTTGAAACTAAGTACAGGACATGCAGATATTTTGTACAACTAATTGACAATGAAAAAAGGATAACAGAGAAATAAAATATGAAATGAGTGATACATACCCATTATGGTAGATATTGATTATTACATTTAAAAATTTACATTAATGATTGTTTTTAGAAGCTATTATCTTTTAAAATATACTAAAAAACAACAAAAGCAAATAAACTCCTGATACTGTAACCAAAGTTTCTGAAAGGAGAATAACTACTGCCATTTCCATGAACTTTATGAAGTTTTCTAGCATGAATAGAAGATCAATGGTAAAAAGTTGAGTCTATCTTTCTTACCTATATTGTGGATATTATTATAATGGAATAAGCTAAAATTAATTTTAAAAAACAAAACATTGTGATGTAAAATTTGATTAAGTGCTCTATACTTAATAAGGGTGAGAGGAGGGGTTTATACTTTCTGGTATAAACCTGAAAGGTATTCCAGTTAAAAAAAAAAAAGTAAATATTTTGACTAAAAAATAATTTCAAAACTAACCTAAACAGTTTATGATATTATTTTTCAATGATATTTTCATATTTTTGTGTGCACACATATTTACAACATATTATTATCAATCATATAGTCAATACAATGTTTGGTTATTGGTTTTCTTCTCCTTAACTGACATCTTTCATCACCTAAGTAAAAATAACAATAGAATCTACTTAGTACATTAAAATGAAAAAATTACTTCCAAGAGGAGAGGACATAGACAGCCTGCCATTGTTCACAAAGAATGTATAGTTTGACTCCACAGTTGGGTTTTGCAAAGGAAGAGTGTGGGGATTATAGAAGTTCAGGGGATCCACAGAGTGAGAGCTTCAATCTTCAGAAGGCATATTCTAAAGAAAGACTGTTAGGGGCCCAGGGCAGAGATAATTCCTCTAAACTTGCTTGAGGTTCTAGACTTCAGCAAGAAAGCTTAGGTTCCTTTCTATCTATGGAGCCCGTATACAAAGATAAGATGGGGCAAAGATAAGAATGTGCATTTGGCTGGGTCATGCCCCCAGCTGTATTTCTTAGGGATCTGCATCTGGCAGAATGAGTTGCCAAAAGAAAAAATGTATTTCCAAAAATGTGCTATAGATATGGAGATCTTTATAATCCATCAGCCTAAAGGCAGAATTGGTCCTCAGATCTGAAATAGGACATTTAGTTGGTGAGTAATGTGTTCTATTTGCATGGGTTGGAGAGATTCAGAGCCAATAGTGAGTCAGGCCAACACAGTGACCATAGTTTGGCACTTCTCAAATTTGGTCCCACAATGTTATTTCTCTTATTTTCCCCATGTAATTGTAAATTTCTTGAGGATTATTTCTTCCTCTATTTTTACAACCAAGGGTGTAAACTTCCTGAAGTATTACTTTATATTATGTATAGAATACAATGCTATTGTATATTTATGTAAAGCATATATGTCTTAGAGAATCCTAAGAAAAAAACAGAAATAACCAGAAATGTACTTATGAATCAATAACATAAAACCATATATATCTTTTTTGTCAAAATGTATCTCTCTGAATTATTTGTGAAGTACATAGTAATATTTTAAATAATTTCATTAACAGGAGAAAGCAGGTGTCAATGAATGTCCCATCTCATTACTCTTGCTGAAACTACATCTTCTTATTTGGTATTATTTAACTTCATAAACATTTTTCTCTTGATTATATTGTTTCTAATTTCTGGTCTTTTGAAAAAAAATGTTAAGGGATTTCCAACAGAGGAAAACATAAAATTGAAAGAATCTTAATGGTGATGCAAAATGAATCCTTAGGATAAAATATTTCATAATTTATCATTTAGGATAAAATATAATTTTAAATTCTGATAGTACCATTAAAACTACACCCAATACACAACAATGTGTTCCATCATATTTCTCATCAAAATTGGCTCTTTGGATATAAACCATAGACTTCCAATATTGAAATATCATACTGGACAAGTGCAACTATGTACATCCCAATTCACCTGTTGAGGTCTCGTTTATGAGAGCAGAGTCTTCATTCTCTTAATCTCTCAAATTCTCTAAACCATCTTGGGAATTCAGTCTAAAAAACATATCTAGTATACATATATCTATTCTTATTTCAAAGGATTCATAACTTACAGGGAAAAATATAGGTTAAAATAATTCATGTACATCTGAGTTTGACACATGAGACCTCCACAGCAAAGTACCACTTCTCTACATAAATCCTTGGATAGAACTAATCATTAAGTGATACTAAAGCCCTGTGGACATTACTATATTTTCATATGTAAACTTTACATAGATAACAAAATATCTTCAACCCTATAAAATTGGGCTATAGTGCCAATTTTTCTGACAGTTTCCCAAACATCTTAATTACCACTAAATCAATAGTGTCCTACTTTTATATTCACATAAGAATGGAATGTTTGTGGTATTATTGTTCATTATATATTAGAAAACTTTTGATTTGTTTACAGTTATAGGCATAGCACAAATACAATTAATAAAGGATAGTTTTAAACGACTGTCTATATACTTTGCATGAAGAACAGTGGTAGGGTTTATTAAGGGTTCACAACAGCACATAGTGCAAGCTTTATCCTCATTTGAATTTACACTCTAAATGGGAAACAATACATAAACCTTCTGAAAGATAACTAAAAATAAAAGACAGGAAGCAATAAGTGCTAAAACTGAAAGATGCCCAATAACTTACATAGGCCATGTGAATAAACAGCCATAACTCTAGGCTGAGATTTTTCATAGAAGGCATGGAAAAGAATGGTATTTTCATAAAAGCGCCTTCATTTTTTAAGGCTATAAGCTACAGAAATGAAATGCACTTTAGGCTGAAGCTCTGTTTAAACAAATATCAACTTGTTTGTTAGACTGAACAGTCTCAGACATGGTGAGCCATGCACATTTGGAGAATTAGTAAGGATGGTACTTGGCTTTGGGTAATAGGGTTATAGGAGTGAAGAAAACAATTTGTGGGCAGACAGTGAAAGGCCTTAACTGTTAGCTTAAGGTATAATGGCTTCATTCTTCAAATTTGGCAAGTCATTGAAATGATTTTCTCTTGAGGCTTTTTTGTAGTTTTTTTTCCCTCCAATGCTATGAGACATTTGTTCAAATTACTCCCACCCATAATATATTTTGAACTCAGAAGAATCAGGTCCCAGCAACAGAACTTTTTGTCCAATAGAGTAATGTAATGTTGAGAAAGAAATCTCCAGAGGGTATTTTCAGTGTTCTCAAGAGCTATCTTCTGAATGGATGAAAACCTGACAGAAGTGCCTAACTCACAAGCATCTGGTTTGAAAAGAACTCTTTATAAGCTGTGACAAAGCGAAAGAGAGGCATGGACATATATACAGTACCAAACGTAAGGTAGATAGATAGTGGGAAGCAGCCACATAGCACACGGAGATCAGCTCGGTGCTTTGTGACTGCCTGGAGGAGTGGGATGGGGGGGTGGGAGGGAGGGAGACGCAAGAGGGAAGGGATGTGGGAACAGATGTATATGTATGACTGATTCACTTTGTTATAAAGCAGAAACTAATAAAAAATAATAAGAAGAAGAACTCTTTATAAAAAGGAAACTGTCTTGATGCTACTGCTTTTGAAGTATAGTATGGGTATTTCACTACTTCAGTGACCCTGTAGTACAAAAGTACCACAAAAATATATTTGCAAGGATCAGTCTGTAAGTTGGAGGTAGTGTAGTGCAGAAGAATCAATCCCCTCTCAGGAATCAGAGAAATGAGTCAAAATCCCTGCACTTGTATTGTGTGATTTTGGGCAACTCACTTGTCTTTTAAGAATACTAATTTATTTTTTCTAATGGAAACTCTGTCTGGTTATTGTATGTAAAGAACAAAATAACATAAATGCAGTTCCTGCCACATAGAAGATGTTGAATAGTTACCATTCTTATTGTACAAACATACAATACAATACAAAACATACATCTGTCAAACAAAAACGTTAAAACTTTACATATCTTCCCCTACCAAGCATTTGTGGACACACAAGGTAATCATCAGCTACCATATCACCCAATGAGGGAAGACACATTATGAATGGAATTTGGTGAAATACAGGGAGTAAGATCATATGCTTGGACACAAAACAAGTCAAGGTAAATTTAAGAAAACTGAAATCCTATCAAGTATCTTTTTTGACCACAACACTATGAGGCCAGAAAACAACTACAAAAAATATATATATACATGCAAAAAACACAAACATGTGAAGGGTAAACAATATGCTACTAAACAACCAATGGATCACTGAAGAAATCAAAGAAGAAATTTTAAAAATACTGAAGATAAATGAAAACAAAACCACAACTATCCAAAATCTATGGGTTACAGAAAAAGCAATTCTAAGAAGGAAGTTTATAGTGATATAAGCCTAACTCAGGAAACAAGAAAAATCTCAAATAAACAACCTAATCTTATACCTAAAGTAACTAGAAGAACAAAAAAAAAACAAAATTAGTAAAGGAAAAAATAAAGGTCAGGCTAGAAATAAATAAAATAGAGATTTAAAAAACAATACAAAAGGTTAATAAAACCAAAAGGTGGTTCTTGAAAAAGATAAAGAAAATTGATAAACTTTTATCTAGGCCAATTAAAAAAAAAAAATGGAGGGCCCAAGTCAGCAAAATTAGAAATGAAAAAGAAGTTACAACTGACAACACAGAAATACAAAGGATCATAAGAGATTACTACAAACAAGTAAACGCCAATAAAATGGACAATCTAGAAGAAATGGACAAATTCCTAGAAAGGTACAATCTTCCAAGACTGATCCAGGAAGAAATAGAAAATATGAACAGACCAGTTAATATTAATGAAATTGAATCAGTCATTTAAACAAAGAAACAAAACAAAAAACAACTCCAAAAGTCAAGGACCAGATGGCTTCACAGGTGAATTCCACCAAACATTTACAGAGTTAACACTTATCCTTCTCAAACTATTCCCAAAAAATGCAGAGGAAAGAATGCTTTAGAACTCATTTTATAAGGCCAGCACCACCCTGATACCAAAACCAGACAAAGATATTACAAAAAAAAGAAAAGAAAAGAAATTACAAGCCAATTTCACTATGAACACAGATGCAAAAACCCTCAACAAAATATTAGGAAACCAAATTCAACTATACATTAAAAGGATTATACTCCCTGACCAAGCAGGATTTATTCCAGGGATGCAAACATGGTTCATTATCCACAAATCAATCATTGTGATATACCACATTAACAACTTGAAGAATAAAAATCACACGTTCATCTCAATAGATGCAGAAAAAACTCTTGACAAAATTCAACATCATTTATGATAAAAATTATCAAAAACGTGGGTATAGAGGGAACATACCTCAATATAATAAAGACCATATATAATAAGCCTACTGCTAACCTCATACTCAACAGTGAAAAGCTGAAAGCCTTTCCTCCAAAATCAAGAAGAAGACAAGGATGCCCACTCCCCACACTTCTATTTAATGTAGTGTGGGAAGTCCTAGCCAGAGCAATCAGAGAAGAAAAAGAAATAAAAGGAATCCAAACTGGAAAGAAAAAAGTAAAACTATCACTGTTTGCAGATGACATGACACTATACGTAGAAAATCCTAAAGGTGCCACCAAAAATCTACTAGAGCTCATCAATGAATTAGATAAAGTTGCAGGATACAAAATTAATATATAGAAATCTCTTGCATTTTTATACACTAACAATGAACTATGAGGAGAAATTAAGAAAACAATCTCATTTACCATCACATCAAAAAGAATAACACACCTAGAAATAAATTTATCTAAAGAGATTTAAGATCTGTACTCAGAAAACTATAAGACACTGATAAAAAAATTGAAGATGACACTAATAGTTAGAAAGATATACCATGTTCATAGATTAGAAGAAATAATATTGTTAAAATGACCATACTACTAAAGGTAATCTATAGATTCAATGAAATCCCTATCAAAATACAATTGGCATTTTTCAGAGAACTAGGACAAATAATTCTCAAATTTTTATGGAGACACAAAAAACTCAAATAGCCAAAATAATCTTAAGAACAGAGATTGAGATATCCCAACCCCTAACAGACTATAGTACTAAGCTATAGTAATCAAAACAGTATAGTACTAGCACAAAAACAGACACATAGATCAATGGACCATAATAGAGAATGCAGAAATAACCCCAGTCACTTGTAGTGGTTAATCTATGACAAAAGAGGCAAGAATATACAATGGAAAAAAGGGAGTCTCTTCAGTAAGTGGTGCAAGGAAAACTCAACAGCTACATGTAAAATAATAAAATTAGAACATTGTCTCACACCATATACAAAAATAAACTCAACATGGTTTATATACCTAAATGTAAGACCAGAAACCATAAAACTCCTAGAAGAAAACATAGGCAGAATACTCTTTGACAAATTATATCAAATTTTTTTGATCTATCTCCTAAGACAGAGGAAACAAAAGCAAAAATAAACAAATGGAACCTAATTCAACTTAAAAGCTTTTGCACAGCAAAGAAAACCAATGAGAAAACAAAAAGATAACCTACTGAATGGAAGAAAATATTTTCAAATGATGATACTAATAAGGGGTTAATATTCAAAATATATAAACAGCTCATAAAATCCATGCCAAAAGAAAATAACCCAATTAAAAAATGGGCAGAAGACCTGAATAGACAGTTTTCCAAAGAAGAGATAAAGATGGCCAGCAGGCACATGAAAAGATGCTTACCATCGCTAATTATCAGAGAAATGTAAATCAAAACCACAATGAGATATTACCTCACACCTGTCAGAATGACCATCATCAAAAAGAACACAAATAATAAGTGTTGGTAAGGATGTGGAGCAAAGAGAACACTTGTACACTGTTGGTAGGAATGTAAATTATTGGAGCCACTATGGAAAACAGTATGGAGTTTCCTCAAAAACACTAAAAGTAGAACTACCATATGATCCAGCAATTCCACTACTGGGTATATATCCAATGAAAATGAAATCACTAATTCAAAAAGATACAGACAACCCAGTGTTCATAGCAGCATTATTTACACTAGCCAATATCTGGAAGCAACCTAAGTGTCCATCAACAGATGAATGGATAAAGATGTAGTGTGTGTGTGTATATATATATACACACACACACACACACATACATACACACACACACAATGGAATACTACTTAGCCAAAGAAAAGAAAGAAATTTTGTCATTTATAACAACATGCATGGACCCAGTGGGTATTATGCTTAGTGAAATAAGTCAGACAGAGAAAGAAATATACTATACGTTTTCACTTAAACAGACTTAAACAGAGGAATGAATACAACAAAACAGAATAGACTTACAGATAAAGAGAACAAACTAGTAGTTACCCGTGGGAAGAAGGAAGTGATAAAGGGTCAAACAGGAGTAGGGAATTAAAGGTCACAAAGCTTATAAAATAAATAGGCTACAATGATATACCACACAGGGAATATAACCAATACTTTATAATTTTAAATGGAATATAATCTATAAGAATTTTGAATCACTATATTGTACACCTGAAACTAATATAATATTGCAAATCAACTATACCTTGTTAAAAATAAGTAATTAAATAAATAAATAGGAAAAATATATTGCAGTAGATAGTGGTTATGAGGCTCTCTCTAGCAATTTTTTTAAATCTACTTTCTATATATCCTAAACATCATTTTTCTCACTCCTAACAAACTCTGCATAGTCACAAAATGTATAGAAAACAGTTAAGCAGGAGAAATGAAGAAATTTGACACGTTTTCACATATGAAACACATTGTGTCAAAGGTCCTAGTCATCCCGATAGAATAAGTGACCTCTAAAATTATAGACAACTTTATATGAGGACAAACATAACGATTTTCACAATGTTTCTCTCTGCAAAACAATGAGGTTGACTAGATCTCAGTACACCATTCAGATCATCACATTGGGCTCATACAAATAGTTCCACCTTAGGACGAGGATTCAGTCCTCTATTGCTAGCCTTTACATGCATGTGCAACACCTAATTATCAGAACACTTGCTACTCTCCACTAAGATTGTTAATTACATCAGAGGCAGGGCTTTCTTCCAGGGACTTATTTTCTTCTATGATACTATAATAATCAAGAGTTAATTCAGGTTTGAACTCAGGTGCTTCATTTTTCTTAGGCACATAAAGTTTAATTTACATTAGGAATTACATTTTAGCTGGTCATATGACCAATATAAATTAATTTTTATCTCTCACCAGTTATTTCAACCAAGAATTATTCTTTACAGTTCTCACTTTCCCTATTCAAAGACTAGATCAACATCTTAGAAACTATACAATATGTTGTCTGATACCAAATTTCTCTTTAATATGTTTGAAGATGATGATAAACAAATATATTTACCTCTTGAATGGAAAAAGTGTGAATTTGAATCAGTTATGCTTTAGTGGGATATCATTGATAGTTACATAAATTCATCCTGGGGGGCAGAGTCAAGATGGCAGCATGAGAAGAGATAGTATTCACATCTCCCCACAACTAGGGTGCCTGCCGGATGCTGGTGGGGGACCTCAATGTGCAAGGAGACAGGAGGAACCCCCAAGCCAACCAGTAGGATGTGGGTGGACTGAGGGGGGAGGAGAAGTGGAATCCAGAAAGGACCAGTGCCCCTGAGGGGTGGCAGGGGGTAGGGGTTCCCATGCCTGGAGGGATCCTCAGGGGATAGGATCAGTGGGGAGCATGCCAAGCGTTTCCCCTGTACAATTGGCCTGGGAAGCCTACCGGCTCTTGGGGCAGGTTCTACACCCTCAGAGGCCCCCTCTGGTCCGGGTTGGTCCTGGGGGCATAGAGGGGAGGACGAGGGACAACAGGAGAGGCAGGCAGAAGGGGCCCTCCAGGACAAAGGAGCGAGAGAGGAGCAGAGCAGGTTTGCCCCACCAACTCAGGCCTGGGAAGCCTGATGGGCTCCCAGGCTGAGTCTCCAGCCCTCTGAGACCTGGGACCCATTTATTTTGTTGAGCTTAAACCCCACACCACAACCCCCCCCACCCAGGGCCTTTTCCAGCCCTGTGTGTCCTAAGCATAGGCACCGCCCACCACCTAATACCCACCCCTAAGGCCCACCCCCTACAGCCAAGGCCCCTTCCACCTTTTTGTTTTTTCTCCTCTTTTTTACTATTGTGGTTCTGTTTTACTTTCCAGTTGTTGTTTCATCTATATTTTTCTTTATATATTCTTTCTAAATATCTTTTAGTTTCCTAGTCTAATTTTATTTTTTACTCTTTGTTATTGCTCTTTTTTTCTTTTTTTTCTTTTTCCACCCTCTGCGGCTTGCGGGATCTTGACTCATGAGCCGAAGGTTGGCCAAAGCTCCTGTGGTGTCCGAACCTGACCTAACAGAGAATCTCAGACCCCAGGGAATATTCATCAGAGTGAGGTCTCCTGGAGGTGCTCATCTCAGCACCAAGACCCAGCTCTACCCACCAGCCTACAAACTCCAGTGATGGAAGCCTCCGGCCAAACAATCAGTAAGACAGGAACAGAATCCCACTCTTAAAAAAAAAAAAAAAAAAAAAAAAAAAAAAAAAGAGAGACAGCAAAAAAATATGTCACAGATGAAGGAGCAAGGTAAAAACGTGCAAAACCAAATAAATGAAGAGGAAATACGCAATCTGCCTGAAAAAGAATTCAGAGTAATGATAGTAAAGATGATCTAGAATCTCGGAAAGAGAATGGAGGCACGGATTGAGGAAATAGAAGAAATTATTAATAAAGATCTAGAAGAACTGAAGAACAAACAGAGGTGAACAATACAATAACTGAAATGAAAAACACACTAGAAGGAATCAATAACAGAGTAACAGAGGCAGAACGAATATGTGAGATGGAAGACAGAATGGTGGAAATAACTGCCAAGGAGCAGAATAAAGAAAAAAGAATGAAAAGAATGAAAGATAATCCCAGAGACTTCTGGGACAACACTAAATGCACAACATTTGAATTATAGGGGTCCCAGAAGAAAAAGAGAAAAGGAAACGGTCTGAGAAAATATTTGAAGAGACTATAGTGGAAAACTTCACTAACATGGGAAAGGAAACAGTCACCCAAGTCCAGGAAGCACAGAGAGTCCCATACAGGACAAACCCTAGAAGAAAACCCCAAGACATATATTACTGAAATTAACAAAAGATTAAATTCAAAGAAAAATATTAAAAGCAGCAAGAGAAAAGCAAAAAATAACATACAAAGGAATCCCCATAAGGTTATCAGTTGATTTTTCAGCAGAAATTCTGCAGGCCAGAAGGGAGTGGCAGGATATAGTTTAAGTAATGAAAGGGAAAAATCTACAACCAAGATTACTTTACCCAGCAAGGATCTCACTCAGATTTGATGGAGAAAACAAATGCTTTTCAAACAAGCAAAAGCTAAGAGAATTCAGCACCACCAAACCAGCTTTACAACAAATGCTAAAGAAACTTCTCCAGGCAGGAAACACAAGAGAAGAAAAAGACCCACAAAAACAAACTCAAAACAATTAAGAAAATGGTAATAGAAACATACATATCGATAATAACCTTGAATGTAAAGGGACTGAATGCCCCAACCAAAAGACACAGACTGGATGAATGCATACTAAAAGACCAATATATATGCTGTCTACAAGAGACCCACTTCAAATCTAGGAACACATAGAGACTGAAAGTGAAGGAATGGAAAAAGATATTCCATGCAAATGGAAATCAAAAGAAAGCTGGAGTAGCAATACTCATATCAGATAAAATAAACTTTAAAATAAAGACTGTTACAAGAGATAAAGAAGGACACTACATAATGATCAAGGGATCAATCCAAGAATAAGATATAACAATTATAAATGTTTATGCACCCAACATAGGAGCACCTCAATATATAAAGCAAATGCTAACAACCATGAGAGGGGAAATCCACAGTAACACAATAATAGTAGGGGACTTTAACACCCCACTTACACCAATGGACAGATCATCCATACAGAAAATAAGGAAACACAAGCTTTAAATGATACAATAGACTAGACAGATTTAATTGATATTTATAGAACATTCCACTCAAAGGTGGCAGAACACACTTTCTTCTCAAGTGCACATGGAACATTCTTCAGGACAGATCACATCTTGGGTCACAAATCAAGCTTTGGAAAATTTAAGAAAATTGAAATTGTATCAAGCTTCTTTTCTGAGCACAACACTATGAGATTGGATATCAATTATGGGAAAAAACTGCAAAAAACACAAATACATGGAGGTTAAACAGTGTGCTAATAAATAACCAAGAGATCACTGAAGAAATCAAAGAAGAAATTTAAAAATACATAGAAACAAATGACAATGAAAACATGACAACTCAAAACCTATGGGACACAGCAAAAACAGTTCTAAGAGGGAAGTTTATAGCAACTCAATCTCACTTCAAGAAACAAGAAAACTCCCAAATAAAAAAACTAACCCTACACATAAAGCAACTAGAGAAAGAAGAACAAAAAAAAACCAAGTCAGTAGAAGCAAAGAAATCATAAACATCAGAGCAGAAATAAATGGAATAGAAATGAAGAAAACAATAGCAAAGATCAACTAAAAGCTGGTTCTTTGAGAAGATAAACAAAATTGATAAACCCTTAGCCAGACTCAAGAAGAAAATAAAGGAGATGACACAAATCAATAAAATTAGAAATAAAAAGAAGAAATCACAAGTGAAGCTTCAGATATACAAAAGGATTATAAAAGACTGCTACAAACAACTATATATCAATAAAATGGACAACCACAAAGAAATGGACAAATTCTTGGAAAGGTACAATTTTCCAAGACTGAACCAGGAAGAATTAGGAAATATAAACAGACTATCACAAGCAATGAAATTGAAACTGTAATTTAAAATCTTCCAACAGACAAAAGTCCAGGACCAGATGGCTTCACAGGCGAATTCTACCAAACATTTAGAGAAGAGCTAATACCTATCCTTCTCAAACTCTTCCAAAAAATTGCAGAGGGAGGAACACTCCCAAATTCATTCTACAAAGCCACCATCACCCTGACACCAAAACCAGAAAAAGATATCACAAAAAAAGAAAATTATACACCTATATCACTGATGAACATAGATGCAAAAATCCTGAACAAAATACTAGCAAACAGAATATAACAACACATTAAAAGGATCATACACCATGATCAAGTGTGATTTATCCCAGAAATGCAAGGATTCTTCAATATATGCAAATCAATCAATGTGATATACCATACAAACAAATTAAGGAATAAAAATCATATGATCATCTCAATAGATGGAGGCAAAACTTTTGACAAAATTCAACACCGATATATGATAAAAACTCTCCAGAAAATGTGCATAGTGGGAACCTACCTCAACATAATAAAAGGCCATATATGACAAACCCACAGAAAACCTCACAGTCAATGGTGAAAAACTGAAAGCATTTTCACTAAGATCATGAGCAAGACAAGAATGTCTGCTCTTGCTACTCTTATTCAATATAGTTTTGGAAGTCCTAGCCACAGCAATCAGAGAAGAAAAGGAAATAAAAGGACTCCAAATTGGAAAGAAAGAAGTAAAGCTGTCACTGTTTGCAGATGATATGACACTATACATAGAAAATCCTAAAAATGTCATCAGAAAACTACTAGAATTAATCAGTGAATTTGGTAAGGGCTGCAGGATACAAATTTAATGCACAGAAATCCCTTGCATTCCTATACACTAACAATGAAACATCAGAAAAAGAAATTAAGGAAACAATCCCATTTCCCATTGCAACAAAAATAATAAAATACCTAGGAATAAACCTACCTAAGGAGGCAAAAGACTTGTACTCTGAAAGCTATAAAACAGTGATGAGAGAAATCAAAGATGACATAAACAAATGGAGAAATATACCATGTTCTTGGATTGGAAGAATCAATATTGTGAAAATGACTATACTACACAAAGCAATCTACAAATGCAATGCAATCCCTATCAAATTACCAATGGCATTCTTCACAGAATTAGAACAAAAAATTTTACAATTTGTATGGAAACTCAAAGCACCCTGAATAGCCAAAGCAAACCTGAGAAAGAGAAACAGAGCTGGAAGAATCAGGCTCCCCAACTTCAGACAATACTACAAAGCTACAATAATCAAGACAGTATGGCACTGGCACAAAAACAGAAATATAGATCAATGGTACAGGATAGAAAGCCCACAGATAAACCCATACACTTATGGTCATCTAACTTATGATAAAGGATGTAAGAACATACAATGGAGAAAAGACAGCTTTTTCAGCTGGGAAAACTGGACAGCTACATGTAAAAGAATGAAATTAGAACACTACCTAATACCATACACAAAAATAAACTCCAAATGGAGTAAAGACCTAAATGTAAGACACTATAAAACTGTTAGAGGAAAACATCAGAAAAACACTCTGACATAAAACCACAGCAAGATTTTTTTTGACCCACCTCCTAGAGCAATGGAAATTAAAACAAAAATAAACAAATGGGACCTAATTAAACGTAAAAGCTTTTGCACAACAAAGGAAACCATAAGCAAGATGAAAAGACAAACCTCAGAATGGGAGAAAATACTTGCAAATGAAACAACGGACAAAGGAATAATCTCCAAAATATACAAACAGCTCACGGAGCTCAATATCAAAAACAGCAAACAACCCAATTTAAAAATGGGTGGAAGACCTAAATAGACATTTCAACAAAGAGGACATACAGATGGCCAAGAGGCACGTAAAAAGATGCTCAACATCACTAATCACTAGAAAAATTCAAGTCAAAACTACAATGACGGGGGCTTCCCTGGTGGCGCAGTGGTTCAGAGTCCGCCTGCCAATTCAGGGGACACGGGTTCATGCCCCGATCTGGGAAGATCCCACATGCCGCGGAGCGGCTGGGCCCGTGAGCAATGGCCACTGAGCCTGCGCGTCCGGAGCCTGTGCTCCACAACGGGAGAGGCCACAACAGTGAGAGGCCTGCGTACCACAAAAAAAAAAAAAAAAACCTACAATGACGTATCACCTCACATCGATCAGAATGGCCATTATCAAAAAATCTAGAAACAGTAAATGCTGGAGAGGGTGTGGTGAAAAGGGAACCCTCCTGCACTGTTGGTGGGAATGTAAATTGATACAACCACTAAGGAGAACAGTATGGGGGTTCCTTAAAAAGCTAAAAATAGAACTACCATGCAACCCAGCAATCCCACTACTGGGCATATACCCTGAGAAAACCATGATTCAAAACGAGACATGTACCAAATGTTCACTGCAGCACTATTTACAATAGCCAGGACATGGAAGCAACCTAAATGTCCATCAACAGCTGAATGGATAAAGAAGATGTGGCACACATATACAATGGAATATTACTCAGGCATAAAAGAAACAAAATTCAGTTATTTGTAGTGAGGTGGATGGACCTAGAGTCTGTCATACAGAGTGAAGCAAGTCATAAAGAGAAAAACAGGTACCATAGGCTAATGCATATATATGGAATTTTTAAAAAATGGTACTGATGAACCTAGTGGCAGGACAGGAATAAAGACACAGACATAGAGAATGGACTTGAGAACACGGCAGCGTGGTGGTGGTGGGGGGGAAGCTGGGGCAAAGTGAGAGTAGCATCAACATATATAAGCTACCAAATGTAAAACAGATAGCTTGTGGGCAGAATAGTACAGGGACATCAGCTCGTTGCTTTGCGATGACCTAGAGGAGTAGGATATGGAAGGTGAGAGGGAGGCTCAAGAGGGAGGGGATGTGGGGATATATGTATGCATATGGCTGATTCACTTTGTTGTACAACAGAAACTAACACAGCATTGTGAAGTGATTATACTCTAATAAAGATGTATAATAAATAAATTCATCCTGAAACTTAACTAAAATAAAAATAACCATTTATTATTTCTCACTATTTCTGTGGGTCAGAAACTTCAGTGGCTTAGTTGACATGTTCTAACTTGAGGTCTCTCATGAGGTAGCAATCACTTCTCATCTGGGCTGCAGTCATCTGAAGAACTAATTGGGACTAGACAATTTTCTTCCAAGGTGGATCACACATTTTACATTGTTGGCAAACTGGTAGTGGCTGATAGTTGGTAGCCTGAATTTCTCTCCATACAGACCTCTCCCTAGGACAGCTTGAATGTCCTCATAGCGTGGTGTCTGGCTTTCCCAAAATCAAGCAGCCCAAAGTCCAAGGCAGAGGCTGCATGCCTTTTATAACCTTCCTGTAGAAGTCATACTTCATCCGTTCCACTATATTCCATTGGGCACAAAGGGCCAGCCCTGATTTCATGTGAAGGGTACTAAGCAAGGATGGAATACCAGGAGGAGAGCAACACTGGAGTCTACCTTAGAGTGTGACACCAGAGTTTATTCACCAGCCCCTAAAATTCATGACCCTCTATATGCAAAAACATTTTCCCCTTCTCAAGACCCTAAAATGTCTCATATCAGCACTAATTCAGCTTCCAAGTGTAGATAAGACACTTCAGGTATGATTGCTGGAGTACAACCACCTAGAAGAAGTTCTTTTCAAGTGAGGACTTGTGAACTGAAGAGAGAAGTTAACTTCTTTCCTACCCACCCGCTTCAACTCCATACATCTACTATACAATGATAAGACAGATCACCTCTCTAGACCTTTATCTTCAAAGAGAAAAAAAGGGAGCACACAACTGTCGTTATTTCATACAATTCTGGAATTTGCCCAGGCCCATGATTCTCTAATTAAAAATGATCCCTACTCACAAGGAGTAATTCGTCTTGCTTCTTGTTCTGCCCCTTGGATTCTAGATTCTACCCTCTGTGTTATCCTTGTCGTTACACAAGAAATGGCTGGTGTTTGCAGCTGAGTTTTTCCAACTTGTTCTTGTTCATAGTAGTAAGAGAGTCCATGTGCCTGTTTTCATATTGTGTTCTGTCATTTTTAATGGAAACTGAAGGTATTTCTGATAGTATAATCTTCTTTAAAACCTTGTGAGTCTCATATGAGTCTTATTAGGGTTCATTTCATTATATAAATGTGTCACTCACAAATTTCTTTGAGATAAATCAGTCTCTTTCTTGAGAATATACTAAGGTAAGTAAGGGACAACTCCATCAAAATTCTTACAACACATATAGTTTAAAGGAAGAAGATCTCTGAGGCTCACTCTTAAGACCCTTAGTGGGCTTTAATATGACAAAGTGGTTCTTAGAGGAGACTGTCTTAGACTTTTCTGACATCTTAAAGAATTGTATGGCTTCAACCTTGGCTTCATCTTTAGATCATGTTTTCCTGGAAGTGGCACACATTTGATCTTTTCCTGGCAGCCACTTGCCATTTCTCTTGCCATCTGGAAAAGCTGTGAACGAGGAAAAAAATGTCTAACTCTGCAAACCCTGCCTTCATTATGTTTAACAAATCTTCCTTTGGCTTCCATATCTCCTTTCACTTTTTACTTTAATCAGGGAGAGGAAGCCAGGTGGCACCTTCAACACTCTGGCTAGAAATTTCCCTAGCTATATCATCCAGTCAATTAGACATAGTTTCTAAATTCCACATTTCCGCAGACTAAAGCGTTGCTAAATATTTTATTATTACTCAACAATGATCCTCTTTCCTCAAGTTTCCAGTAATGTTTTCTTCACTTTCCTTTCATTACTCTCTCACAGGCTCCTCGAGGACCTTCAGGTTTCCTCTGATAGTCTCCTCAAGTCCATTTCAACTTCTGCCTGCTGTTTGGTTCCAAAATTACTGCCACACATTTAGGGTTTTTGGTTTTGTTTCGTTTTGTTTTGTTTTTACAGAAGCACCCCTCAGCCTGGTACAAAAGTCTCTGTTAGGTACCTATCACTGCATAACAAATCACCCCAAAACTTAGTGGCTTACAATATCAATAATCGTTAGTTGTCTCTCATGGTTTCTGTAGGGTAGGATTTCAGAAGTGACTCAGGCATTACTGGCTGTGGAGTCTCTCATAAGGTTGGGCTATAATCATCAGTAGGCTTGACTTGAGCTGGAGAAGCCTCTCTCAAGGTGGTTTCCAGAGATGGATGGCAAGTTGGTGTTGGCTACTGGCCAAGGGTATTTCAGCTCCTCCTGACATAGATCTCCCTGCAGGGTATCTTGAGTATTCTCAAGTATGACTTCTTACTTCCTTTATACGAACCTGTCCAGAACACTGAGGTAAAAGCTGCAATGCCTTTTGTAACTTAGTGTTGGAAGTCAAATACTGTCACTTTTGCTGAATTCCATTAATCACATATGACCAGTCTTGATTCAATGTGAGAAGGGCTACATAATGACTAATAATTGAAGAGACTGGAGCCACCTAGGAGACTAGATATCAAAGATGTTCTTTCCACCTTGTTCTCTTTCTGAAATGCTTTATTACTATCCAGAAAAGAAGTAAGAAAATTTGAGAGTTTTATGCAAGACTTATATCATAGGCCTTTTTCCCCCAGCTTTATTGAGATATAATTGATATATAATATTGTGTATATTTAAGGTATATAATGTGTTGATTTGATACATTTATATATTACAATATGTTTACCACTGTAGCTTTAGCTAACATCGTCATCACATCACATAATTAACAGTTCTTTTTTGTGGTGAGAACACTGAAGAGCTACTCTCTTAGCAACTTTCAAGTATGTAATACAGTATTATTAACCATAATCACAACAAAAGGACAAGAGATAACAAATGCTGGCAAGGACGTGGAGAAAAGGGAAAACTTGTAGACTGTTGTTGGAAATGTAAATTGATATAGCCACTAAGGAAAACAGTATGGAGGTTCCTCAAAAAGTTAAAATTAGAACTACCATATGATCTAGCAATCCCACTGCTGGGTATATACCCAGAAGAAATGAAATCAGTATCTTACAGAGACATCTGCACCCCCATGTTTACTGCAGCATTATTCATAATAGCCAAGATACAGAAACAACCTAAGTGTCAATCAATGGATGAATGGATAAAGAAGATGTGGTGTATTTGTACTATAGAATATTCTTCCATCATAAGAAGGAAATCCTGCCATTTGGGACAACACGGATGGACCTTGAGGGTTTTATGCTAAGAAAAGTAAGTCTGACAGAGAAAAACAAGTACTCTATAGTATTACTTATATATGGAGTCTTAAGAAGCCTAACAGAGAGTAGAATGTTGGTTCCCAGAGGTTGGGGGTGGGGGAAGTGGGGAGATGTTGGTCAAAGAGCACAAACTTCCAGATAGTCCCTCTTCTTTATTGAGCAATCTCTATGAGCCAGGCACTAAATTAGGCAATACCTATCCATTATCTCAGTTAATCTTCAAAATTAACTAAATCCTAAAGGTTATCCATTCAGATTAGATATTATCATCATATTATAGAGAAGGAAACCAGAACTCTGATGAGTTGATTAAGTTACCCAAAATAAAGGAGGGAGGGATGCAAAATAAGTGGCAGAATAGGAGTTGAATTGTGTACTCTCTGAACCTGAGGCCCCTAAATTTCTCATTAATAACGGAATGAGATGTACCAATAAGAATTCCAAATTTAGTAGAAAGGAGCAAACTGCCTTAACAGAAAGTAACAGAACAGTTTGTATTAATAAGGTTTTAATAGCATTATATGCCACATATGTGTTTGCGTTGACTGTGTGTGTATGTGTTTAGTTTTAAATAATGAGGTGTAACAGACTGCTCTAGTGGCTGTTCATGATTTCACAATATTTATCTATCTGCAATTGTATAATCTCATACAAATCATGGTAAATAAAATGGAAATTAGTAAGAACATATTAACATATTAAACAGGACAGAGCATTATTGATTTGTCTTTCTTTACTTCATTGAAAAAATGCAATCTATTACTTTTGCAAACTGACACATTTTTACTGCCAACATACAATCTGCCAGAACTTTAGACAATCATGGAAGGTATATGCAAACTAATAAGATTTAATTCTTTGAATGACAACCTCCTGTTCAATGTTGAGTCTTTTGGTGTTTCATTTAATAGTTTAAGTTTCTGTGACTTCATCTGTAACAAGGGCTTTAAAAAGGTGCCAGAGTAAGTTCTCAGTAACTTGAGTGTTTGTTCTTTTCTCTCTATTTTACTCATCAGAGAATTTTTTTCAACTAAAGAAATTTCATTACTGACTTCGAGGCATATTTAAATGTGATAGTACAGAGGAATAATCTAAACTCACAAATATGTGAAAGTGCTGACTAGAGGTATAATTTGTGCCCAAAAAAGTCTTTTTGGTGAAATATTTTCCAAAAACAATTGTTATTTCTTATTTAGTGGCCTGAGTTTTAAAGAAGAAAATAGATGGTATTAAATATTGTTGGAACTGATATTTTTAGTTTAATTATCTGTCAGAATTTTTTTCAGTGATTTCTTAGAGAGAAGCTGAGATTCAATAAAAAATTGTTCCTGTAGGTATGAAAAGTGCTTAAGAATCAAGCCCTTCTATTTTCTAATGATCTACTTTTATTTACATCATGCATAAACCTTAATTTAATGCAAGTATTCAAATTCTGCAAAGAAATTTAAATATGTGGATTTCAACCCTGCAATACTGGCAAATAAAATAACATTCAAGTTCTTCCTTCCATGGATTACCACACACCCTCCTGAATTCTCTATCAGTAAGTGCCACTGATTTTCTTAATTCAGAAACCAAGGAGTCAATCTTGAAAATGCCTTCTTCCAGTATCTCAGAAATTCAATACTTCAGTAAGTCTTATCAGTTCTATCTCTGCTATATTTGTGAAGTCCATGAACTTCTACCTACCTACTGCCACACTGTAGTTTGACTCACTATCATTTCTAACGTAATCTACTCTTAATCAGTTCCTCTGATTTAATTCTCCTCCCAATCCTTTATACCATTCTCCATTTTCTGCAGAGCAGAGTGATTTTACTTAAATACAAATCAGATAATGCTCAAAACAGTCTCACTGCTCAACAGCAAAATAAATAAATTACCAAAATTTTAGCATGCTTGGCATGGCACTACCTTTTTTCAAGTACGTTTTTGTGCCTGGCTCAAAATAAGCACACAATAAACATTGTTTAATGACTGCGTTATGAATAAACAACCGAATTCTAGTATATGACACAATTTTCTGTGTTGTAAATTATTTTTGTCACATTCATGACAAAAACAAAATCCCATGAGAAAGGAAAATTTGGGTAAATTTAGTTCTTTAGTGTATCCCTAACACTTGAAATGGCTCCTAGACTAAATCTCCAAATATCACTTAATCAATGGTAACTGCTGTGTATTCCTCTATAAAATGAGAAGTTTGGGAAGACTGGTGACTTTCAAGGGTAAGAAGTGTTGGCTGCAATAGTTATTTTGGAAAGTTTGGGATTCTGGGGTCTGTGTGTGTGTGTGTGTGTGTGTGTGTACAAGGGGCATACTATTATTTAGAGCATGGGTACCAGGAATTCAAATTATGTTGTTCAACTGTAAACAATGAAAATTATTGTATACCCCGCACAAGTTTTGACTGTATAATCAGGCATTTATCTGGGTAAAACAATCCGTTTTTAATTATCTAAAGCTAAAATATTTTATTTTACATATAAATACGTAGCATTTTAGTTGGTTTCAGTATCTACTGAATTTCCAGATATGAAGCTTCCCTGACTATTGAGGCATAATTTTATCTTATTTTTTCCAATGAGTTCATCATTTTGGAAGATTACACTACTGACAGAAAAGACTTTTGTTGCATTTACTAATATAACACCCCCTAGTGAGTCTGTTTTTCTATATTTACCATTCATTATGATTTTTGTATACATGTATGTGTGTGTATGTGTGTGAATAAATCTATGTAACCTTTACTTCCAAATGTCAAATATAAAAAATAGTGACAATACTTATATGTTGTTTGTTTGTGTTACTTATCTTCAAACTTATTCATTACAAGTAGATATAAGCATTTGACTGCTTTATTTTTGAGCATCTCACCCATTTACATATTGAAATACATATATATTATTTACTTTAAATTACTTTTATAACTCCTTTTTATCAAAGTCAGGGCATTATCTTGATTTTTCAAAATATTTACTGGTAGATTATTTTATATTTAATTTCCAAATATTTCATAGTAGGAAGATCAATATCCCCCTCCCCTGAAGATGTCCATGTCCTAATCACCAGAACATGTGATTATGTGACTTTATATACTAAGAAGGACTTTGCAAATGTGACTGAGTTAGGGATCTTCAGATGAGATTATCCTGGCTTATCCAGGTGGGCCCAATGTTATTACAAAGATCCTCATAAGTGAAAGAAGAAGGCAGAAGATCCAGAGTCACAGATGTGATGACAGAAGCAGAGGTCACAGTGATCCAGTTGCTGGCTTTGAAGATGGAGAATGGGGCCAAGAACCAAGGAATGCAACCAGACTGTCAAAGTTGGAAAAGACAAGGAAAAGATGCTTCCCTAGAGCCTCCAGAGGAATACAGCCTTGCCAACACCTTGACAGTAGCCCAGTGAGACCCATTTGGACTTCTGAACTCCTGAACCAGAATATAAAAAATTTGTGTTGTTTTAGGTCAGTAAGTTTGTGGGAATTTGTTATAGTAGCAATAGGAAACTAATATGGGTTCTCAAAGAAAAACTGCACTGGATAGAGATAAAAATATAGGAAGACTTTATTCAAGATTATTGCAATATGGGAGACAGATTAAATTCAACCCTGTTTTAAGCACGGTGAGCCAATGGAAAAGTACTGGAGGACATTAGGGGAGAGGTTGATAAATATAATTAGGTCATGTATGTTTGCTAATTGTTGTTTATCCACATTAGGCTCCTATTCTCCCACAGAACCTGGGAGACAGGGGTGCTATCTTTCTTGATGATTACCTTTTAGAGGGATGGCTCCCAGGTACCTGGGAAAGGCATTCCTGAATTGTAAAACTGGAAAGAGGCTTCTGAGATTTATCTGCATTTTAAAGTCAGAGAAAGAATTTTCAATCTCAAGTTTTCCAAAGTAAATGCAGTAAGAAAAGGAAGGTCAGGGGCCCATAGTCAGGAAAAAAATGGTCTAAAGTTTAATCAATCTTAGGAGAATGTTAAAGCCAGTTTGATCATGGGGCGTTAAAAATATTTGTTTAAAAATAGATATTAGGTGTAATAGAACTGAGAATGATTCAACTAGATAAATTCTAAATGTTGCTTTCAGGTTTTTTTTTTTTTAATTAAGTATCTCAAAACACTGAATAGTCAACATGTTGTTTTTGGAAATTTACCATAGATTGTTTTTATTATCTTGTTATTATCAGGACCTATCTAAAACCCCACATTTTCCACGAAACCTTCCCTGATTTTCAAGCCCTGTTATCTCTCATCAAAAGCCCTACAATATAATATTTGCCTTATAACTTTTTGTATATATGCCATATTATAATTAGATTATATGCTGTTTGAGACTAAGGACTTTGTTTTGTCCTGGGTTTTATGTTCTCTGAACCACAGCTAATAGGATGTCATACATTTAACCTAGCATATACTCACAATTATATGTTTATTATTTGATTAAGTCCTCCTGAATTTTATTAACTTTGATAGAATAAAATATTCAAAAAAATTTTTTAATTAGATTAATAGAAAAATATTAATAAACCTACATTACTCTGGTAAAGTATGACTCATTTCCAGTAAATCCTAATTTTTCAGTGACTTACTAAATTGACCACATTGTCAGGATAAGGACTGCAATTATCAGAATATACACATATTGTTAAAATATGTAATTACATAAACCAAATACTTCAATTTAATATAGTATTTACCAAAGTCATGCACAATTATTTTGAATTAATTAAGTTCACCATCTCATAGAACCTTCTGCCATGATGGATATGTTCTGCATCTGCACTGTTCAATACTTTAGCCACTAGCCATATGGGACTATTTGGTACTTGACATATGGTTACTGTGTTAGAGGAAATAAAAATTTATTTTTAAATAAATTTAAATAAATAAAAAATAAAATTTTAAATTTATTTCATTTTAATTACTTGGTTTGTGGCATATGCCTTGTGGCTATCATACTGGGAAGCTCAGTATTTTAATCACTGAGTTCTTATAATTATTTTTATCCATAGGCACAGAGTTGAACTTATAGAGAAATCCCACAATATCTGTTACATAAAATAACATACAAGTATCAAAAATATTGAATGACTGTTACGTACATTTTGTTTTTTTTTTTAAAGAGCCACTCAAACAACTGAAATCAAGCAACATAAATCCAGAAAATTAGTATTTTATTTTGTATTTAAAAGATATGTGAAAGATGTGAAATCTAAGGAAAACATACAAAAGTTCATTATTTTTGTCATGGAAGTCCTACTAAACAAATTTTGAAGCCAAAAGTAAACACACTTGCCAAATGCAGCATTATGTTATTATTGCTTGTGTTTACTTTATGTGCTCCCTTAAATGATTGCAATATCATTTTGTAAAAATGATTTCTGAATTTTATATTTGAGAATATAATTAGAACCAAAAAGTAGATGCCAACTTCACTGCATAAATTCAACACTTCCCACAAAGCTCTGCTTTTATCTTTGAGAATGTCCAATACTTTTGGTGTCCCATAGACTTCATACAACTAGTTTGAAATTTTCACATTTGCTGCTGCCCTGAGTTTTGCACCTCAATTTATAATTCATCATTAATTTTAATTAACCTCAAATAACACACACAATCCAGCTGACAGAGCCAAGAACTGAATAACAGCTGGGGTAACAAAAGAAAAGACAGTACAGAGGAGCCTTAAAAAGAATGGAATGACACGTGAGGTGCACTTTAAGGCACAGGAAATTCATGTTATGGGACAATATTGCAGCGCTTTCTTTAAATCAGGAAAGCTTTCTGCCATCATATCTCATATGTAATTGTTCGGCTGCTCAGGAAAATGAAGGCAGCACTGTCTGCTGATCACAGATGTCATTACATGTTGTAAAAAGAATCGCACAAAATGGTTAAATATCTTTTCAGCTCATTGTCTGCAGAAACAATGAAAATAAAACAATTAGGAATTCTGAGTATTATATATGCATTATCCTTTGAATCATTTACAACTTCTTAACCCTACACCACAGACTTCAAACCATAACTCTATCACTAATTGTTGTGATTTTAAGAGACACAAAAAAGCTAAGTAATTGCCTCCAGTTCAAAGAGATATAACAAATCTAGAATTTTAATTTAGAAAGCCATTATCATTTATTAAAGAAGCTAACTTTTGAAGTTTGAGTTTCAGAAAGATTACATCCCAAACCAGATAAGTGAAATATAAAACATGCTATTTTTATCCACAAAAGTAAAAAAAAAAAATTCATTTTGGTCCACACAGCAAACTGTGGACTTTGATCTTTTTTTCCACAAACTAATTAGTTCTCTTCACCCTTGCAATGACCATTCAATATAGCAAAATACAATCACTGAATGGAAAATAGGATCTCATTGAAGAACTATTCTGTCAACAAGGAACTATTTTCATCTATGCTTTGCCACATCTGTAGTAAGAGACTTCCACATACAATTGACTTTCAGTGAGAGGCATTATAGCATAGTGTATATAACATAATATGAATGTTATGAGTTCAAGCTATCAGGATTCAAATCATGGCTCTGCCATTTACTACCCATGTGACCTTGGACAAGTTACTTAACTTCTCTGTGCCTTCATTTTCTCATTTGCAATAAAGCAATTGGACAACAATACTACTTATCTCATACGGCTCTCACAGTGCTTAGAATAGCACTCTGATACACATGCATACAAAATTATAACCACTACTGCAAGGGAGAATAATTAGAGTTCTCATCTACTATGTCTTACTAATGAAAATAGCTTTGAAAAATAATTATGAGCATGTTCTCAGATATTACGTTTTTTAAAGCTGTCTTCCACTTCCCTCTGAGGTGATTATAAAAGTGTATAAGATAGAAATTCCCTAAGCATTTTATATGCATTCTATAATCTGACTTACTTTAATTCTCTCAATAATCTGTGACATATATAATTTCCCACTTTCAAGTGTGAATACTGAGTTTCATAAAATCTAAGTGAATTAGTTAAAAGCATATGGTTTTTAAAGTAGATGGTTTAAGACTCCATACCTGACAATTTTCCCACCAATTCAGATTGCCTTTGCCCAGTGAACATGAATTCTCAAGGGACTGTTTTCAAGGGTACATTAAGGATCCTTATCTTAAGTAGGTAATGCCATTTGGTTGGTCCACTCTTATGTCAGGAAAAGACAAGGTGAAGGTAATGTTTTATATACATCTTATATAAAAGGGATATATTTTTTAAATTAATTTAAAAAATCTAGATGCATGATTCAGTGTGAGATTTTCAAATACACTTGTATTTCTTAATATCTTATTTTAGCACACAAAGATGAAAATACAGGTCTAGACTTGGTCCAGATCTATTTCAGGAAACTTTTTTTTCAGATTTTATAAAGGAAATATAGTATAAAATCATAATTTATATAACATTCTCAGAATTATCTGGGGAAGTACCTCATTAACAAACATACTGATGTTTCTGCACTGAAGATAAGTAGCATAAAGATTCCATACCCTCCATCAGTTTAGCTCAGATTTTAAAGTCACATGAATCTATCACACTTATCCAGGAATAAAAAACACCTTGTTTTTCAGAGATTTTTGGATTTTGAATTATATAGATGGGATGTCAAATTTTTTTTATTCACTATTATTTAATTGATTTTTTTGTAGAATGTTTGCACTCTGAATAGATCATCAACTCTCCCCTTTATCCCACATCCCTGTACTTTGCCTATGACTCAGAACTACAGATCATGACTTTAGAATTCTCAGCTTCCTTAAAGATATGAAACTAACTGTCCTGGCCTTATGAACCACAGCCCTGGAAACATGCTAAATAGTCAGGCACATGAAACTACGAAATCTTAAGCACCTACTATCTTATAAAGAACAGAAGTGACAATTGCAGTCTCCTTGCTGGAGTTCTTTTTCCCAGCCCTTAAACTTGAAATGATATGTAGAAATATAAAATGTATGCCTTAAATCAGTATTTCTAAAATTGCACATATTCACGTTTCCATACTTGCAAACACGCTTACCTAGTGTGGTAGCATAGGCACATATGTGCATGTTCTTGAGGAGAGGCTTCTTAGCCTAAATCTGATCCTGTCTGATCTCCCACAAAATGACTGAGAATGATTGTTATGAATTTTTATCTAAATAAACAATCTGATCCCATAAGTATGTTAATAATTCAACCTCTGACTTCTAAACATGAGGCCAAAATGATAGGATTAGAGAATACTCTCAACACCGTCCATCGATTCCCTAAGGCTTTCTTGTGTTCTTCTCTTAATCCTGGACATAATGTGTGATCACACAGTGGGGAGAAGATCAATGCACAAAAGGGCAAGACTTGGCTGCAGCTTGATCAATTCCTGCACAGCAGGCCTGAAAGTCTGCCCAATGGTGCACACTCTTCATTTGGTAAAATTACGTCCTCACACACTCTATATGAAGCCAAGCCAAGCTTCTCATGTGCCATGTTTTTATGCCAATCTGCAATCTTTCTGTGGAGGAGAAAGAAAATCAGGCTCATCCTGTTAAACAATCTCATGATATATATTCAGATGTCATGGATAATAATAATAAAATTTAAAAAGTTCTTCCCCAGAAGGTTTTATCTTGGCAGTTTTCTTTCTAGTACTTCACAGAGTTTCTCCTTAAATATAATCTAGGTAAATAGTGTCTCATCATCTGCCAACTGAAGTTCAGAGGGTTTGTAATGGGAACTGAAGGACCAAATGCTCAGCGTGTTTTCAGTGCCCCACTAGGAGGATCCAAGCACAGGAGGACTTTTGAAGGCAGGGTAGACTCTGCACTCTGTACCATGGAAGGTGCTAAATGAGAGGAGAATGGGCCCCAAGAATGCTTTTAACCAGTGTGATTATGATTCACAGGTGAAACCACTGGATATATTTCCCTAAAGTTGAACAATTAAACAGAATGCTGGCTAGAAAGCATCAGGAAATCAAAGGGCATATTTGATTCATAGGAGGTCAGAAACATTTTACCATTCGACAAAAATTTAAAACACCTCTGAAACTCAAATACTTTGCAAGGTTCAGGGACCATGTCCACCCCCATGTTTTATAGTAAACCGAGTTTAATCACTGGCACCTCAATAAATAACAATAAAAAATTTTCCCTCAGGGAGGATATTACAAAAATATTTTTTTTATTTCTTGTGCACATAAATCCTATAATAGTTAATTTTTAAAAATCTTTGGCCAGCACTGAAAGAAACATGACAAGAAAGAGTTCACACAATAGTATCTTTGAGAACTGTTTTCCATAAGACACATTCTTGGAACTTTTAAAAAACCTAGTTATCTAAATATTTCTCTCTGCCCTGAATTTAGCCTTATAGGTCCCATTAAGAAAGAATGCTTGGAAATAATTTGAGTAATGCTATTTATAGCTACCTTTATTTATCTGTGGTCATAAAGAACATTATATATATATATATATTTAATAACACCTTACTTTAATAATACATCTCTCTCTTACCAAATCACTTTTCTAGAGTGCTAAAAAGTAACATTTCCATGAGTAGTTGGCTTCCTTTAGGTCATGTTAGAACAATATTTACAGGAAATGAAGGGGCTAAAACACAAGAAGTTCTATGAAGGAGATCGGATGCTTTTAAAGGTTCTTTCAGGTCTGTGAAAGTTTCGGTAACACCTATAATAGTAAGCTAAATAATGTACTCAAACCCTGGAGCCAACACTGAAGCCAACCTCTCTCAAAGCAAATGGCTCTTTGATGAAAATAGAAGAAGACAGGAAGAGGAAAGCGTGATGGGTGCTAAGACAGCAATCAAAGGTGACAGTTGTGCTTCACTTCTTCGCTTCCCAAACATACACTAAATAAGAAGTACACACTTGAAACCTACTGTCTCCCTCCCTAACTTAAATATACTGAAAGCAGTTCTGCATCCAGGATTTCTGGATGATGGCAGTCCTATTAGTTCTGCATTGAGCTCTTGAAAACCTAGTAAATTAGGGATAAATGCTAAGTTATTGACTTCCAATATACTCTAATACTGTCCAATAAAAATTCTCATTTGATTATGAGGAAAATTAGTCACTGATATACATCACGTATCATCACCTCCTAAACAGAAGTCAAAGGTATCTACTGCTCTAGAATGGCCTTGAATGGCCAGTTTGGCAATATTGGTTCTAACTCTGGTGAGGGCCTCCTAGATCCATTTTCTACATGAATCCTAATTCTGTCAATATCGAGAATAATCTTTGTCAATTTTATTCTACGTAAACAATTGCAATTGGCATTTGAGAGACTATCCAATTGAGGCTATATATTTTTTGAGCATCCCAGCTCTTTTAGTGTAAGTTTGGGTGCCTAGGAAATACACAGTTGAGCAATGATAGGTTGTTAGTTACGAGGCTTGGGTTTATTTATAAATATATCTCCTTTAAAATCACAGCTAACTCTAGGTCTATTTATATTTGGCTAATTCCATGTTCTAGTAAACCAAACCAGAAATCATACTTAATCATAGACATTGAATCTAGAACTAGAATGGAAGGTTTCTCCCTCCTAGTAGTCGTTATTGATCTTCTGTGCTCTGATTATTCATCTGGATCTTTTTAAAGCAGTCTGTCTCTTGGAGTAATTTGAATTAATGATTGGGTTGGTAAAATATGCCTATTTATATACTTGCTGTAAGCCTACATTTTGATTTCATTTCCACAATATAAGGAGTTAGCTATTTTATCATGCAGGGAATTCTTTTTTTGTTTGTTTTGTTTTTTGTTTGTCTGTTTGTTTTGCAGTACGCGGGCCTCTCGCTGCTGTGGCCTCTCTCATTGCAGAGCACAGGCTCTGGACACCCAGGCTCAGTGGCCATGGCTCAGGGGCCCAGCCGCTCCGCGGCATGTGGGATCCTCCTGGACCGGGGCACGAACCCGTGTCCCCTGCATCGGCAGGCAGACTCTCAACCACTGCGCCACCAGGGAAGCCCCATGCAGGGAATTCTTAAGATGATGCTCATGGCTTAGGCCATTGGAGTCATGTAATTCTTAGTTCCCCATATTTTCTCCTACTAAGTCTCCCATTTCCCTGTTAACACTATCTTCACCTCCTGTACAAAATTAAGCTTGTCTGACCATTCAAGTACCTGAATTATCAAACTCTCAGTACATTTGGATTGTAGACCAAAAACAGAAGAGCAACTCTTAGCAAAACTTTCCTTCTCTCTCTGCCTCAGAGAACAGCTGCAAAACAAGCCTGGCTCTTTCTTAGTAGAGGTTCTAGCTTTAGAAACCTTTTTGCCTCACTTCCCCTAATACCAAAGCCTCGGTAGGTACATGATATGAGATCCACAGTAAAAGAAAAATCCTTTAACCTATGTTGAACAATTAAATAACTAGTATCTTCAACTTCTCACCTACCATATCCTAACAGAATTCGGGCAATCCAGTATTTTAGAGCCTCTTACTTGTGAAACCTCATTCTTGGTACCAAATATGGCATCAGTTATATACTTTTGATTGAAAATTTAATAATACCAAATCAAACTAGCAAAAGATGCAGGAAAATGTCCCACATGACTAAATGTCAGAGATGTGTCAGGGTTAACATTCAGTTTATAAAGACTCCACATCTTGTTTGTGTTTGTGTGTGTGTGTGTGTGTGTGTGTGTACACGCATGAGAGAGAGAGAGAGAGAGAGAGCTACTACCTTAGCTCTGTCCTACTCATAAGTCAAATTCATTCTTCAATCATGATAGCAAAATAAATACAGCACTTTTATTCTAGTTCTTACAAGTACACAAAACACCATCCAGAGAAAGGATCTGTATTCTTTAATTCCTACCAAATGTCCTGAAATACTACTCATATTGGACTCATTAGATCAAAAGGTATACTGTGCTGATTCATTTAATTTATTCTATGCACTTCCCTGTGGATCGAGGAACACTTCCATATTTTCTATGAACAGTGCATTTGCAATATACATATGGGCTACTGGGAGGGAAAAGAGGGAAAGGGTTGGATATATTTCCATTTTTTGTTGCAGTTCAATAAATATGGATAGAAAACAGAGCATGTACTTGAATGTAATGGATAAGTTATCAAAGCAACATTAAAATGAAATTCAAGTCATGTCACCCAAGGTGTTAAGTCCTTTTTCAAAAAAATTTTTTGCAAACAAAAAAAAGGATTTTTTAGGAGTAAAACTTAATATGACGTTTGGACTCCACCAACATATATTACAGAAACATACTTTTTGTAAACTATTTTCTGAAAGCAACAGTTTTGCTTTACTAGCTATTCAAGGTATTTGTCCTTAGCAAGTATTATTATGCAAGTGCAAGTAGGTGATTAATCACAAAGTTGGAAAAGATATCAGATTATACACGCCTATTGCTTGAATTTTAAGGGTCTTATACTGATTTATGCTTTCCAATATTTGCAAAATGTCATTCCTTAAATAAATATGTAAGCCCCATGCTAAAATCTCCAACCACCCTGAGTCCCATGTTTTTGAGGTATCTCTTTTGATCTTACCTACTAACTCAGAGAGTGTCCTTATAAACTAACGCTCAAAGAAGCTGAAGTCAGTCTGAAACACAGTGACTTCCTTCATCTTATCTTCCTCTCAAAGCATTTTGTTATAATAGTAACAGCATGTCTCTTGTTGCATGTGTGAATTCAGTTCTCTTGAGTTTATATCTAGATATAACATTTCTGTTTCATAGGGTATGCATATGTTCAGAGTTAGTAGATAAAACTAAACTATTTTCCAAGTGGTTATACTATTTCACACACTCATCAGCAAGGTATGAGAGTTGCTCAGCATTGACAGTTTGGTATTTTCAGTCTAACAATAGTGCTACAGCTCTGAAACATTAGGAAGGAATTTTGCCTGAGCTTCCATTTGCTCATTTTTATAATGAGCATATAAGAGGGGTGTTATGTGAAAAAGCCCTGCAATATCTAGCACCAAAAAAAAAGATTTAATACATAATAGCTGTAATTAGAATTCTGAATAAAAAGAGACAAAATATTATGCCCAAATAGCATTCCCTAACCATTGATGGTCTTTTATTTTATGGTGTTTACCTGTTAATATATTAATTTATATTCTCTTCAGTGTCATAATGAAGAGGCAGTGCTATCCTTCTGAATTGGAAAAACAGAAAACATATTTTTAAGCTGAGATCTCCTCTCGCCCCAGTGAGAAGTATTCACATAAAAGGAAGCTCTCCAACAGCAATAAAGTCATTACTTCTAATGTCTTAAACTGGAAATATCACAGTGGAGCACCTGCATGTGAGTGGACATTTCAGGTTTGGAAATATATTACAGTGGTGCGTCAGAGAAGGCTTTTCTGTTGGAAAAGACACAAGCAACAGAATGTGGAGACAAACAATGTTGCTGAGAAAATGGTATTACAGTTAGACTGGAAAACAGGATCTGAGTTACAGTGGAGTCACAAATACCCCTCAAAAGAACACCATCTCCCCACCTGCAGATATTTTCTGGAAATACAAGAAGCTTTGTTTACTTCAAACATTTCCCTCCAAACACTCAAGCAAAGAACCTGTGGACATGCTTCTCATAGGGGGATCACTGCTTGTTTTTTTTCATTATTATTACATTTTTAACTTGCATTTTTTAAAAATTACAAATCCATCTTACAAAAAAGCATAATTTTCCAAACTATTAATTGAGATTTTTCTCTATTATTTCACTCTGTTGGTTTCACCATTTAATTCCTATAAGTAAGTCCTTTTTAGGCTCTTTTCAGTCCCTGGCAGTTATGAGTAGTCAAACAACATGGAATCAGAGCATAAGAAATACGTTCCTGGGGTGATTCACCTGCTATTTCCAGTTTTTCTGGCAGGTGACATTATTTGCTTTCAGGCTACAGAATAGTGTCTAATTGTTTCAGTTAATCTTTTCATTGTACAATCTGTTAAATCCACTAAAGCATCAACTTCCAATTTAAGGGGATACTTGATTAACTGAGATGATAGCAGAATGTAATATGTCGTTAAAGTTTCATTTAAAATTACAGATGATGAGAGCTAGACTAAGTTCACAGTGGTAATCTGTACATCTTCCTTCCAGACTAGAAGTGCCTAGGATCCAAGTTAAAGAATGCTTTGTGATTTAGGTACAAAAATCTATTTTAAGCCAATGACAACTAAATTCCCCAAACTTAAAACACACTATTTCAACATTACCAGCATCATTCATATCAGTGTACAGGATCTCATGGCTGGAAAAAAATCTGAGAAACTATAGAACATTTCTTAGTGCCCAACTGGGATTTCACATAGATCATCACACACTGCAAAATATTTATATAACAAGATAGATTATTAGTGTCTTCTTTTGCTTAATTCAAAAAACAGCTGCCCACCTTCCTCAATCCTCATTACAATAAAATCAACAAATTCGAGGTTGTCACTGGTATTTACATGAATATAAAAGCATAATTTAGAAAATGTGCCAATGACTTTTAAAGACATATTTCTAGGTTATATGAGTATAAGTTCAGCATAAGAAACTAATAATATGAATCTGAATAATGGTTAACAAAGTAAGGATCAATCTTTCACTTTATTTCTCAGAGCTGTGTGATATTGAGAAATCCTCAAACCATTCTAAACCTTGATTTCCCCTGAGGTGATATCCACTTCATTTGTGTCAAGTGATGCTTTAAAAACTAAATAAGTTCTTAAAAATTCAGTCACATGTACAATATAAATATATATGCCTCTCTCAAATGTAAATGACAGTGTGTATCACACACACACTCAACATATCTTTCACGTACATGAAACATCAAACACATTTTACTGTATGAGATTTTCCATCACCATGAAATAAAGTCAAATTTAGTGATGTTTTCCAGTTTAGGCAAATACAGTAATGTTTTCCAGCTTTAACAATAAGCCACTGCAACCATATATGAGCAATACTTCCATTACATAGATAACATATATATTAGACTTCAAATATATAGCAAGTATCCTCTGAATAAAACACATTTAAGCATTATTGAATTCATGGTAATTTTTTTCATTGTTAAAAGTAAAAATACTCCCCTCCCCCAAATCAATTCTATTAATAACTAGAATTCTACTTGGAAAAAAAAGAGGAAATTATTTGTCTGAGTAACTTACCATGAAAACATAAGATTAACTTCTTATTAGCTAGATAATGTAATAAGTAGGTAATGTAGTAAGTTAAAAGCTGAATTTAGCACTCATTTCAGCAAAGCACAGAACTCACGGTGGTCCAGTGGTTAAAGACTGCACTCTTCCACTGCAGGGGGCACAGGTGGGAACCCTGGTCAGGGAGGTTCCACATGCCGCTTGGTGTGGTCAGAAATAAATAAATAAATAAATAAATAAGAAAGAAAGGCTTATCTTTAAAAAAAACAAACATTCTAAATAGGTATGGATGCTATCATTCAGCAACCTCCTTGTGGTCCATGCTTGTTACTTTTCTTCTTTGTATCTTTGTCTATTCTAGAGCCTTGTATATATCACTACACTCATATTTCTTGAAGTGAATTGATGTAAACTCAGTTCTTAACAGAAGGCACACTTCACTGCCACCTCCTTAAAAAGACTTCATATCTCATTTTAAATATTAATTCACTGTTCTTGCTTGTTTATCATCTGCCATCCCTGCCAGATCAAGGACAGTAACCAAGATTATTTTACTCACCAGCACAATATTAGCAGCTAGTACACTGAAAGTTTGTTATTAATGAATAAATGAACTTAAATTTCACTTTTAACTGGTTGACATATACCACACAACATTGAACTCCATTCCCTGGAACTAAAAATCTGTCAACTTTAATCAGTGTTTCTCAAAAGCAGAAAAAAAAAAAAAAACCCACTTGACTCCAAGCATTAGACATTCTCAAGGAATTCAGCGTGTGGTATCCTAATGTTTTCTTGATTAGCTAAGCCCTTTGAAACTTGAGTGCTTTTATAAGTAAAAATTAAGTTTGATTTCAAAATGTGAAGCTACAACTAGAATTCTTCATAAATGAAAAGGACTGTCATTTTTCATGTTACCAATGAATTTAAGATATGCTATTAACAGCATAAGCTTTCTTTAGAAACAAAAGGAAATACTATATTTTACTGCTGTTGAAAAAATTCTTTATAAAATTGATCTAAAGACATTTAAAAAGGAAGAGGTCAACAGGTAATAACCAACATGCTTTCTCCGAAGAAAGTTTCTGCGAGCATTATGGGAAAAAAATGGAAATTTTAAAAAAGGAGAGGTGGAAAATACATTTTTGGAATATTTGAGAGATGTAAAAAATTTAAATTAAATAAAATAGGCCGTGGAATACTATTTATGTCTGGTTCTTATCATTCAGGGAAAACACGGCTCTCATAAGGTGAAGGGACTGATGAGGAAGCATCTAGAACAATGTTTGGTGAAAGTAAGCCTTTGAAGTTCTCTTTCCTCAGTGGATCAAATGCCACCTGCTCTGCTTATCTTTCACATTTTCTCACACTGTGGCTAAACGCTCTCTTTCCAGCTTCCCTAACAGGAAGCTTTTATAACATTGTCTCCTCACCCATCATATGCCATTCTAATTCCAGGAGCTATGTGCCTTTTTCCAGCTCATCTAATGGTCTTGCTTTACAACAATTATGTTTTAGGGGCTGGAAGTATTCTTCCCAGATACAAATACAAGTATAGTCAGATTGGATAAACTCAAATGGCTTATCTGATTCAAGATACCTAGATATAATTATCCAAGCAGTGAGGCTGATTTGGGTTGGTTTTACATAACATTAGTAGATTATGCATCTCACATTGACAGATGCAGTTAACAATTATATTTATATATCTATGTATACACACACATATACATATGCTATTTATATCTTTAATATTTATATAGGTATGCAAAATATTCATTATTTTTATTCCCATACATAATATTCATTCACTCAATAAATATTTAGTGAATTTCTATTATGTTCCAGACACTGTTTTAGACTCTAGAGTTTCAGGAGCAAAATTAAAAGGTTTCAGACCCTGTATAGATAGGAAAACCAAAATTAACTATTATAAATTAAAATTGTAAACACATATTACCAATACTTAAGTAGATTTATTTTAAGTAAATGTGCTCAGAAATTCACAAATATCTCAGGGCAAATATGCCTCAGAGTAAGGTTGATTTTTAACAGTATACATATATACCTCTCTTTATAATTTGAATTTTTGACCAACTCATTTTTATGTATGATTATATTGCTCCCATTTTTTCTTATATTCTGGTATTGAAGAATATTAAAACAAATAAATCACATCTCTGCCATTGAACTTGTCCATTTTTATTTACAGCATTAGTTTTACTTTTCAACTTAGAGTTTATTTTTGGAAAAGTTTAATCCACTTGTGTATTTTGTGATAGGTAGCAAAGATAAAACAAAGATCTGAACTATCCATTAAATTCAGCACAAATAACTTGCAACACGTCACAATCCTCTGAAGACAAATGAGAGACATAAGCCATAAACAATAACAGACTTTCCACCACTGGGTCATTGGCAGCAAAAGCCACTGTAGAAATGTGACCAATCTGACAATGAGCTGTGTAAGGGCACATTTTGAACCATGAATTTAAAAAAAATTAGGTCTCTTGCCTTTTTGAGAAAATGAATACTTTTATTAAGATGGTATTTTTTTATATACATGGTAGTGTTTTGACTGAAAATACTTGTCAGGTCTGCTACTCATATGAACTTATAGCTGGACAACTTATGAACTGTGAAGATACCTACTCCCTGTCCAGTTTAAGGTACTAAGTTCTCCCTTATTCTTACTAGAAAATAAAGTATGAACAACAGCTCAATTGTCTTTTTCTGTGCCCCATTGAAGCATTACTCCACAACAGAAACCACTGTTCCAAAACAGGCAATTATTTATGATACTATCATTACTAATAAGTTTTACTTCTTTTGACATAATCTCTGTATTTTGTTGTACCTGCAATGTAGACAGCTACCAATGGAAGATGTGGTATACTGCTAGATCACACAGCCTCTTTTTACTGCTGATACCTAAAATCTTCAGAATTTAAATAAATTTTTTTTACCAAAAAATAATCTATCTTTAAATATTTAATACGAAGTAAAGCTTTATTAGTTAAAAAGGCAGTTCAAAAATGAATTAACATTTGGTTCCAGGTCTATCCTTAGTAATTTAAACTTAGATCATTTATTCTATGACTAAACATCATGGTCTGATAAATTATTAAATTTAAATAGTTAATTTCTTATCTCTCCTCATGACTCTAATTTAAAACAGATAAATAACTTAAAATAATTTTATAATATAGACTTTTGACTTCTTATTTACTAAAATGCATCAACTCTAGGAAATTAGAGGAATACAAATATGGGTATTATTTATATAATTACATATTTCCAAAATATATAAATCACATACAAATAAATATAAATCATATCAATGCCTCCAATCACTTTTAATCACTCAAGTCAAGATAATTTATGCTGAATAAAAAGCCATTTTATACATACTATAATATACAACATATACACAATATTATCATGCATTATTATTTACAACAGTCCTCTTTACTTGTGTTTTGAATAATATCCATTTAAAATAAGACATTGGAAGGAACGTAGCCAAGATGGCAGAGTAAGAAGACACTGAGCAACCCACTCTAAGGGCACACCAAAATTAAAACTATTTACAGAGCAACTAGTGATGAGAAAAACCAGAATCTAGCAGAAAAAATCTTCTACAACTAAAGATATAAAGCAAGAACCACAAGGAGATGGGCAGGAGGGGCAGAGTCCCAGTATAGTCAAGATACATACCCTCCTTCCCCAAAAAGACACACAACCCCAGTTGGGTGACCCACAAATAGGAGGATAATTACAATTGAAAAGGTTCTCCCCAAGGAGCAATGGGTCCGAGCCCCACATCGGGTTGCCCAGCCCAGATGTTCTGCAATGGGAAAAGGAACCCCCAGAATGTTTGGCTTTGAAGACCAGTGTGGCTTACTTCTGGGAGACACAGAGGGCTATGGGAAACAGTGACTCTACTCTTAAAGGGTGTACACAGAATCACACACCCTCTGGGACCCAAGGCAGAAGCAGTAATTTGAAAGGAGTCTGGGTCAGACCCCCTGCTGATCTTGGGGCATCTCCTGGAAAGGTAGGAGGCAATGGCGCTCATGCTGGGCAAATAGAGACTGGTGGCAGCTATTCTGAAGAGCTTGTTCTACCATGTGGACACTGGTGCTGGCAAGAATCATTTTGGAAACTTTCATCTACTTATTAGAGCTGGGACCTGGCACCACCCACCAGCCTGCTGGCACCACTGCTGGGCCACCTCACACCAAGTAACTAGCTGGGCAGGGACACAGCCCCATCCACCAGCAGGCAGGCTGCCTTCAGACTCCTTGAGCCCACAGCCATCCCAGGACACATCCTGTCCACCAGACAGCTCAGGACCTGCCCCCACATACCAATGCGTAGACACTAACCCCAGAACTCCCAGTGCCCTGCAGCCAGAGACCCTGGGACCCAGCTCTGCCCAGCAGTGGGCTGACACACACACCAGGATGATCCTAGCCTAGGAAACTGCCATGGCAGAAACCAGCCTACTCACCATCAGGCTAACACCAGCTCTGAGACACCTTGGGCCCCTCAGCCAGCAGCCCCAGGATCTGGAGCCCACAGCAGTGGGTCAATAGAAACTTCAGGACACCCCAGACCCCACAGCCAGCTGTATCAGGAACTGACCCCGCTTATCAACAGGCCAACACCAGCACTGGGACCCCAAGGGCCCTGAAGCCAGAGATCCTGGGACACAGCTTCACCCACCAGTATGCCAGCACTAGACCCAGAAAGTCCTGGGCCTTGGTCCCACCCACCAGCAGGCAGACACCAGCTCTGGAAGCCCTGGGCCCCATAGCCAGAGAGAGCAGGACAGGCTTTGCCTGCCAATAGGTTGGTGGTAACTGATGAACATAGATGCAAAAATCTTCAACAAAATATTAGCAAACTGAATTCACCAATACATTAAAAGAATCATACAACATGATCAAGTGGGATTCATCCCAGGGATGCAAGGATGGATCAATATCTGCAAATTAGTCAATGTGATACACCACATAAACAAATTGAAGAATAAAAATCATATGATCAACTTAATAGATGCAGAAATAGCTTTTTACACAATTCAACATCCATTTATGATGAAAACTCTCCACAAAGTGGATATAGAGGGAACATAACTCAACATAGTAAAGGCCATATATAATAAGCACACACTTAATGTCACATTCAACAGTGAAAAGCTGAAAGCAGTTCCTCTAAGATCAGGAACAAGAGAAGAATTCCCACTCTCACCAACTTTATTCAAAGTAGTATGTGAAATCCTAGCGACAGCAATCAGAGAAGAAAACAAATAAAAGGAATCCATATTGGAAAGAAAGAAATAAAACTGTCTTTGCAGATGACATGATACTATACATAGAAAATCATAAAAATGCCACAAAAAACTATTAGACCTCATTAATGAATTCAGTAAATTTGCAGGATATTAATATACAGAATTCTACTGCAATTTTATACAGGTACAGTGAACTATTAGAAAGAGAAATTAAGAAAACAACCCCATTTACCATCACATCAAAAAGAATAAACTACTTAGGAATAATTCTAACTACGGAGATAAAACACTTGTACTTAGAAAACTGTAAGACACTGATGAAAGAAATTGAGGATGACATACACAGATGGAAAGATATACTGTGTTCACAGACTGGAAGAATTAATATTGTTGTAATGACCATACTACCCAAGGCACTCTACAAATTTAAAGCAATCCCTACCAAAATACCAGTGGCATTTTTCACAAAACTAGAACAAATAATTCTAAAATTTGTATGGAAACATAAAAGACCCTGAAGAGCAAAAGTAACCTTGAGAAAAAAGAACAGAAGTGGATGTATCACACTCCCTGACTTCAGACTATACTACAAAGGTATCAAAACAGTATGATACTGGCACAAAAACAGACACATAGATCAATGGTACAGAATAGAGAGCCCAGAATAAAACCCACACACTTATGGTCAATTAATCTATGACAAAGGAGGCAGGAATATACAATGGGAAAAGACAGTCTCTTCAATAAGTAATGCTGGTAAAACTGGACAGCTACATGTAAAAAGAATGAAATTAGGACGATATTTCCACACCATATACAGAAATAAACTCAAAATGGATTAAAGACGTAAATGTATGACTAGAGTCCATAAAAGTCCTGCAAAAGAACATAGGCAGAACACTCTAACATAAATTGTAGCAACGTTTTTTGGATCAGTCTCCTATGGGAAAAGAACAGCCAAAATTAACAAATGGGACCCAATTATACTTAAAATCTTTTGCACAACAAAGGAAATCATCCAAAAAAATGAAAAGGCAACCTACAGAATGGGAGAAAATATTTGCAAATGATAGCACCAATAAGGGGTTAATATCCAAAATATAAATAGCTCTATGCCAAAAACGAACAACCTGATTAAAAATGAGCAAAAGACCTGAATAGACACTTCTTTGAAGAAGACTTGCAGATGGCCAACAGGCACATGAAAAGTTGCTTAATATCCCTAATTATCAGATAAATGCAAATCAAAATCACAGTGAGACATTACCTCACACCTGTCAAAATGGCTATCATCAAAAATAACACAAATGACAAATGTTGGTGAGGATGAGGAAAAAAGGTAACACTTGTGCACTGTTGGTGGGAATGTAAATTGGTGCAACCTCCATGGAAAACAGTATGGAGGTTCCTCAAAAAAACTAAAATTAGAGCTACCAAATGATCCAGCAACTCCACAGCTGGGTATATATCCAAAGAAAACAAAAACATAATTGAAAAGATACATGTACCTCCATGTTCATGGCAGCATTATTTACAATTGCCAAGATTGGAAGCAGCCTAAGTGTCCATCAATAGATGAATGGATAAAGAAGATGTGGTGTATGTATACAAAGGAATACTACTCAGCCATAAAAAGGAACGAAATTGTGTCATTTGTTGAGACGTGGATGGTTCTAGAGGCTATCATACAGAGTGAAGTAAGTCAGAAAGAGATAAACAAATATTGTATATTAATGCATGTACGTGGAACCTAGAAATGATGAACCGGTTTGCAGAGCAGAAGTTGAGACACAGATGTAGAGAACAAACGTATGGACACTAAGGGGGGAAAGCCACGGGGGTGTGGGGATGGTGGTGTGATGAATTGGGAGATTGGGATTGACATGTATACACTGATGTGTATAAAATTGATAACTAATAAGAACCTGCTGTATAAAAAAGTAAATAGAATTAAATTTAAAACTTTAAAAAAAAAAAAGAATGAAAGTTTGTCATTTGCAACAACATGGAGGGTTTTAGAGGATATTATGCTAAGTGAAATAAGTCAGACACAAAAAGACTTATAATTTATTACACTTATATGGATATATTTATTACACTTTAATACAAATATATTACACTTATTAAATCAAATGAATGAAAATAACAAAAATAAAATAAAATAATACTAAGACATTTTGTCCCTTTTGTTTTGATCCATTTTCAATTAAAAAAGAGATTAGATGGCCTCCCTGGTGGCGTAGTGGTTGAGAGTCCGCCTGCCGATGCAGGGGATACGGGTTCGTGCCCCGGTCTGGGAGGATCCCATATGCCGCGGAGCGGCTGGGCCCGTGAGCCATGGCCGCTGAGCCTGTGCGTCCGGAGCCTGTGCTCCGCAACGGGAGAGGCCACAACAGTGAGAGGCCCGCGTACAGCAAAAAAAAAAAAAAAAAAAAAAAAAGAGAGATTAGATATCTGCATATTTATATTCATATATAGGTATGATATATAGGATGTATACATAGATACATAAAGATGTATAAAAAATATGAAAGAAATATACCATAATTTCAACATTGGTTACATTTGTATGATGTATTTAAAGTCAGTTTTCCTATATCTCCACTCTTTTCTGCACTTTGAAAACTCACAAAATGAGTATGCTTTGCTTTGATATCATGAAAGCAAAGAGGGAAAATAAATTAATATGGCTATATAGTATAGAAAAAAAGATAATAAAGAAAGCTTTATTTAAGTATAGGACCTCTTCCTATTTAATTCCAAAGTGATTATAACTCTATTTGTAAGGATGCAGTGTATCAGATGCTTAGTTTGGTGCTGCATAAAATAGGTTTTCAGGTTCAAATACGTGAGAAATCATTTTTCTTTCCAGTGCTTACCTTCCTCCTCATACCATTCCATGCATATAAAGCAAAGGTTTAAATTTTAAATGGCTCTGTGGCCAAGCAGGCTTTGTAAAGTTAGGCAGCAGCTGGGTTAACACAAAAGGGAGTTGTCAGGACTAGAGAAAACTGGAGAATACATGATCTGCCTAAATACATTTTTTCAAACTGTCAATACTCTGCTAATTGAAGGAAACATGTCCATGTGCAGAATTCAGAATAGGATAACATTGTAATAAGTGATTATAAACTAAACTTTTTTTTCTTGACAAGAGGTAATGAAAATAAAATGCAAACTTTAGATATATTTTCCCATTATCATATTGCAAAATTAGGCAAAATGGAGGAAAGTAAATGGCAGAATATAAACAAATGTACTAAGTGTCAAAAGCAGGGATGCCACATATGCATGTATTCATGGCAAATATAGACACTATCTGTATAAATCTTAGTTGTACAACTGTGAGTTGAGAATATTAAGTGAAAGTGATAATTTGCTGAGGCTTGATAAAGATGCTTTCCAGAATTATGTAAACATTGAACCGACTCAATTTTTTTAGGCCTACTTGACTGCTGGCATTGAGTCCCTTCAATAAGTTGCTGGCCTCACCTGGTTTCTGCAAACAACACTGACCAGGATAAGAAAACTATCCAGAGGTTGCTATCTATATATTCTAGGGTTGTTTTTTTGACTTTCAGGCATTCTTCCCTCAATCTCTGTCAGCTTGATCCAATTTCCTATTTAGAACCACAATTATACACTGAGTCTAGAGAGTAGAATGCTGGACCTCTTGGCTGTTTACCTGGCATCCGACTCAGTCCTTCCCAGACTTGACTTTGGAGTGTCTTCTCCATACATCTAAGTGCTATCTGCTGTTCTGCTCCTAGAGTCCTAACCACCTGAAATCATGATGTGCTTGCCTTGACTGATTTTAACACTGCCCATTTTATGTTCTTGTGCAGCTGAATTCCATCCAATGTGTTGGATCCGTTTCATCAACAGTGGTTCAAATCAAATCTGAATGTGTCAAACCTATCAGAACACTAAATATTTTACTCTTAGATGAGTAGTCCTTCATAGTCCCAGATAATTTTGGCTTCCAATTTGGCTTCCTCCCTTTATGCAACATTTATATATCACCAGTAATCCAGAATTCTTTGGTGATGAGGCATTTTGAACTGTGCCATTAAAGGATTTTTGTACAAGAAAAATTAATAGAATTCTTCAAACATTAATTACTGTCTCCATATTACAGATTCATTCAAAAGTCACTAAACTCTTAATGACAAAACTGATTCTGACTATAGAAAATTGCCAAATACCTGAGAAAAGAATGAAAATGTCATTCTTATTTCCTGGTTAATAGAGTTCAGTCAAAATGCTATAGGCTAGAAGTGACTTAGATTTTTTACTTTGATCCCAGGAGTGAAGAGGAGGAGAAATTATTTGTGAACAGAAAACTGTTGTATTCTGACCATTATAAAATGGGAAGGAGAGAACACAGGCTAAGGGCAGTGCAAATATACCTTTTAGGTCTACAGAGTAACAGTTGAAATATTCTCAACTGGTACAACATAAAAATTTGGGGCATTACCATGATCATGCAGGAAATAATACTTTATTTCTTCTCTTTAAAGTAAGAAAAAATTTAAAATATCCATAGGAAGTAATGAATCTAGGGTATAGGAGTCACATGCTTCCCACAAAAAAAAAGTTTATAACTCTACTGTACTTCAATAATTAGTGAGTAAATCTGAGTCAAAGCTGAATTTCTGTCAAAATATATTATCAAGTGAAATACAAATTGAGAACCATTCATGAAAATATGTTAACACCTAAGGTGTTTATTCATCAAAATATTGTTTTAATATCTGGCTATTATGTATCAGGGAAATTCTGTCTCTGAGAATAGAGCTTGCCAGAGACCAGGCACAGAAGTCCCTGATTTCAGAGCTTACATTCTAGGTCTGAAAAAGAACCTGGTTTGTTTGAAGAATACTGAGAAGGCCAGGGGCTCTCAGCATACTGGAAAAGAGGGAATGAATCCCACAATGAATTCAGAGAAACAGGTTCCTAATCAGATAGGGCTTTGAAGATAATGAGAAGTTTAAATTTCATTGTAAATGAAAAAAAAAAAAGATGAAAAGCTTTAATTATGGAACAAATACTCTGTGAAAGATAATTCTCTCCAATCAATGAAGAATAGATGATAGGACACTTCTGTCAACACTGAATTTTACCTAAGCCCTGTGCTCCTGGAAAACAGTGACAGTTAAGAAATCCCCCTTTTTGTGTTCTTGGAAATGGCTTACTGCAAAGAAACATCCTTCCCCAGAAGACTTAGTAAGACTCACAGATACCCCACAACATATTTACCTCTCACAAGGCCAGACACAGACCCTCTAAATCCCCTTTCTTTGCCTTACAAATGATTGGCTGAACTGCTTGTCCCACTGATCAATCAGAATAAAATGCTCATTAATGAAACATGGTCAGTTTTTTCTCCTTCCTCCAGACTCCTGAACTTGGACGCACCTTCAGGCTGAGCCAGCATACACCGTCTCCTGAAAACAGGCTGGCTTCATGATAAAATATTCTCTGATTTCCTATCCTTTCAAGCTACCTTCTCATCCCCCTTCCTCACATTCCATTTTCCTAGCCTTCTTTATTCCTCCCCACAGGAGAAAATCTTCTTTAGCCCAATTGCTCAGGTGCTTGCAGAGCTCATGATAGGAAAGCATTCCCTGTTTCTAAGAGTTTTCATCTCCCTATTGCCCTTTCCCTCTTCTTGCAATAATCCTTTTGAATAAAGTCTCTCCTTACCTAAGTCCAGATTTTATTTTTTAACAATGCATATAGATGGAAGCAGAGAGATAAATTAGGTTATTGGTCATAAAGATGAGACAAGATCATGGATTATACTTAAATAACTTCAAATAGCAAGGATAATGAAAATATGAACTAAGAAAGGAAACACTGGAGGAGAAATGTATTTGTAGGTCAGAATGAACATCAAGATTGTGTGTTGGTCAGTTAACTCTGACATGTCTCTTAAGCATCCTAGTAGGTAGTTGGCATTTCAGAGGAATGGTAGATCTAGGGTATTAATTTGGTAGCCATCAGCATAAAGGCTATATTTAAACAAAAGCACTGGAGGAGATAATCTATGAAGAGCGTATAAACAGAAAAGAGGAACAGGCTTACTTAAAGCCGAGCCAAGGGGCATCCCAAATTTGGACATCAAGCCTAATAGTAAGAACTGACAAAGAAAATTGACTGATGGCGGGTGATGAAGGAGGAAAATAAAGCATTCAAGGTATTACAGCAACCAGGAAAAAAATGCATCAAGAGGACGAAGAACAGTGTATCAACATTATCCAACAGTATTGAAAGTTCAAGTAAGATGAGAAAAACCAAGTGACACCAGATCTTTCAACATGGGTAACTGACGATATTGGCAAGATCAGTTTTAGCAGAGCTGTGGGGCCGACCACTTCCAATTGGAATTAATTAGAGGAGAATGGGAGGCAAGGAATGGGAGGCACCTTTAAGAAAAGTTGCTACCATACGGAGTAAAGAAACAGGAAAGAGAAAATCACTGCATTAGGCAACAAAGAGGAAAATGACATCAAGAGAGGAGTGCTTGTTTGCTGATTCTTAAAATGGACGATATTACAGCATAATTGTATCATGAGGTTAAGTCTCAGAAAATAATAAAAACGGTGATGACAACGTGGAGAGAGAAGATAATTTCAGGAGTGAGGCCAGATTGGTAGAATCCAGGGGAACAGTTAAAACACGACACTGGTTTCTGATTTTTTTTTTTTTTTTTTTTTTTTTTTGCAGTATGTGGGCCTCTCACTGTTGTGGCCTCTCCCATTGCAGAGCACAGGCTCCAGATGCACAGACCCAGCGGCCATGGCTCACCGGCCCAGCCGCTCTGCGACATGTGGGATCTTCCCGGACCGGGGCACGAACCTGTGTCCCCTGCATCGGCAGGCGGACTCCCAACCACTGCACCACCAGGGAAGCCCTGGTTTCTGATTTTTGAAAAGCAGTTTTACATTTTCTGGAACAAGCCTTGAGGATATAATTTTTCAGACAAGATCTGATAAGTTTGAGTAGTATAAATTTTAATAGCTATATATCCTTGTATTTTTGTATTTTGCTGCATGTCTAGTATGTTGTACTAAAGTTATCACAATCACTGTTAAAAAAAACCAGCAGAACAAATAAATTAGAAACTAAAAGTGTGGCATTAGTAACCTCTCGGCCATTACTACTAGATGTGCTGCTTCAATTTAATCTAAGCAAATTATTTTTTCTTACCATCCATTTCTCAAAATGGAAGAACATATCATAGAACTTAGCACTTCTAGCTGGCTTCCTACTTCTGTGAACATATCAACTGGAAATGCATATTCCTCTGTAGAAACCAGGAACATGTGTCTCCTAATCAGTCTGTGAGCACTTGTCAACTCCAGCTGAGGATGTGTCCATGCTGCAAGTCACCATGAAAGGAGAAGGAAAAATGTTTGCAAAAGTTTATGTAATCTATTTAAATAAAAAACATAACTACTCCTGAGTCTCCCCAGTGCTCAACTCTTCCCCTAAAAGTATTTAGATGGTAGGTATTTGCCTTAAAAATCTTACTGATACTATAGCACAATAATAACTATGAATATTGTAAATATATGTGTTTTTTTTGTTAGAAAGATTAAAGTTTGACTCTATGGGTTTATCCAAAATCACCTGGTTATTTGTGTAGCTAGGATATTTATTAAAAGTTAATATAAAGATAAATTGCTGGATTCCTTTTAAGGCTCAGAAGAAAGTAGCTTAACTTCAAGGAAATGAAAGCATAAAACCCAGAGTTTTGGAGCTGTTTATACTGTCAGCACATCCCAAATTGAGAAGCTCAACATATCTATCTGTGTGCAATTTAATCCCTTCAATTATATATCCCTTCATAAAACAAAGCTAAAATCTTTATTATAATATAAGAAGTACATCAACAAGACACATTAATTTCTGTTCAGCTCCTCTTGTCTATAAAATCACCAAAAAGGGGAGGGGGGATTTTCTAACAGTTACCTTGTACTTAGACTTCATGGTGCCAAAACCTAGGAATAACTACAACATCTTCTAAAGAAAAATCACACAGACACATCTTTGAGAATGCCAGGATGCTGAGTTTCAGTGAACGGTATCTATAGTCACATCTACATCAGATATTTGAAAAAACTGAAAATAATTCTCAGACCACTAGCTATAATACAAAGTTATCTTTTGTTATTTTATTGTGCCTCTTGACCTAACTTAACACCTTCACTCTTTTCCTACTTTCGACAAAGTCTGATTATCTAATGGATTGCAAAGGGTCCAGTTGTTTGTTAGATTCTCAGATACTTTTAGATCTCAGTTTAAAGACAAGGTTTTACATGTCTACTCTATGTATCACCACTGCTGACACAAACACAACTTGTGATTTTGAAAGAGGCTTTGTTTAAAATCTACATTAAGAAGTCAAAAACCTGTTCAAGGCATCCATGTGCACAGTATGTGATGACACTAAAACTTCCAAATGAGTTGTGAAATTTGATAGCACTATTTTAAAACTCTAATTGCACTGTATTTCAGAGTCTGATTTTCTAAAGTTTATTGTGAGTGGATAGCTCAAAAATGTTTTGAACGTAATTTTTCTCATTTCAAAATACAGTACGATGACACCCTATATTCATATTAGTACACTAAAGTGAACATGGCTATTGATACATACAGATATGGGTATTAATATATACTATATATACACACATATCTACAGCAGTCATATGTGGCAATATCAGCTTTGCATAATTATATTCCATTTTGTTTACATAGTTATTTTCATTGAAACCCATTAAAACTATTGTCATAAAAACTGCTTGAGTCTAACAATCAAACTCCAGAAAAAGTAACAAATGTTAAGCTGATTATAAATAAATATGGGTTTCAGAAATTATAGGCATATTATGCCTATACTTAAATGTCTAGCCCCATGATTTGATAATCACTTTTTAAACTGAATGGGAAAAATATGCAGTCTAATTATTGGTCTCTATCCAGTTAATTATAATTTGATTATTTGCCTTCTTATTTGATTAGTTCTGAGCATATTTTTCTCTAATTTCAAATTGTATGTCTTTCTTCAATGGTCACTATCTTCATCAGCAGCAAAGTTTCATTTGAAAATTGGAATTGTAATGGTTCTAGATGTCTATCCACCCATCCATCCATTCTATGTCCGAAATATCCTATAATATGCTGGAATTAATTATGAGGTCCCTTGATAGGGCTATGACTTTATGATATTAATTATTATCTTCCTACAGTAACATTTTTGTGTGAACACCTGAGCTCTTTAAGAGTCTCCTTGTCGGGCTTCCCTGGTGGCACAGTGGTTGAGAGTCCGCCTGATGATGCAGAGGACACGGGCTCGTGCCCCGGTCCGGGAGGATCCCACATGCCGTGGAGTGGCTGGGCCCGTGAGCCATGGACGCTGAGCCTGCGCGTCTGGAGCCTGTGCTCGGCAACGCGAGAGGCCAGAACAGTGAGAGGCCCGCGTACCCCAAAAAAAAAAAAAAAAAAAAAAAGAGTCTCCTTGTCTGAGTCATTCTCTAGAACATGACATTGTTAAACAGTTACAGCTGATCCCTCGCTTTAGTCTTTGGATAATGAAACAGTGACTGGATCAAGTATAAGATAGAAATATGTTGTGGCAGGAAAATCTATATCAATGTGCCAATGACCTCTCCACTGGGGCACTGGTATTGAGGTGACCTCCAATTCATTCAGCATCATTTATATGTGCAATGCTGATGGCCAGCAACGTTGTAAAGTTCCCATGGATTACTTTTACTTCTGGTGAAACACTATTTATTCACATCTGTTCTTGAGGTAGTTAAGAAGAAAAACACTTGCTTTCCCAAAGCCTATGTGGGCACAGAGAATGACATCACTCATGCCTAGTTTCCTAAATATGACATTACTGCCTCTCCAAGGTCACGCTATTTTCTAATTATTCCTCTCAAGGAAGATAGTTGGCAAAGAGCTGGGAACTGTTCCACATATAATAAGAGCTTGAATATTGATTCAAAAACAACAAACTAATTATTCTAAGGTCAGAAATACTAAAAAAGAAGGAAAATACCCTCGCTGGGTCAGGAGTTCCTACGTATATATATTCTTGTAAAACTGCCTTTACAATATTGGATAACTCACAAGAAAAATATCTTGCAAAAATTTCAGTTTTGTAAATTATGGATTTTTTTTTCTGAGAACCTCATTTGTACAAGTATTTGAATTGCCTTAAACTACTGAAGCTATTAAGGTTTCACCATCATTCAATTTCTGGTTAATTTGTACCCTATGGCATAAAATGATTAAAGTAAAACAGCCAGCCTGTAATATAAGGCTTTGCTGAATGTTAATCCACACAGTAAAGATTCATGAGATCTAATTATATAAGAGAGCAATTGAGATTTAACCCAACCGCCATTACCTCTACAACTTTTGAAGTATCTATATTTTACCAACTAAGGGAGATATTTTAGAATGTTGCCAGTTTGTCTGCTTCTAAATATCAGAAAAAAAATGTAGATGAAATACTCATAATAATTACATTAATGCTGTATTTTCTTCATTTATTACTAACCAGTTGCTAAAAATAATTATTTTTGCCATTCATTTTCCCAAATATATCATAGATTCATAAATATTTAAGCTAGACCAGGCCCTCCTATTATGATACCAAATGTGATCATTCCAATTACCATAACGTATTGTAATTATCTAAGTGTCTTTCTGCCTCCCAATAAGTATAACTACCTAATATAAAATTGCTCTAAATGTATTCAATATCGAGGGCTACACCTCTCCAACACTTTTCCTGGAAATGTATAGATGACTTATTGCTCATTATACTCCATGCGTTTACACCTAACATGGCAAATTGCACAATAAACTGTTTGAGAATAGCAATATTATTCTTCATTATGTAATCAATACTTTTACTTCTTTAGTACTCAGTGTTATGCCTTTCGAAATTGGCCTCATATTACATTTTCTTACAGACTTTGTTTCACGTACAAGAAAATAATTCAATGCAGTAAATGTTAATTTAATATCTACTTTGTACCCAATATTATGCTCAGTCCTGAAAATACCAGAGTGAAAAAGGCAGTCCTTCAATTCACTGTATTTACAAACTTGAGGAGGAAAGACAATCATCAGGCAATTATAGTACTCTGTGATAAACACCATGATAAGGACGAGTCCAAATCCTAGGGAGAAACTGACTTATGTTTTTTAAGGAAACTGTTCTCAATTAATTGATGTCTACGTTAGAACTAAAGGATAGTGACTGAGATTTTCCCAGAAGAGGAAACAGCATATGAAAGGCACAAAATTGGAAGAGGTTGCACTTGATGTACACAAAATACAGCTGAAGCATAGAGGACAAGTGTGGGAGACAAGACAAAACTTCTGTGTCATACTAAGACATTTGCTTTGTACCTGCAATCAGTGAAGTTTACTAAGTTTTAAGCAAGAGAGGGACACAGTCGAATTTTTATTTGAGAAAGATCATTGGCTGTAGTACAGAAAATAAATTTGCAAGATGAAACAAATGTAAGTCAGTTAGGGGAATGTTTCATATAAACGCAGAAAAAAATGGTGGTATGAACTAAAGCAACAACAGTAAGACTGGGGAAAAAAGATCAATACCAGTGGTATTAAAAAGGTCATCTTTTTAACAAATGGTGCTGGGACAACTGGATACCCACATACAAAGAATGACGTTGCACCCACCTCACACTGTGTACAAAATTTAACTCACAATGGATCAAAGGCTGAAATATAAGAGCTAAAACTATAAAATTCTTAGAAAAAAAAGTAGGTATAAACATTAGTGACCTTAGATTAGGCAGTGGTTTCTTAGATATTACACCAAAAACAAAAGAAAACAAAAGAAACTAGACATCATCAAAACTGAAAACTTTGTGTTTCAAAGGACACCATCAAGAAAGAAAAAAGACATCCCTCAGAATGGGAGAAAAGTTTTGTAAATCATATATCTGATAAAGTACTATAAGGGCTTCAGGTGTTTTGGGGACTGATCAAGATAAAAGATAAGACCATGAGGTGGCAGCAGCATATACAAACTTTATTGGGCTATGCTGGCTAAAGTGTGGGTGTTGCTTGGTATATTTATAGTTCTGGGCTTATGTCATCTATTGCTAGCAGATGTGGGGTGAGGTCTTGTGGGTGTGCTAAGCAAGCAGTCTCTATATGGCTAAAAATTAGCTGTTTGGATTGATGTGTAAAAACTGGAGTTACCACAGTGGGCTTTTGAGCTAACAAGTCTTAACCTGCAGTGAAGAAATGAACACTGTAGGGGCAAATACACAGAGACCATCTTTGGTTGATATACATATCTGGTACTTGCATCTGGAATATATAAAGAACTATCAGAACTCAAAAATAAAAGACAAACCAGTTTAAAAATGGGCAGAGGATCTGAATAGAATTTTCCCAAAGAAAATATATAAATGGCAAATAAGCACATGAAAAATATTCTCAGAATCATCAGCTTTCATGTTAATGCAACTCAAAACCAAAATAAGATACTGCCTCACACATGTGAGAATGACTATAACCTAAAAGACAAATAATAAAAATGCTTGGAACACTCATTCATTGCTGGTGGGAATGCAAAATGCTGCAACTGTTTTGGAAAACCATCTGCTGGTTCTTCCATTGGTTAGACACAGAGCTACCATATGATTCCACCAGCCACTCCCAGGTATATGCCCAAGATACATGAAAACATATGTCCACCAAAAACTTGTTCATGAACGATTATTATAGTGTTATTTACAATTGCAAAAAAAAAAAAGGATATGACCAAAATGTTGATAATAAAGGAATGAATAAAGTGTAGTATATTTATACTGATAAATTATTCTACCATAAAAAGGATTGAAATACTGATAAATGCTATAACACGGATAAACATTATGCAAAGTGATTCTATTTACATGAAAATTCAGAATAGATAAATCTATAGAGAAGAAAAGTAGATTAGTGGTTGTCTAGGGCTGTGACAAATGAGAAGATTAATGGGTGACATAGCACAGTGGCATGGAGTTTCTCTATGGGGTAATAAAAATGTTCTAAGTTGATTTTGGTGATGGGTATACAGCTCTGTGACTATGCTAAAAGCCACTGAATTGTAGGTTCTAAGTGGGTGAATTATATGGTATGTGAATTATATCTCAGTAAAGCTTTTAAGAATAAAAGTTATCCTCTGGAAAGGTCAGGTGCTTCTTAATATGGATAGGGAATAAAACAGGGTCAAAGATAAATTACACTCGAGTTTCATAGTAGCTAGTAATGTCATTCACTGAAATAAAGCATACGGGAGGAGGAAAGGGATTTTTGGAATAAAATAAATTGGATAGGGTAAATCTAAAACAATCTTGAGGCATCAAAACAGAGGTAACCAATAAGCAGTTGCATATATACGTCCCTAGAACAGGAGAGAAATCTTGGATGGAGATAGATATCTTAGAATCGTCATCATAAAGATGTTAATTAAAGTTAATATGTGATATGAAACCTTTAATGATATGTACAGGAAAAAGGTTAGAAGCCCAACAAAAGAAGCCCAAAGAACCACAGTAGATGCCAGGGATGGAGGATGGTATCTTTGCCAAAATAAAGGCTTAAGTAAAGCAAGAAGCAAAGTAAGTTCTATACATGGATCCTCTTTTGTTTATGATTCTAGGAAATGAGTATTCCCAGATAAGAAAAGGAGACATTCATTTGGTTAAGCAGTCTTGACCTGAAAGAACACCTTTCATCTCATTTCTCTGAAGATTCTATAAATCATTTGCACAAAAGAGCTAAAGCAAATTAATTGTAGCTAATATTTTAAGATGATAAAACCTTTTCCCCAAGTGCAGTTCTTTTAAAGTATTTAAAAGCATTTTAATTAGTACCAACTCCATCAAAGATGATGAAGCCAATAGAACAAAAACTTATGCACAGCCCTGTAAAATCTTCATGCACTTTCTGTATAGATTCTAAGTTACCTTAAATTTGGTTAAATTTGATCAAAAAGTAGAAACTGAATTTCAAAAGGAATATTCATTTCTAGCCAAAGGAGAAAAATCATTCCCCAAATTTATCTCCAAAAGAGTTTTTTAATTGTGTTAATTGAATGTTAAAAGTAACTTTTTTTTTAAATATGAGAACTTTCACATGATGGGATGAAATTTCCACTATTTTAAGATTAGATCAAATAATATAAAAATAATCATTGAAAAACAAAACATCTTGCTCTGTGTTAAAATAGACCACTAGCTATTATGAAGAAACTAAGTTTCATTCGATAAACCAAAAAAAGGATATAGTCATATGTGTGTGTGTAGTATATGTATCAGCATTTGCAGCACTTATTACTCTAGGAATATTGTGTTTAATGTGCCTCTTCATTGAAAATTAACAATTCTATTGTTTTCTTCTATGTATGAGAACCTTAACTGGCTATTCTTGAAAGGATTGAAGAAATGAAAATACTACCCTGCATAAGCTTGGTCAGTTTCCTTACAGATCTGTGAACATGATCAAGACTCTTACACTTGTAAATTCCTCTTCCTGAGATTCTCTCTTTGCAGATATATGAAAATCTCACCTCCTTCCCTCTTCCATATATTTACTCAAATCACCTTCTCTCACTGAGGCCTTCTCTGAACACACTTTAAATTTCATCTCTGCCTCTGACACTCTACCTTCTTTCTTGCTGTATTTTTCTTCTTAATTCATCATTTTAAGTGCTATGGATTTTGCTTTTTTGTATGTTCATTGTTTGTCTGTCCTCTGTAGAATGCAAGTGACACTAGAGCAGGACTATTTTGGTCAGACCTGTATTTCCCAGTGCCAAGAGGAGTGCTTGTCATATGGATGGTAAACGATAAACACATAATGATTGAATGAATGAAATGATTAAATGTTAGAGGCAACATTTATGGAAATAATTGTTGAGAATATTGCAGAACTAATTAATGTCACGAACCCTCAAATTCAACAAGTCCAGTAAACCCCAAACAGAATCAATAAAAGGAAATCCATGCTAAACACATCATAGTGAAACTTCAGAAAGCCAAAGACAAATAGAAAATCTTAAAAATTGTCAGATGAGAAGATCAGATCACTTTCAAATGAGTGACTTTAGGCTGAGAGCTGACTCTGGACAGCAAATGATAGAATTCTGATGACTGAGAAACAAAATAACTTATTAAACTATAATTTTATACAGAGAAAATATTTTTTAGGAATGAATGACCACAAAATAAATACTCCTACCCTTAGACTGGGGCAATCAGGAGCCTTGTCCAAAGCCCCCAAGATGAAGGCTTTGTCCTCACAGTGAAGGACAAAGCTGGGGATGGGAAGAGAATATGGGGTATGTTACAGTCCAGAGCCTTCCATTTCATCTCTTGCTATGATCCCCATAAATGTTATGAGTTGGGTAAACAAAGACCTTTTAGATAAATATTATGGGCATCCTGCAGGAAGACCTTTTTCAGACAAATGAAAACTGACAGTTTACCACCTGCAGATGCTTGCTATAAGGTTATACTTGACTCAGAAACAAGGTAGTTTCAGATCAAAATCTGTTAGGCAGAAATAAAAAGCACAAAAAGGGATAAAAGTATGAGTAAATGTAAATAAATACTGACTTTATAAAATAATAAAAATAGTATATTGCAGGGTAAAAAATATAATTAAATACTTGCATAGAGTGATGAGCGGATCTGAATCTTTGTATTTTCTGGGAGGTAGAAAAAGTCATTCATTTACTTTAGAGTTTGATAAGTTTAATATTTGTACTATAATTTTTAGAGTCATCTAAAGCAGATATATACACTCCAAAGTAGAAGGGAAAGTAATGGAAATAGTAAAAACACTCAATCCCAAAAAAGGCAAAGATATTGGGGGAGAGGGAAAGGAGGGAGAATGGGGCAACTAAAATGAATACAAAACTCAAAATTAGATGATAAATAAAAAAAGCAAACCTGTTAGTAATTATACTGCTTGTAAATGGACCAAATGCTCCAGTAAAAATCAAATATTATCTGACTGAATTTTTAAAATCCAATCTCACACTCTTTAGAAGAGATGCAAAAGGATACAGAAAGACTGAAAGCACAATGGTAGAAAAAGATAAACTAAGCACATTCAGACCAAACAAAACCTGGTGCTGTTATACTAATAGAAAAAAAATAGATTTTAAGACAAAGTAGGACCCCAGTACTACCCATGGATACTGCAGCTGCTACCACAAGATGCCTTCAATGCTGCTGCTGGGTACCGCCTCAGGGAATGAATCCCCCGTGCCCCCTTTCAACTTTATGTCACTCATTTTAGTTTCAAATTCTGCTTTTCTGCTTGCTGTCCTAATAGTTAACGCAGTGTCTATCCTCTTTTGGATTCCTGAGTGGGGAAAGAGTAGGTAATGTCTCCTCTCTTTTTCTTTTGGTTTGTGTATTCTGGGGGAAGTGGAAAGCTTTAATTATTTGGATAGTTATTTCTGAGTTCTAATTTATTAGAGGACCACAAAATCTCACAGAAAACTATCACCACAGGGAATGAGTTATTGTAAAGAACTGAGACGTTCAGTTCTCCAAGTCTTTGTAGTTAACTACCAATTACATTCTGGCTTGAAATTTTCCAAATGTAAAAATTACTAATATAACATATCACCCTGGCAAATAGAATAAAAATCTTCCATTTCAACTATAGTACCAGACACTAAGATTCATGGGAATTACTACTTAGAAAGACTTCAGCTTTCCTTTTCATGCCTAACTCTGAATAGAATTTCTGATGTATTAGTTCATCTGGGAGAAAAGTACCTAAAAAAAAAAACCTTAAATAATTAAAAGTATAAAACTCAACCTCCCAAAGACAAATATGTTGTCTCCAATTTCCCCCCCAAGTCACACATTACTGAGCCACTTGTGATATGAAGTCCTGCCCAAGAGTGATCCCTCAGCCTAAACTAATCACAACGGCGCAGCTTGCAATTTGACAAGGAGCGACATGCTGACAGCTTTTCCTCAAACGTCAAGCATGCACTATGGTTCCAGTGCCAAGCTGGATTTGACATTTAATTTCAAAAAGTATCTTAACATAGGTCTACACAAAAACCTAGGCTGCCACAACAAAATCAATTTTGTCTTATTTAAAGCTGAAAAATGTTGATGCCCAAAAGGCAGAATTTTTATAAGAAAAGAATCACTGTTCTACCACCGGGAATACTGAGTATTAAAAATAATGCATTATGACTAGTGTAGGGTATTGGATTTGGCTCAGGAGTACAGATAATAAGTGTTTATTAAAGAAATTGGACTGCTATAAATAAAAAATGCCATTACTATGATTAGCTAGCAAAGTGGACAAAATATCAGCTTGATATATAAGAATATATATATACACACATGCACACACATCTACATACATATATGTGTATATAGAGAGACACACATGCACATACACATATATACAGACACATATTGCTCAGGAAAACATGTTTAGAAATAGAAATGGCATTTTAATTGGATTTTACAGGTGAACAAATACACATATACATTCTTGCCATGATGTATTTAGTGATAAGCAGAAATAGTATAATTTTATCATGTCATCAACTTAACCAAATTTAAACGTCAAGATAATTTTAAAAAAAACTTTTGTTAGATAAGTAATATTTTTCAGTATAATGCTATTCAGTGATCTAGGCTTGTGATTTTTTACAGGCTGAAGAAAACAATATTCTTTATGAGCCATTCAATTTCAAAATATTCAGAATATGGTGAGAAACTATGCAAAATTTAAGTATAGTCAAAAATTTCACTTTCTTACTATAAAATAAATTTCAATGTTTTTATCATTGAATAGCAAACATCAAGGCCTGCTTACATGATTCACACTCATTGGATCATTAAGCTATACATTTTGCACTACGAGAACCCACTGCTAAGGGCTCCTCTACGTTGCAGAGAAGCCAGGAACTACATTTCCCAGAATAACATTTCATGTCTGTCTCCGGGTTAGAGAGTAACAAAAGGGGAATGAACTCCAGCAGGTTTGGAAGCAGTTGTGATTCTTTCAGGAGGTCATGATGATCACTCACTGGGGCTTCTCAGAATTCTCCCTAATTGCCTGCTTCTCTGTTAAAGACTGATAAAGTTTATAAGATATTTTTCCAGAATTGGTAGCAGTTTCCCTACCAACTCTGGAGTCCTCTTATTCAGTGCTTCAGGCTACTGTCATCAGTGGCTGGTTTTTTGACATTCCTGACCTTCATCACCACCCCTCTAGCCACTAACTCCCCACCTCACCCCCTCTTTCCACGTTCACAGAAGCCCCAGATTCTATTTTGAATCACTTTACTCCCCTAGTCCTTAAAGAAGTTCTGGTTTCCTAACCAAAATCAGAGTAATACATCTTTACTCAAAAATATAATATACGCTTCTTTTTGTGTTCCTGGATCCAATTCCAACATGGGGGGGTGCAGGAGACTTCTCCAACCACCACCAAGCAATTCTCTGGCACCAGCAAGGTGTTTGAGAATTCAACTCAATTCTGACACTCTCTACCCAGAGATAGTATTAGATTCCACAGGTTAAGGGCTCAGTCCTATAAGACTGCCCACCCTCTCCAACTTCAGAAGACAGTCGAAAGCCCAGGTCGTTACCTGTGCTTCTGACTCACTGGCTATAAATCAGAGGTTCCCAAGATCCCCTCCTGGGTTTCAATTAATTTGTTAGAGTGGCTTACAGAACTCAGAGACACATTTTACTTACTAGATCACCAGTTTATTATAAAAGGATTTAACTCAGGGACAGACATATGGAAGAGGTACATAGGGTAAGGTATGGGAAAAGGGAGTGGATCTTCTATGCTCTCTTAGAGTGTACAATTCCTCCCAAATCTCCATGTGCTCACAAACAAGGAAGCTCTCCAAACCCCATCCTTTTGGGTTTCTACGGAAATTTCACTACATAGGCATGATTAATTAAATCACTGACCATTGGCAACTGACTCAGCCTCCAGCCCATTTCCCCCCCGGGAGAAGTTCAGGGGAAAGGGACTGAAAGTTCCAACTCTTTAATCACATAGGTGGTTCTCCTGGCAACCAGTTTCCATCCTTAGGTGGAGTCCAGAAGCCACCTCATTAATGTAAAAGACAACTTTCTGGCTCTCATCACTTAGGACATTCCAAGGGTTTTAGGAGCTCTGTACCCGAAGCTAGAGGAAGATCAAATATATATAGTTCTTATTATAAATCACAAAATCACAACTCTATATATTAGACCCTTACTGTGGTGTTATTTCAAGGCAGGACTGGAACAATAACCAAAAAGCAACAGCCAAAAATTTAAAAATTTCCCTCCTTTTAGAGACTAATGACTTCCATAAGAGACCCTGATAGCCTTTGAAAGTAAGGCTTTCTATTCTATTGCTCATAAATGCATGAAGTGGTATTTCTCTAAGCTGCTGTCAATCACATACATGCTAGTGTGAATAAAGAAAGTTGAGCAAGACGCTCTACCAGGAGCACACCACTCTTAATGGTAGGGTCTCTCCCTTATACTTCAGCTGCAATATTCTCCCAAAGCAGAGGAGGACTACTATGTTCTTTCACTACTCTATTAGGAGAGAATATAAAAAGGGTTTTTAATAATAACAATGCTAAAATTTTAGAAAACTTGGACTACTCTATTTCACAATCAGCTATGATTTTGTCCATCCCCTTCTATGTAAACTACTTTGAATGCTAAGAACAAACTTGTTCATTTAGATAATCACCTTCATTTTTCTCATGGTTTTATCACAGTACTTTTCCATAAGTATGTACTCTATGAAAGCTTAAATAACTAACTAATAAATAAATGAAGAAAGTGAGAACATAGAAAGCTCAAAAGAGTTCTTTAATGGATAGACTAGAACAATTTAGGTCAAATTAGATGATATTTATATAATTGACAGAATCCATCCACAGTGTGGTTAGAATAACAACAGAAAAACAAGAACAATTTTTTAACAGGTGGCCATGAATGATTTCCTCCTCTCCCCCATCCCCTCTCCCCTTCTGTCTCTCTGCCCCTTTCCCCCTGACACATTCACACGAACAGTCACAAAAATATACTCATGCAAATGTATTCACACATACACATGCTTATAAAACCATACATTTAAGGTTTTAAATATTACAAATGGACTCCATATATTTTATAAACCTTAATGCTCAAAACAGTCTTAAGATATTTGTGGGGTAGATACCCAGTATTTATGTAATCAAATGCAGACTTCTGAAACTTCACTTCCTTTATGAAGTCTTTGGTTTCCATCCCCAACAGAATTTTCCTATCCCTTCATTGTGAGCCCCCTGATTTCTACATGGATTTTTACCACAGCAGTGTTAACACTTAATTTTACTTATTTCTTTACTAATGTTTCCCCTATTGCACTGTAAGCTTCTTGGAGAAAAAGGTATGTTTTATAGTTATAGCCACAATATTTAGTATAGTTCCTGGTATATTTCAGGCCCTCAGTGAATGCTTGTTGAAGAAATAAATAAATGACTTAAGGAACTGGTTTTTTATTTGTGAAGTTGGAAGCAATGGAATCAACTTAAAGTAAGGAGAAGGAAAAATGAACAACAAAGAAGGAAACTAGGCTTTGAATAGAATGTTCCCTATTCAGAATATAAGCCAAGGGAAGTCCACAAGGCAAGTGAATTCAGATAATGGTAACAAAGAATATTTTTGCTCCTACTTCTGTTTTGGAGTAAAAACTCTGTTCCCTCTTTCCATCTCCCTCAACATGTCTCAGTATCTACTGGATTCCATTAAAATGATGATCTTCTTGCATTTTGTATCTGTTAACTACATATGAGATTTTGGCTAAGAAAAGATTGGAAAGAATAATAAAGCATAATCAAGGGAAGCTGATAGACGTCTCCCACACTTGTGGCAGCATGATTGAATGAGCGCACATATGATTAGGGGGTGAGGCTCAGAAACTTTCAAAATTCTAGTAGAGAGATTTGGATTATTATGCTTTGGGGATTAGGTGATGAAGTGTAGCATTCTCCCTGCCTCAGTACAAAGTCATGGTCATTCCATTATCCCAAAGATGAGACATCCTCAGAATATCTAGAAATAAATTTCTTGGCAGGAATGTTGGCATTTTGGTTGGAACAATGGTGAGGCTTCTTACAAGCAGCTGCACAGAAGCAGCTGTGAGCAAACAGCACAATCAGGGACAATTTGGCATGAAGACAGAAGCTGACAAATTCCCATACGGTTACTTGTAAAGCATCATTGTTAGACCCCCAAATCACTACTAGACATTGTGGGGGAGAGAGCTGTGCTCATGCTAGTACATAGGTCAGGACTATAAAACCAAGATTCATTTGAGTGACAAGGAAAAGGATTGCCAAATAATTTTGAGAACCTAGCTGAAACTGGAAATCATAAATCTGCTCCACATGACAGAATGAGGATGAAATCCATTAAAGTTATTCCAGTGATCCAGGTAAAAACAGATGAATTTTGAATTAATGCAATGGCAGTTGGAAATTAAAGAAGCAAGTGAATGAAAGAGATACTAAGCATGTGGAATTCATAATAATTTATGGCTAACTGAGCATAGAATTTAATGAGAGCAGGGAGGTTAGGGGTTGTGAGGCTTGAACAATCGGTAGTAGTTTAATTCACTGAGACAGGGGGAAAAGGGAGGAAAAGAAATTTTTTTAAAAAGATGATGTGAGGGTCAACAGCAGTTACATGGTATTTGAAATCCCACTGGTGCTTGATAAACTATTGGGTTGGTCAAAAAGTTCTTTTGGGTTTTCCGTAACATCTTACGGAAAATCCCGAATGAACTTTTTGTCCAAGCCAATACCAAGAAAAAGTAGTACAATTAGAACAGCAGTGGGCCAAAGGCAAATCCTGGGGAAAACAAAACGTATAGGGAATGTGTAAGAAGAAGAGACAGAGAAAATGAAAGCAGAATAAAAATTGCAAGACTGTAATAATACCAGAGCCAAGGGAAGAAAAATTTTCAAGGGAGTATTCTACTGGTTCAATTTTGCTGAAACCCCAATGAAGTACAAAAGCAGGCATGTGCTCAATTAACTTTATAAGACAGGACAGCAAAACCATTATGACTATGATAAAAAGAGCAGAGAGAAGATAGAGGACTGAGTGATTAATTTTGACTAGGAATGCTTTTCTTTGCCTGTACACTCCCTGTGAAATAGCATCAATGTAGCAATAGCTAAATCAGTGGCCTCCAAACATTTTGATCACAAATCTGTGTCAGTAAAAATAAAGCTGTATATGATTCTCATTTAAACATAGCATGTTTATTTTATGGACATATTACGAATATGAATATCACGACTCTAATAGTTGATGAAAATACACTTCCATTTGTTTGAAATAAATAGATCCAGTAGAGAGTCAGGTTAATGAAATATATCAGGAATATATTCAGATGAAGTGAAATCTTGGAAACAGTGAAATCTGAGGAAGAATATTTTTATTCTAAGCGAGGGCAATCTGATTATGTCATCTGTCACCGCATTATTCACCATAGTTAATTCAATGTTTAAGAAAGATTCAAGAGAGAAAAAAAGTTATATTATTGCAGAAATATACATTAAAAAATTCAGCTATCAAGAGTGTACCAGTAATACCTTCCTCATAGATTACACAACTGACTCAGAGGCAAGTTATTATAGTTATTATGAAACTCCACCTTTCTAGACATCCACTGAAAATTCTGATTTTGTTGAAAGTTTTATTTTCCCAAGCATTGGAAATATGTCCAACTAGACATTATAACCAGGGACTCCTAAAACTAGTTATGGAGGTCCTTGGCTTACTTTTAGTATTTTTACCTTCTTAAAAGCAATTCAATATTTAAGAATAAGAACACATAGCCTATTATGTTACTCTGGAAATAAAGTATTGAAAACAATGCATTTCAATGGAGAAATAATGAAAAAGGATCTTTTGTGGGAAAAAGAAGTTACTGAATTATTCACTGACTCATTTCTCATGACTCATACCAATAAAAAGAAAGAATTAGTTGGTGAGGAAGAAATGACAGCAACCTAGGGAGAAAGCAATTTTGTCATCACAGAATTTTGATAGCCTTGAAATTGAAGACTGAGCATAATGAGTCATGTATCCTAGACTTTTGGAAGACAGACTTAAAAGTTCAGGTATAAGAAAGGTACTAATTCATGTCTCAGAGGCAGACAGTGACTCAAGCAATTCTGGAATGCTCTCAGAAAAAGTATTTCTGGCTATACAATTATATGCAAGGAAGAAATATTGGGTCTACCTTAAAAATTATTTTTGTTGTACCTCAGCTTTGTGGAAATTAAATGCTAGAAGAATATATTAAGATGGCAATAAAAACACTTAATAAGATGGAAATAAGAACCAAAACCAATATGAAGAAGATTAGAGACTATTACAGAATTTTAAGAATAATATCAGCTGAGGGCTTAAAATAATTTTTAAAAGCTCAAAGATTGCATTTGTTAAATGCATACAGAACAAAGTAAACAATGAATGGCTAGGCTCTCTCCATGGAGTTGATGGTGTAACATTGATAAATAACATTGAAAACACAGATGCCACCTTATTGTTTCTGTGTTCCCCATAAAGGAAGAGAATTTGCAAACTGAAACATATACAACAAACATTTGTAAGGAGAAAGTGAAAACTAAGACATGAAAAGTAGTTGTCAGAGTATATCTCACTGCTCTCTATGAGGTCTCCTGCTTCAGAAAAATGTCATCCCAAGGAGATGCAAAGTAACTGTAAAAGGGATTGATTGACCATCACAAGAAATTTGAGTAATCATGAAAAAATACCAAAACACTGGGAATGGGCAACTTTGTTTACATTGTTTTTTCTGAAAGGAAATAAAAAAAGAGTCCTGATGGAACATATAAGATTAACTAATATTTTGAAAAAGAACAGCTGACTACTAGCAGCCAAATGGATTCATTAGGGACACATTCATAGTCTGTTCTATTGAGTATTTTACACTTTGTCAGGTTAAGAATTTATAGCAATGATCTTGGAAAGACAGACTGAGAGCAAGATTTCAGGTTTTTTGAGCATATGTAGCTGAGGTATTGTGGAAGTAATTAAAGGATGAAATCAATGTCTAAAAATATGCCAGTGGAAAGGGAAAAAAAGGAACAAATTTATTAAGAAAGTCTCTCATGTGACACAATTCTCATGACTCTGTGACGTATATATTATATTTCAAGTTGCAAAAATTGAGTGTCAGAGGGAATTATTAAAGTGTACTGGGTCATTAAGCTGGTAATGGAAAAACTGAGACTCAAATCTACACCTTACTGACTTCAAAGCCTGGACTACCTTGAACTAGCCCAACAAACTTTCAAAGATGAGGCTAAAGGGGTTAAATAGAAAGGCATGCACTTTAGAACACATCTAAAGCATCCCACTGAATAAAATGATAGATGTTTTTTAATAGCAGTACATTTTATGTGAAAATGCACAGAGATTCATTCATTTATTCATCCATTAAACAAATACCTATTGAACATTTATTATCCATCAAGTTCTATTCTACATATTCAGGATAAAATGGTGAACAAAATAGACAAAAATTCCTGGTATTTGATGTCTGCTTCTAGAGGGAAGAGGCAGTTAACATTATAACATATAACATAATAATTAACAAACATTATAATTACTAAAATATTAAATATGTTGAGTTGAATTATATGTTAAGGAGAAAAAATGAAGCAGGGAAAGGGCACGGAATGTTTTGGAAGAGGCTTTCAATTTTAGATAAAGCATTAGGAAAGCCTTCCCAGAGAAGATGACTCTTGGGTAAAGGTAGGAAGGAGTTGAGAAAGAAATTCAAACAGATATATGTGGGGTAAAACTTCAAAAAGAAAGAATAGCTAGTGCAGAATCCCTAATGTGGAAGTGTCTGAAGAATGTTGGGAAGCCAGTGTGGTGGAAACTAGATTGAGTGGGAGAGGAAGGAGGTGGAGAATGATAGGAAATGGGAGAGAGAGTATTAGCTGAGATTGCATAGGCAGTTAGGTATAAAGTGTCAGGTATCTTCCAGGAAAATTACTGCCAACAAAATCCCATGAGGGAGGCCAGCTGGGATAGCCTTCCTTCTGTTAGGATCATGAGTGAAGTATCCTCACTTAAGTCAATGGAAAACTTCAAACTCGAGAGAACAGGCAAGAAAAAAACATGAAGTAAGCTGAAGTCCAAAGATCAGGAAAGGCACAGAAGAGAACTTGGTACATAGTAAGTATTCAATAGTTACTTGTTGAATGAATCAATCAGTTATTAAATAGACTTTTATAACTTTCATATGTACTATTAATAAACTAAATCAGAAGAAGCCCCAGGTAAAGCATTTTGCAGTATGGGATTAATCTTACCCAAAAAGAGTTCTGGCCTTTGCCCTCAACTTCTAGGAGGTGAGCTCTGTGCTTCAGGTTTACCTGTGGGCCTTGAGCCACACCAGACAGTTTATGTTAACAATGTGACTTACACTGGGGGCTTTGAGTCACTCAATATGAGCTCAACCTCCAGAGCTACTGGAGACTAATGTCAGGCTCCTGGGTATTCAGTTGTAGCTATGTGACCAAGACCCAATCAAACTTTGGAAGTCAAGGTTCAGGTGAGCTTCCCTGGTTGTCAATACTCCATGCATATTCACACAATATTGCTGAAAGAAATTAGAACTGTCTACAACTCCACTGGGAAAGGACAACTGGAAGATCATGTGTGGACCCTGCCTTATGCACCCCTTCTCTGACTTTAATCTGCATCCTTTCACTATAATACATTATAACCCTAAGTAGAGTAGCTTTCAGTGAGCTCTGTGAATTCCTCTAATGATTTATCAAAGTTGACAGTAACCTTGGGGACTTCAAAACTTGTTTTCAGAAGTGATCTTGTGGATTCCTGAACCTCACAAACATCAAGGTAATAATGGCTAGTACTGCAGGGCCAGAAAGTCAGGGAAATATGTGAAAATGATATTAGGAGTAATGTCAGAGCACAAAGAAATTTTAGCACAATTTCTCAGAAAACTAACAGAGTTTGTGGCTTGTTTTAATGGACCAATGAAGTTATTTTCAATGATGTGGTCATTCAATTGAAAGGATAAGCAATCAAATAATCAGCATCCCCTTCCTCAGAGAACTTTTTCCCCTAGCAGAGTAATTTGGAATGGGGTCCTACTGCTGAACAATGGTGGTGTTTCTGAGATGTCCTGGAGATGTCTGTTTCCTCAATGAAGAAACCCTGAGAGTGATTCACTTGTTTGGGTCAAGATCAGTTGCATGAAGAGGAGCCAGATGGTGTCTATGACTCAGATGATTAAACACCAGAAGTTTCCTCACATTTGGTCACTATGGTGCCCAAAGATGGTTGGCACATGCTTCATAGTATTCCAGAGAGAATGCTGCAGATTATTTTCGGTTAACCGTAACTTTGAAGGGATACAGAATCACTACACCTGAAACTTGGTATTCGTATACTGTAAAAACAGGTCTTCCTGGGTCTGGAAGACAGAGCTCTCTTAATTTTGCTGGGATAAATGAGGCACCACACCTCATTTAGGAAGCAGACAATAGACATACTCACTGTGCAAAGATTTAAAGAGTGGTTCTTTGAACGAAGAACAGGATTTTATAAAGCCTCTTTAGGAAAATATTTCAGCTAAAAAAAGATGAATTTTCTTACAATCAGAGCTCTGCATTGGCTAAGCACATTACTTAACTGAGTGAGTTTTTTTCCCATTATTAAAGCTCTTTAAGCATGGGCTAAAAATATTTTTGTATGGTAATTATGGAATGAATTCGCTTGGTTGGTTGAACTGCTGTGTCAAACAAATCCAAAAATATATAAAAGAGCAAACACAGAATAAGTTTTTCTCCCTCATGTAACATTTTAAAGTAGGTGTTCCTGAAGAGCTGGCTCCTTTTAGCTAGTCTTGATTCAGAAAACAGCATCCATTCATCTATTTCATAAGATATTATAGTTCTCTCTATCCAGAATAGACAGAGAGACAGAGAACATGGAGGAGACACATCTGCCTCTTAAAAGTCTTGGTCCTTGTAGAGCAGATATCATTTCAACTCAAATTCCACTGTTTGGAACTCAACCATTCAGCTTCTTCTATCTGTAAAGGAGACTGGAAAATGCAGCTAGTTGAGGCTCAGAAAGAAAGGAAAGCAAGTGTTTTCCAGAGGAGCTAGCAGCTTCTGCTAATTAGCCACTAACATTTCATTTCCTGGAATGCCATCAATATTGCCTTCTATTCTAAGAGCTCATTGCATGGTTAACCAAATGACTATGAGCACATTGAAGGTACAGGATATCCTTGGGCAGTACATAGATCTACTAAACATAAGTAATAAAAACTAACAGTTTTTTTTTCTTTCGGGTTATATAAATTGATTATCTATTTGGCAGGGACTTTGGAAAAGCATTTCAAGATATTCTTTTCAAGAATATTCTGTTCAAGAGAGATAAATGAGAAGTAAATTGCAAAGGAATTAGATAAATTATTATTTATTCTAACAATCTTACCTAAAACGGTCTAAACATATCAGTTACTCGTCTGGAGGAGGTGTCGATAATTATGTGTTCCAGGGCTTAATCTAGATCTTGTACTCATGGGAATGTTTTTAAATGCTTTAGATTAAGATGTAGACATTTTATTTATCAAACCGTGACTTCCACCAAGAGGAGGCAAGTTTAATAAGGTAATTGAATGAGAATTGATAAAGACATGGACACTCAACAACAACAACAATGGTTCATTTAATAAGTAATAAATATGGAGGAACTTTGTATGGATAAAGAAAAACCTTCTGTTTTTGGTCTGAACACAAAGTGCATGGCAACTACTGATAAATAAGAATAAGGAACTACAGAGGAGCTTCAAGATAGCAGAAGAGTAAGACGTGGAGATCACCTTCCTCCCCAAAAATACATCAGAAATACATGTGGAACAGCTCCTACAGAACACCTACTGAATGCTGGCAGAAGACCTCAGACCTCCCAAAAGTCAAGAAACTCCCCCACGTACCTGGATAGGGCAAAAGAAAAAAGAAAAAACAGGGACAAAAGAATAGGGGCGGGACCTGTACCAGTGGGAGGGAGCCGTGAAGGAGGAAAGGTTTCCACACACTAGGAAGCCCCTTCGTGGGTGGAGACTGCGGGTGGCGGAGGGGGGAGCTTCAGGGCCACGGAGGAGCGCGCAGCAACAGGGGTGCGGAGGACAAAGCGGAGAGATTCCCGCACAGAGGATCGGTGCCGACCGGCACTCACCAGCCCGAGAGGCTTGTCTGCTCACCCGCCAGGGCGGGCAGGGCTGGGAGCTGAGGCTCGGGCTTCGGAGGTCTTATCCCAGGGAGAGGACTGGGATTGTCTCGTGAACACAGCCTGAAGGGGCTAGTGCGCCAAGGCTAGCCGGGAGGGAGTCTGGGGAAAAGTCTGGAATTGTGGAAGAGGCAAGAGACATTTTCTTACCTCTTTGTTTCCTGGTGTGCAAGGAGAGGGGATTAAGAGCGCCTCTTAAAGGAGCTCCAGAGACGGGCGTGAGCCCCGGCTAACAGCGCCGACCCCAGAGACGGTCCTGAGATGCTAAGGCTGCTGCTGCCGCCACCAAGAAGCCTGTGTGCAAGCACAGGTCACTCTCCACACCTACCATCCTGGGAGCCTGTGCAGCCCGCCAGTGCCAGGGTCCCCTGATCCAGGGACAACTTCCGCGGGAGAACGCATGGTGCGCCTCAGGTTGGTACAACGTCACACCGGCCTCTGCCTCTGCAGGCTTGCCCCGCATCCATACCCCACCCTCCCCACTGCCTGAGTGAGCCAGAGCCCCCGAATCAGCTGCTCCTTTAACCCCGTCCTGTCTGAGCGAAGAACAGACGCCCTCAGGCGCCCTACATGCAGAGGCGGGGCCAAATCCAAAGCTGAACCCCAGGAGCCATGCGAGCAAAGAAGAGACAGGGAAATCTCTCCCAGCAGCCTGAGAAGCAGAGGATTAAATCTCCACAGGCAAGTTGATATACCCTGAATCTGTGGAATACATGAATACACAATGAATCATCCCAAATTGAGGAGGTGGACTTTGAGAGCAATGATATATATATATATATATATATATATATATATATATATATATATATATATGGTTTTTTTTTTAACCCCCTTTTTCTCTTTTTGTGAGTGTGTATGTGAAGGCTTCTGTGTGATTTTGTATCTATAGCTTTGCTTTTACCATTTCTCCTAGGGTTCTGTCTGTTTTTTGTTTTTTGTTTTTTTTAGTACAGTTTTCAGCACTTATCATTAGTGGATTTGTTTTTTGGTTTGGTTGTTCCCTTGTTTCCTTCTTTTTTTTTAATTACTTTAAAAGTTTTTTTCTATAATTATTTTTTGTTTTTTATTTTAATAACTATTTTTTAACTTTATTTTATTGTATTTTATCATTTTCTTTATTTATTTTTCTCCCTTTTATTCTGAGCCATGTGGATGTCAGGCTCTTGGTGCTCCAGCCAGGCATCAGGGCTGTGCCACTGAGGTGGGAGAGCCAAGTTCAGGAAACTGGTCCACAAGAGACCTCCCAGCTCCACATAATGTCAAAGGGTGAAAATCTCCCAGAGATCTCCATCTCAATGCCAAGACCCACCTCCACTCAATGACCAGCAAGCTACAGTGCTGGACACCCTATGCCAAACAACTAGCAAGACAGGAACACAACACCATCCATTAGCAGAGAAGCTGCCTAAAATCATAATAAGGCCACAGACACCCCAAAACACACCACCGGATGTGGACCTTCCCACCAGAAAGACAAGATCCAACTTCATCCACCAGAACACAGGTACTAGTCCCCTCCACCAGGAAGCTTCCACAACCCACTGAACCAACATTAGTGACTAGGGGCAGACACCAAAAACAATAGGGACTACAAACCTGCAGCCTGCAAAAAGGAGACCCCAAACACAGTGGGTTAAGCAAAATGAGAAGACAGAGAAGCACACAGCAGATGAAGGAGCAAGATAAAAACCTACCAGACCTAACAAATGATAAGGAAATAGGCAGTCTACCTGAAAAAAGAATTCATAATAATGGTAGTAAAGATGATCCAAAATTTTAGAAATAAAATTGAGAAGATACAAGAAATCTTTAACAAGAACCCAGAAGAACTAAAGACCAAACAAACCATCATGAACAATACAATAAATGAAATTTAAAATTCTCTAGAAGGGATCGATAGCAGAATAACAGAGGCAGAAGAATGGATAAGTCACCTGGAAGATAAAATAGTGGAAATAACTACTGCAGAGCAGAAGAAAGAAAAAATGAAAATAATTGAGGACAGTCTCAGAGATCACTGGGACAATATTAAACACACCAACATTCGAATTATAGGGGTCCCAGAAGAAGAAGAGAAAAAGAAAGGGACTGAGAAAATATTTGAAGAGATTATAGATGAAAACTTCCCTAATATGGGTAAGGAAATAGTTAATCAAGTACAGGAGGCACAGAGTGTCCCATATGGGATAAATCCAAGGAGAAACACGCCAAGACAAATATTAATCAAACTATCAAAAAATAAATACAAAGAAAAAATATTAAAAGCAGCAAGGGAAAAACAACAAATAACATAAAAGGGAATCCCCATAAGGTTTACAGTTGATCTTTCAGCAGAAACTCTGCAAGCCAGAAGGGAGTGGCAGGACATATTTAAAGTGATGAAAGGGAAAAACCCATAACCAAGATACTCTACCCAGAAAAGATATCATTCAGATTTGATGGAGAAATTAAAACCTTTACAGACAAGCAACAGCTAAGAGAATTCAGCACCACCAAACCAGCTTTACAACAAATGCTAAAGAAACTTCTCTAGGCAGGAAACACAAGAGAAGGAAAAGACGTACAAAAACAAACCCAAAACAATTAAGAAAATGGTAACAGGAACATACATATCAACAATTACCTTAAATGTAAATGGATTAAATGCTCCAATCAAAACACATAGACTGGCTGAATGGATACAAAAAACAAGACCAGTATATATGCTGTCTACAAGAGACCCACTTCAGACCTAGGGACACATACAGACTGAAAGTGAGAGGATGGAAAAAGATATTCCATGCCAATGGAAATCAAGAGAAAGCTGGAGTAGCAATTCTCATATCAGACAAAATTGACTTTAAAACAAAGACTATAACAAGAGCCAAAGAAGGACACAACATAATGATCAAGAGATCAATCCAAGAAGAAGATATAACAATTGTAAACATTTATGGAACCAACAAAGGAGCACCTCAGTACATAAGGCAAATACTAGCAGCCATAAAAGGGGAAATCACAGTAACACAATCATATTAGGGGACTTTAACACCCCACTTTCACCAATGGACAGATCATCCAAAATGAAAATAAATAAGGAAACACAAGATTTAAAAGATACATTAAACAAGATGGAATTAATTGATATTTATAGGAAATTCCATCCAAAAACAACAGAATACACTTTCTTCTAAAGTGCTCATGGAATATTCTCCAGGATAGATCATATCTTGGGTCACAAGTCAAACCTTGGTAAATTTAAGAAAATTGAAATCATATCAGGTACCTTCTCTGACCACAATGCTAGATAGATATCATAGATAGATAGATAGACTAGATATCAATTACAGAAAAAAATCTGTAAAAAATACAAACACATGGAGTCTAAACAATACACTACTTAATAACCAAGAGATCACTGAAGAAATCAAACAGGAAATCAAAAAATACCTAGAAAAAATTGACCATGAAAACACAATGACCCAAAACCTATGGGATGCACCAAAAGCAGTTCTAAGAGGGAAGTTTATAGCAATACAATCCTACCTTAAGAAACAAGAAACATCTCAAATAAACAACCTAACCTTACACCTAAAGCAATTAGAGAAAGAAGAATAAAAAATCACAAAGTTAGCAGAAGAAAAGAAATCATATAGATCAGATCAGAAATAAATGAAAAAGAAATGAAGGAAATGATAGCAAAGATCAATAAAACTAAAAGCTGGTTCTTTGAGAAGATAAACAAAATGGATAAACCATTAGCCAGACTCATCAAGAAAAAAAGGGAGAGGACTCAAAGTAATAGAATTAGAAATGAAAAAGGGGAAGTTACAACTGACACTGCAGAAATACAAAGGATCATGAGAGATTACTACAATATACCAATAACATGGACAACGTGGAAGAAATGGACAAATTCTTAGAAAAGCACAACCTTCTGAGACAGAACCAGGAAGAAAAAGAAAATATGAACAGACTAATCACAAGCACTGAAATTGAAACTGTGATTAAAAATCTTCCAACAAACAAAAGCCCAGGACCAGATGGCTTCACAGGCGAATTCTATCAAACATTTAGAGAAGAGCAAACACCTATCCTTCTCAAAATCTTCCAAAATATAGCAGAGGGAAGAACACACCCAAACTCATTCTACGAGGCCACTATCACCCTGATATCAAAACCAGACAAAGATGTCACAAAAAAAAGAAAACTATAGACCAATATCACTGATGAACATAGATGCAAAAATCCTCAACAAAATACTAGCAAACAGAATCCAAGAGCACATTAAAACGATCATACACCATGATCAAGTGGGGTTTAACCCAGGAATGCAAGGATTCTTCAATATATGCAAATCAATCAATCTGATACACCGTATTAACAAATTGAAGGAGAAAAACCATATGATAGTCTCAATAGATGCAGAGAAAGCTTTTGACAAAATTCAACACCCATTTATGATAAAAACCCTCCAGAAAGTAAGCACAGAGGGAATTTACCTCAACATAATAAAGGCCATATATAACAAACCCACAGTCAACATCGCCCTCAATGGTGAAAAACTAAAACCATTTCCACTAAGATCAAGGACAAGACAACGTTGCCCACTCTCACCATTATTATTCAACATAGTGTTGGAAGTTTTAGTCACAGCAATCAGAGAAGAAAAAAAATAAAATGAATCCAAATTGGAAAAGAAGAAGTAAAGCTGTCACTGTTTGCATATGACATGATACTATACATAGAGATTCCTAAAGATGCTACCAGAAATCTACTAGAGCTAATCAATGAATGTGGTAAAGTAGCAGGATACAAAATTAATGCACAGAAATCTCTTGCATTCCTATACACTAATGAAGAAAAACCTAAAAGAGAAATTAAGAAAACACACTCCCATTTACAACTACAACAAAAAGAATAAAGTATCTAGGAGTAAACCAACCTAAAGAGACAAAAGACCTGTATGCAGAAAACTATAAGACACTGATGAAAGAAATTCAAGATGATACAAATAGATGGAGAGATATACCATGTTCTTGGATTGGAAGAATCAACATTGTGAAAATGACTATACTACCCAAAGTAATCTACACATTCAATGCAATCCCTCAAACTACCACTGGCATTCTTCACAGAACTAGAACAAAAAAATTCACAATTTGTATGGAAACAGAGAAGACCGACCCCAAATAGCCAAAGCAATCTTGAAAAAGAAAAATAGAGTTGGAGGAATCAGGTTCCTTGACTTCAGACTATACTACAAAGCTACAGTAATCAAGACAGTATGGTACTGGCACAAAAACAGAAATATAGAACAGTGGAACAGGATAGAAAGCGCAGAGATCAACCCACACATGTATGGTCACCTTATATTTGCTAAAGGAGGCAAGAATATACAATGGAGAAAAGACAGACCCTTCAATAAATGATGCTGGAAAAACTGAACCGCTACATGTAAAAGAATGAAATTAGAACACTCCCTAACACCATACACAAAAATAAACTCAAAATGGATTAAAGACCTAAATGTAGGGCCAGACACTATAAAACTTTTAGAGGAAAACATAGGCAGAACACTCTATGGTATAAATCACAGCAAGATCCTTTTTGACCCACCTCCTAGAGAAATGGAAATAAAAACAAAAATAAACAAATGGGACCCAATGAAACTTAAAAGCTTTTGCACAGCAAAGGAAACCATAAACAAGATGAAAAGACAACCCTTAGAATGGGAGAGAATATTTGCAAATGGAGCAACTGACAAAGGATTAATATCCAAAATTTACAAGCAGCTCATGCAGCTCAATATCAAAAAAACAACCCAATCCAAAAATGGGCAGAAGACCTAAATAGACATTTCTCCAAGGAAGATATAGAGATTGCCAACAAACACATGAAAGAATGCTCAACATCATTAATCATTAGAGAAATGCAAATCAAAACTACAATACCATATCATCTCACACCATTCAGAATGGCCATCATCAAAAAATCTAGAAACAATAAATGCTGGAGAGGGTGTGGAGAAAAGGGAACCCTCATACAATTTTGGTGGGAATGTAAATTGATACAGCCACTATGGAGAACAGTATGGAGGTTCCTGAAAAAGCTAAAAGTAGAACTACCATATGACCCAGCAATCCCACTACTGGGCATATACCCTGAGAAAACCGTAATTCAAAAAGAGTCATGTACCACAATGTTCACTGAAGCTCTATTTACAATAGCCAGGACTTGGAAGCAACCTAAATGTCCATCGGCAGATGAATGGATAAAGACGATGTCACATATATATACAATGGAATATTATTTAGCCATAAAAAGAAACGAAATTGAGTTATTTGTAGTGAGGTGATGGACCTAGAGTCTGTCATACAGAGTGAAGTAACTCAGAAAGAGAAAAACAAATACCATATGCTAACACATATATATGGAATCTAAAAAAAGAAAAAAAAAAAAGGTCATGAAGAACCTAGGTGCAAGACAGGAATAAAGACACAGACCTACTAGAGAATGGACTTGAGGACACAGGTAGGGGCAAGTGTAAGCTGGGACAAAGTGAGAGACTGGCATGGACATATATACACTACCAAATGTAAAATAGATAGCTAGTGGGAAACAGCTGCATAGCACAGGGAGATTAGCTTGGTGCTTTGTGACTACCTAAAGGGGTGGGATAGGGAGAGTGGGAGGCAGGGAGACATAAGAGGGAAGAGATATGGGGATATATGTATATGTATAACTGATTCACTTTGTTATAAAGCAGAAACTAACACACCATTGTAAAGCAATTATACTCCAATAAAGGTCTTTAAAAATATTTAAAAAAAAAAAAAAACTACCGTATGACCCAGCAATCCCACTACTGGGCATATACCCTGAGAAAACCATAATTCAAAAAGGTTCATGTACCACAATGTTTATTGCAGCTCTATTTACAATAGCCAGGACTTGGAAGCAACCTAAGTGTCCATCAACAGATGAATGGATAAAGAAGATGTGGCACATATATACAATGTAATATTACTCAGTCATAAAAAGGAATGAAATTGAGTTATTTGTAGGGAAGTGGATGGACCTAGGGTCTGTCATACAGAGTGAAGTAAGTCAGAAAGAGAATAACAAATACCATATGCTAACACATATAAATGGAATCTAATAAATAATAATAATAAATGGTCATGAAGTGCCTAGGGGCAAGATAGGAATAAAGATGCAGAGAATGAACTTGACGACACGGGAAGGGGGAAGGGTAATCTTGGACAAAGTGAGAGAGTGGTAGTGTATATATGGACATATATACACTACCAAATGTAAAATAGCTAGCTAGTGGGAAGCAGTTGCATAGCAGAGGGAGATCAGGTAGGTGCATTGTGACCAGCTAGAATGGTGGGATAGGGAAAGTGGGAGGGAGGGAGACGCAAGAGGGAAGAGATATATGTATATGTATAACTGAATTACTTTGTTATAAAGCAGAAACTAACAAAAAAAGAGAAAAGAAAACCAGTGGATATCACAAGTTTAGGCCTGGGGGAGAGTGTTGTATGAGTCCTAGTTTGGTGGGGCTCACACTTAATGATCGAGCCTTCCAATATTCCACTCTAAGTAAGAAAGAGGTATGCAAATATATGGCTAATATTCAACAGTGTTCATAATAAAGAAAAGAGAGAAAGGGAAAAGAAAAAGAATAAGGAACTTGACATAATAATGGATCATGTGAAAGACCTATGAGTTTCAGTTGATTATAAACACCACAAAGCCATCAACTTACTGGGCAGGCGTAGAGAGGAGCCTAAGCAAGCTTATGATGCCTAAGTAGAAATAAAGTGTTTTCTCAAGGAAATAAATAGTTCTTCTGAATGGGACAGTCTGATTAGGGCATATCTGGATAAACTTTAATTTCTAAGGAACACATTTCAAGAAGGACACTGGCAAATGCAGTATATCCTGAATAATGATGAGAATCACACAGGTTTGAACAGAAACTACCTTATGAATAATAGTCGAATTAATTGAAAATGTTTAGTGTAGAAATGGAAATGATTATCAGAAGGTTTGTCTAATGAAAGAGGAATTAGCACAAATCCCACTACAGGGGTGCCATCTTGCGTCAATGTAATATTGTTTCTTATTATTTTTGAATGATTGCCATATTATTAATGTTACAATTTTACAATGTTATACTGTTAGAATAATAGTAATAACTGATATAGACTGTTATATAGGCAAGATGGACTATCTGAGGTATTTCTAACAACACTCTGAGAATGTAGGTATTGTTACTATTCCCATGTTACACATGACATTCCTCGAGACACAGAAAGCTTATATAATACACTCATGGTCACACTGCTAATAAGTGCTAGAACTTGGATTAGAGCCAAGAAGTATTGACTACAGTGTTCTGCTCTAACCACTATAATATTGCCATTCTCAGAAGCAGAGAATGTTTTAGGAATTACATACAAATCTTGCATTATCAATCCTGTAAGAGAGTTAGCTGTTCAAACTGGAAATAATCAAGAGGAAAATAGGTCTCCAAATGACAGGTGGATAATAGAGAAATTCTACACTAATTGTAATTTTGGAATAAATGATTACTAACGTGTTTTCAACTTTTAAGATTTTATGATTGTGTTATACATATAATTTTGCCTTTTTCCAGTCAACTGGACAACTGTCCTTGAAAATGAGTGGAATTGAATTGTAAGCATTAGCACAAAGGAATTTCACTTTATGATTTGAAATTTTAGTGGTTGGCCATATTTTTATCCTTGCCATCCCTTTTGGATGAAAGACCTGCCCATTTTCTTCTACTTCCATATTTCAGTCATCCTTTTCAGAGCACTCTAAATTGAAATATTCTCTGTAAAATTTTCCTTGACTCTACAGGTATAATTGTTAATTTTTTGTATCAACTTGACTAGACTACAGTGACCAATCATTTGGTCAAATGCTAATCTAGATGCTGCTGTAAAGATAATTTTTAGATGTGATTAACATTTATAATCAATTGACTTTACATAAAGCAGACTAGCCTCCATGTGAGTGGGCCTTATCTAATCACTTAAAGGCCTTAAGAGGAACACCTGAGGGATCCTGAAGAAGGAATTCTACCTCCAGATTGGAATATAGAAATTCTGCCTGAGTTTCCACCTTCAGACTCAAGACTCTTACCTGAATCTCCAGCCTGCCAGCTTGCCCTACAGATTTTGGATTTGCCAGCCCCTACTATATATAACCATATATATTTATATATATACCTCCTATTGGTTCTGTTCCCAGTTGGAGAACCCTGACTAATATACCAGGAGACAATTTCTCTCTCCCTTTTCTGTTCTCTATTGCCCTACTTTTTGTTTGTATTAACTATTCCTTTATCAAGATGAATTTGTTTTGTTTCTTTTTTAAAATCTCTCATTTGATTATTTTACTTGTACAATTGACCCTTTAACAATGTACGAGTTAGGGGTGCCAACATTCCATGCAGTTGAAAATCGACATGTAGCTCTCTGTATTCATGGTTCTGCATTCTCAGATTCGACCAGCTAGCAGACCATGTAATACCATAGTACATATTTATTGAACAAAATCCACATATAAGTGGACCTGTGCAGTTCAAACCTCTGTTGTTCAAGGGTCAACAACATACTGAATTTTCTCCAAATCACACCCAAGCCCAGACATTTTTCAGATGCCTCCCAAAAATGACTTCACATACCACACAGTTTTCCAAACAATGTGGAAGTGGCAGAGGCTCTAACTAAATCCATGGTTGAGATCAAACTCGACTTTAAAAGGAATCTCGAACTTTACTTGTCTAACTTCTCAAACTAACTTCCACATAGAGGAAAAAGCTTGGACTCTCTGATAAATGAATGAAACAAAGAAATATTATGCTTCAATATATATAGTTATGTTATATAATGTCATGAATATAAGTAAAGTTGATTAGAAGTCTCCACCAAAAAAAAACCAAAAACATGTAATCAATAGAAAAGACAGTGTTTTAAAACATAAGCACAGATAAACCAATTATTAGAAGTAGCAGACAAGGACTTTACAATTGTTATTAATATATTTTAACATCATAGGATAAAGTAGGCCTAACAGTTAGATGATGTATTTCAGAATAAAAATGGAAAGAATGAAGCAAATGGAAATTCTAAAATTAAAAAATTATTTTCTAAAAAAATGTATACACATATGGTAATTCTATTTTTAGTTTTTTAAGGAACCTCCATACTGTTCTCTATAGTGGAGAACATTACCACCAACAGTGCAAGATGGTTCCCTTTTCTCCACACCCTCTCCAGCATTTATTGTTCATAGATTTTTTGATGATGGTCATTCTGACCGGAGTGATACCTCATTGTGGTTTTGATTTGCTTTTCTCCGATTAGTGATGTTGAGCATCCTTTCATGTGTTTGTTGCCAATCTGTATATCTTCCTTAGAGAAATGTCTTAGGTTTTCCGCCCATTTTTGGGTTAGGTGGTTTTTTTGTTGTTGTTGTTGTTACTGAGCTGTATGAGCTGCTTGTATATTTTGGAGATTAATCCTTTATCAGTTGCTTCATTTGCAAATATTTTCTCCCATTCTGAGCATTGTCTTTCTGTCTTGTTATGGTTTCCTTTGCTGTGCAAAAGTTTTTAAGTTTCATTAGGTCCCATTTGTTTATTTTTGTTTTATTTCCATTTCTCTAGGAGGAGAATGGACTTGAGGACACGGGGAGGGGGAAGGGTAAACTGGGATGAAGTGAGAGAGTAGCACTGACATATATACCCTACCAAATGTAAAATAGATAGCTAGTGGCAAGCAGCTGCATAGCACAGGGAGATCAGCTCCGTGCTTTGCGACAACCTAGAGGGGTGGGATAGGGAGTGTGGGAAGGAGGCGCAAGAGAGAGGGGATATGGGGATATATGTATATGTATAGCTGATTCACTTTGTTATACAGCAAAAACTAACACAACATTGTAAAGCAATTATACTCCAATAAAGATGTCAAAAAATATGTATACACACACATAAATGTGAGATTTAAAGTAGACTAGACACTGGAAAATAAAGATTAGTAAACTCGAATATAACTCATTGGATATTTCCAAACTAAAGCAAAGAGAAGAAATATTCAGAACAAAACAACAGGTAAACAAAGTGTCAGTAAACTGTGGGATATTCTCAAGGGGTTGAAGGTATATATAGTTGGAGCTTCAAAAGAAGAGAAGTTGCAGAGAATATATTTGATGAAGTAAGGGTTTAATTTTTCTAAATTTTATAAAAATAAACACCCACAGTTCAATGAAGCTCAATCATCCTGAAATGGCATAATTACAAAGAAAATCAAAAGAAAGCACAACATAGTCGAATTGCTAAAATACAAAGTCAACTATCTTAAAAAAGAAAAAGAAAAAAGTTGCATTTAAATGCAACACATTTTAACAAAACAAATAAGCAAGCAATGATGACAGACTGAGAGACCAGAAAATATTGGAAAAAAAACTTTTAAAGTGTACCGATACTATACAAGGGCTGACAACATAAAAATAGTGATTTTTTTTTTACTAAAAAATATCACTAAAAGTAATTTAAAGAGTAATATTAGAGGTTTCCTTTTTTAAAAAAGATTATTTTTAAGAGTAAAGTTTTAGAATCTTTTTCTCTGGAATCTTACACATATAGGCTGTTGGCAGGGTGATATTACTTGACAGGATGAGGATGGCCAAACAACAATCTAAGCTCCTCATCAGCATCCAAAGACCTTCCTATTCCAGGCAAGGTGCTGCTGAAGCCTCTCACTGTGGAAATCTGCCTAGAGCAGCAAGAAGCGATAACGGATTAATACCCAACATATATGAAAACAGCTCATACAACTCAACATAAAAAAAAAAAAAAACCTGATTTAAAAATGAGCAGAAGAACGGAGTAGACTTTTTTTTTTTTCAAAGAGGAGGTGCAGATGGCCAACAGGCATATGAAAAGATGTTCAACATTGCTAATTATCAGAGCAATGCAAATCAAAACCAAAATGAGGTATAATCTCATATCTTCCAGAATGGCTATCATCAAAAATAATATAAATAAAAAATGTTGGCAAGAATGTGGAGAGGGCCTCCCTGGTGGCGCAGTGGTTGAGAGTCCGCCTGCCGATGCAGGGGATACGGGTTCGTGCCCCGGTCTGGGAGGATCCCATATGCCGCGGAGCGGCTGGGCCCGTGAGCCATGGCCGCTGGGCCTGCGCGTCCGGAGCCTGTGCTCCGCAACGGGGGAGGCCACAACAGTGAGAGGCCCGCATACCGCAAAAAAAAAAAAAAAAAAAAAAAAGAATGTGGAGAAAAGGGAACCCTTGTACACCACTGGTGGGAACGTAAATTGGTGCAGCTACTGTGGAAAACAGTATGGAGGCTTCCCAAGAATCTAAAAATAGAACTACCATTTGACCCAGCAATTCCACTCCTGGGATACATCTGAAAAAAACAAAAACACTAATTCGAAAAGACACATGCACCCCAATGTTCATAGCAGCACTATTTACAATTACCAAGACATGGAAACCACCTAAGTGTCCATTAACAAACGAATGGATAAAGAAGATATTATATATATATATACAATGCAATACTATTCAGCCATAAAAAAAGAACAAAAATTTGCCACTTGCAGCAACATGGATGGACTTTGAGGGCATTATGCTAAGTGAAATATGTCAGACAGAAAAAGGTAAATACTGTTATGATATCACTTGTATATGGAATCTAAAAAATACAACATACTAGTGAATAAAACAAAAAAAAAGCAGACTCATAGATATAGAGACAAAATTAATGGTTACCAATGGGGAGAGGGGGGATACAGGGTTGAGGGAGTGGGAGGTACCAACTATTGGGTGTAAGACAGACTTAGAACATATCGTACAACATGCGGAATATAGCTAATATTTTGTAATAACTAAAACACAAAGTAACTTTTCAAAATTGTATAAAAAATAAAATTAAATTTAAAAATCAAGTCTATCTAGGTCTTTGATGATCAAAAAAATTTTTCTGAAGGAAAAATGGCATACGGCTCAGGAGTGGGAATGCATAAAAAAAAATGTTCAGGGAAAGTGAAAGTTCTAATTTGCATATAGGAGTACCACAGAAAAGTGTGAAAACGAGATGAAATTTTGGTTGATCAAGAATGAGAAGATGTAAATAAAAGTTTCAAATTCATCTCTCAGAGAATAGGAGACATTTAAAATTTTTAAGCAGAATAATAAAAGTGATGTCTTAAACAAAACAAGCTAGGGATTGTATTCACCATGGATTGAAATTAAGGGAGAAATAGAAATCCTATGAAATCATTGCTATAAATAATGAAGACATTGGTACTTAAGACTTGGATCAGAGTATTGATCATGAAATTAGAGTCAGTTCACTATGAAACTATTATAGAAAGGTAAAAAAAATATGTAAATACCATTGTAGGACTATAGCTAGTAGAGTTAAACACATAAGTGTCAGTCATAACAGAAGCTTGATTGATTAGAAACAAACTTTACATATGAATATGTTGGCTAAGAAAACAACGACAACAAAACATGGTGCATACTTGACCTAACTAAGGTGCAGGCACTTACAGAGACTCATTTTGTTGACATCACAGTACATCATATTCTCAGCTGAAATTCTAAGGGATTTTTTTTAGAAAGACCATGAGAAGTAATGATGCCTTCCCTGATAACTCTGTTAGTCTGCTACGGGACTAACTACCTTTTTTATTATCTTTCAGCCAGCCAGCTTGACCATGGACAAAGTAATGAGATTCTCTAGGACTTGGACTTTGTGCAGAGATATTAAGTAAATGCTTGATCTCCCTGAAATATCAGTAAACAAACATAAGTTGTGTGCCAACTTCATGTTTCTGTTATTCTTTATCACTGCTAATGGAAACGTAGCCAACAATCACACTAGAATGGTTTTCTCCACATTATATTCTACCAGAGTACTACCTAGCATTATTTTTTTCTCCTAAACCGTAGTGTGTTTTTAAAATATATATATACCATTTAAAATCACATCTCTATGTAGAATTTACACACCAGTTGGTAGAAGAGGGTGAAAGTGTGTCAAAATAGTATTTGTTTTATGAGAACAAATTTCATATGTTACTGTAAGCCTTAGGTCACATAATGAATATTGCCAAAGATGGGGGGAAAGCCATGTACAAATGATTTATGTTCTCTTACTTTTTCAATATTACTCCTCCTATGCAACTTCATAATGAAAATACTGTAACTCACATTATAATTTCCTTTTCCTTTTTACCAGCAAGGATTTTTGAAAATAAGCTTAAGTGATCACAGTGTGGCAGTTGCTTTGCTAAATGCTGCAGACACGAAGATGACAAAGTCCCTGCCCTCACATTTTAAAATCCAGGTAGGAGGCTCAAGCAAAATAACTATAGGAATCTAGAAGAAAACAAAGAAGTAAAACAAAATAAAAGCACTTGACTCTGCCTAGAGCAGCCACGAAAAGTCTCCCAGAAAAGTTGACTTTGAGTCGAGTCATAAAAGATTGAGGCATTGCAGTGTATAGAAAAAAAGAGCATACATGTATAAAGGCAAAGAAAGCTTCCTTTATTATGTATTTTATACATAAAATATAGAAATTTAGTCTAAAATAAGTGGAAAATGCTGCATGTGAGTGTAGCTTAAGAAACTAATTTAAAGGACTATACTTTTTGTTACTTAAAAATTTTTTAAACTATCTGGTGGTTGGAATTAACAGGCACATTAGTAGAGGGTTGATGCATAAAGGCACGAAGATAGATTTTAGAAATGATGGAAGGGGAAAAAACGGTTTACTAAGGTAAGTTTGCAGAGACAAATAGGATGCAGATGTATTTCAAAGAATCATTTCTTAGGACATATTTTATGATCTAAAATTAAAAGGAATATAATAAATGTTTTGTTTGCCTAAATGTAGATCAATTGTTCTTGATGAACTGACTATAGGTGGATTATGTTTAATGAGCTGCTTGATCAACTGACAGTTATCCCAATAAGGATATTCATATTTTCTTTAATTCAAGCTCTTTTTCAACTTGAATGCAACAGCTCACTTCACACTATTGTCCTTATTCAGTTAAAAACTTGGAAATTAAAGGAATGCAGAGAAAAATGTAGATTTTCTCTGCTTAAGGGAACATTCAGATACTTGAGATGCTGTGAATTCTCCCTATATCCATCTCTTTGTTTTAAATTTAAGAATTAAGAATTAAAGAGTTTTCCAGAAGATGGCAGGTGATAGTAATATTTCCTCTGAACCAAAATTTGATTTTAACTGGAATTAAATGTCTATGTTTAATATTTTATTTGTCTAAATTTGCTTTCTCACAATTAAAGTATAAATTGATAAATGGAAAATGTAATCATTTACATTGCCTACATGATTTAAACACAAATATTCTATTGATAGAATATCCTAATTTTAAAAAGCCTTAATCCCTTGAGAAGTGCCTCTGCAAAAGTCCTATTAACATGTATTATGTAGTAGCCTTATTTTCTGATATGTTAAAAAACATGATTCACCAAGTATTGGCTTGCAATGTTAGCCACAATATCCATCCTTTTTACTTTGCAAAAGACTATTTATCAAAAATGATGTGTTCCCCATAGCCTATTGTATAGAGAAGAACAAATCTTACTCCATATTGGACCTGTTTCTTTTACTTTAACCTTTGTATTCTATTGCTTTTGCTAAAAGTTAATCATTAAAGGGATGTTGCCTATAGCTTAAAGTATACATAATGGCCCATCTCCAGGAACCCTATCTCCCATGCCTGAAAGTTAAGCTAAAATACCTCTGTTTAGCTTACAGGAGATAGTATGACCAGGTCCACCTGTGAATGGCTACAGGAAAAAAGAAATTAACACATTCCCTTCAGAGTCTGGCTGGAACCAGAAAATATTTGCAGCAATTTATTGTTGTTTTTTTTTTAAAAAAAACTTTATCTCCTCACCTCCTCCTCTTTGTTCTATAAAAAAAAACTAGCATTCAAACCCAGGTAAGATGGTTCTTTGGAACACTAGTCTACCATCTTCAAATATTACAGTATAACAAATCAAACAAATGGAAACATCATGGTACATTTTATATTTTTAAATCCTCGTTTCTAAAGTTTTTAATAAGCACTTTTTTGTAGTCTATAAATCCATAGTAATAATTGTGTATGCCTAAACTGTTTAATTTATGAAAAGCAAATAATGGCAAATAACATTCTGAAGATGATTTTACTAATGAATATCTTTCTTCATATTTCAATACCCTATTTATGCCAACATTGTTTTCTAGTTGTACCCTTTTACTCATATTTTTCTGCCTTAATATCTTACATATATAATAAATTTGAAATGTATAAACATAAATTTATAAATTATATAGAATTATAAATAATTTGTATATATAATATTTATATAATATTTTATTCCTATTAAGATATTCCTACAAATGACAGGAAAGCCATTATAAAACCCTTTGCTTTTTATAGCACTGAAATATTTCCCATGAGAACTACTGCATTTTAGTATAAAATGGTAATTTATTTCCCTAACTAGTGTTTATATATTGTATGTATAAGTGCATCTGTATATATGCATATATATGTATACTAACTCACACATATACCTCATCATTTTTGTAAATAAAAGATTGCCATTTGAGTCTTGTGTCTCTTTATATTTTATCTTCAGAGACTGCAAGGGATGGAGGGACGCTCATGTGACTATTTTACAAAATAAATTGGATTATATGGCAAAGAATATATAGTCTATTGCTATTGAGACAAAGATAAGTGAGGGTTGTGTGGATTATTGCAATTTGTTGTTAACAAGAAATTGCTTGAGTGCTTATTGCATGAAATGAATTACCCTAAGCCCTCAAGAGATAAAGTAAACCATTGATGGATTTGGTTATTTGTGTGTAAGCACGGTGAAAGGGACCATAATTTTCAAAGGTAGCTCACAAAAACTTTCAGTTCACACTTATTGAACACTTATTTTGTGGCAGGTCATATGAAGTCATTAGGGAAGTATATCTGAATCTTGATGATTATTTGTATTTTCCATGCAGTGTGTCAGGTTCCACTATAATAAAGCAACAATAAATTCTTGATAGTGAAAAACAATTACCATGTAAGCCAGATTTCTGTGTAGATATTTTAAACATATCTGTGTATCAAATTTCTGCACTGCCCACCTACTTGCCTAGATATACTTCATTTACAGAGTCAATGAGTACTGAGTATCTACTGAAAACATTCTGGAGGGAGTAGTAAAATTAATAGTGAAAATTAAAATGTATAAAAATTTCTAAACCACAATAGGTCAATGGTTCATCTACCTGGCTATGTGATTTCTCAATACTACTGGAAAAAAAACAAGACCAGATGGTTTTGTTACAATCATAACTCATATTTTAAAAATCACTTAATTTTCAATACTGCAAAAGAATAATTTTTTATTGCAAATAATGATATGCTTGAGTCAAGTTTAAAAAGTTATTATCTATCTAAATACTGAAAATATTCAATAAAAACAAAATTTTTATTTAAAATATCAACTCTTTCTATAATGCAAATTTAGAAAGATAAATCATGAACTTCTAATCACTTATGTTTCTTATACATAAACAAGTTTTTGATGCATTTAAAAATTGTGAGAAACTAGGGGGTTGTTTAATAAAAACCTAAAAAGTTTTGTTAAAATAGTAAAACATACTCTGAAGACTCTCACTCTTAAATTTTATGGCCTAGGTGTTGGACAGAATTTTCCTGAATTTCATTATTTTTTCTTTTGTAAAATACACATGATATTTACAAATACTTCAAATTTCATAGGTCTGTAATCCACAAAAATTCAAAGGTGATGTATATAAAAGCACTTTATATATACAGTGACATGTAAACATAATTATCATATAAAGTAGAGTGACTTTTATTTTCTCTATGATAGAATTATGTAAATAAAGCAGCTAAAATATTTAAAACCATGTTTTTAAAAGCTAATCTGTTTTTGATCACAGAAGTAATCATTTCCAAAAGCAATAAGCATTTGACATAATTACAGGAATACCTCAGAGATATTACAAGTTCTGTTCCCTACCACTGCAATCAAATGAATATATCAAAAAGGGAATCACACATATTTCTTTTGTTTCCCAGTACATATAAAAGTTTTTATACTATACTGTAACTCTATTAAGTGTGCAATAGCATTAAGTCTGCAAAAACAATGTACATATCTTAATTTAAAAATACTTTATTGTTAAAAAATGCTATCCATCATCCTAGCCTTCAGCAAGTCATAATCCTTTTGCTGGTGGATGGTTTGAAATACTGTGAGAATTACCAAAATGTGCCAGAGGGACACAAAGTGAGCAAATACTGTTGGAAAATGGTACTGATAAGACTTGCCCAGGCAGAGTTGCTACAAACCTTCAATTTGTGTAAAAAAAAAAAAAAAAAAAAAAAAAAAACACTATTTATGAAGCACAAGAAAACAAAATGCAATAAAATGAGGTATGCTTACACAGTATGATATTCAGAAGTTTTAGCCAGGGTATGCTGTTAATAAATCTATTAGATATATTGACACTTTGTAAGATATTAGACAAGAAAATAAACATGAGGTAAATAAAATTTCAGTATCAATGAAAAGAACAGCAGCATGAGGAATCTATTTTTAATCCCACTCACTGAAAAGCAAAGCATTAGAGCAGTATGAACAAAAGACTCAGTCATTTGAGTTCCTGTAATTAATTTTAACTGTTTTTTCTATAAGCAATCCCAGATTCTAACAATTAGGAAGTTGGAGAGCAACAACCATTGGCTCCACGAACATAGCACCTCTCCTGTAATTCAGATATCAGGGAGATGATGACAGAACTCTTGGCCCCAGGGTCACAGTGCCAGGCACTTCCTGCTAGCAAAAAGAATGGCCCACATGTAGCCACTTCTCTCCTCTCATAACTAGCTTCCAAACTCAAGTGCTGTGTAAGTGCATATGATTGATGGAATACAAATCACACATGTGGAATCCTAGTTACAAAATATCTGGCATTTACCTTTCTGGGATTTGTGATACAAGATGGCACACCACAAGTGGGTGGGGATGGGTGAGAACCCATCTAACTTATGGGCCACAGTTCCCATCTCTGGTAATTCAGTAGGACTCACAGACTTCTTCCTATACTTAATCTGTACAACAATAGTAGTAACAGGTTTCAGCTTAAAAATATCACAACCATACTTCAAAAAACCACATTATCACACTCTTCCTAAATGGAAGGACCCAATTTCCCAGTTGGTGCATTCATCTCTGAATAATATTCATGTCCCTTTACTTCAGTCAGAGACTCCTCTTAACATTCCCTAACCTGTGGGCCCAATTATAAATGTATACTGCACATACATACAGTATATGCTCTTGATACACCACACTTCTCTCTTTTCTTTCTCTCTTTCTCACATGCATAAACACACACACACACACACACACACACACCTCAGAGAGAAGAGGGAGGAAGGGAGGGAGGGAGAAAGACATAAAGAGACAGACATACATATAGACAGAGGTGGCTATCACACTCCTATACACCTTGTTTCTTCATCCTGTCACAAGATTATAGCTCTTATTTATAACTTCCTTTCTCCATTGCAATTATTACATGTTCTTCGTCTCCTGAGATATAAGTTGGATAGAGCTCTTTACTTGGTGAGATAAATAAAACATTCATTCCTTAAAAATGTGTCTTAGTGGACCTGCCTGCATTATTTTGTTAAAGTCTCTTATTAACTTTTAAATACTGGATATGACAGTTCTAGGATATGAAGGTTCCTGGGTTCCAGATATACTTCCCCTGTCCAACTGTGTAGCAACAGTTTTCTACCCCTTTGATAATCAGGATTGACCACCAGCCAACACAATGACCACCCACCTTAATTTTTTCATGACTGGGGGGGTCACTAGATATAATAGTAAAGTCTGTCACTTCCATTCTATTGCTTGTTTTAAGACTCATGATTATGCAGGAAATAAGACTGACATTGTCACCCACTGTGTCTTCAAGAGACTATATCACTTTCCTAAAAAAGTCAGCTACTTCTAGGTGATGAAGTTTATGGCAAGACTGAGTCACACCTTCCTGAAATAAGCCCACTGCCTCATCCCTTTAAATAAAAAGTGAGTGGTATTCATATCCAATGACAATAAAGCATAAATGCAGGAGTGGCAGGAAATGCTAGCAGAACCAAAGCAAGATGGAAAAGCAAACCTACTTAAAGAATAAGCACCTATTCCAGTGGTAGAAAATAACTGCTTCCTCTACAGTGGAAAAGGCCCAATATAACTGACGTGTCACAAGGTAGCTGGCTGTTCTCTCCAGCCTATAATATCACATGAGGGACTCATCATTTTTCTCTGGTAGATTGGTTGCTAAGCAAAGATATCAGTCAGATCAAAATTGCTAAGGTAAAATCTGCATTTTTCAACTTATACATAACCTCCATCTCTACCATCATGGCCATTTTGATCATGAGCCCATTCAGAGAAGCAATGGGGAAAGAGGCTAACTGATCCTCAACTGCGATCACTTCTCTATCTTACTGAGTGCCTTAGCTACAGTGTGAGCTCTTTCATGAGCGTTCACACGAAAAACAAATATACTACACTCCGGCAAAGATTCATGTTTGTAACTGTTCTAAGTCTCCAATCATGTTCTTTCTATTTCCCTGACCATCTGGTCAGCCCATCAGGCTAATGATGTAGAATTATATCTCATGTCATATCTCCTTCCAGGGAGAGTGGATAATCACGTGTCACTCAAAGTTGTGCCATTGAAGTACTTCTCTCCCAACTGTCTTTTGAGAATAACCCTGAGAGGCATGATATTGCTTTATCAAAAGCAAGCAGCTGCCAATATACCATACAGAAACAACAACAAATAGGTCAACTTGCCAAAATGAACACCCTGTGAGGCCACAGGTGTGGGGTAAGAGAGTCAGAATTATAGCAGAATACTTCTTCATACAACTGCTTGTGCTTCTAGGACTGATTTGAGTCCACTATAGTATGTACATATTATGTACATGTCCTCTGATGAGGGACTATTTCTGAGCATCACTTGGTGGATCAGCTTCCACATGGTTCATGATGGACACCTCAGACAACATTGTCACTAAAAGTGTCATTGTTAGGTTTGCAGTCTCTAAGAAACTGTTATTTGCCAAAGAAGAATACAATACTATGGCTTTACTAAAAGAATTCTAACATACAATTCCCTTCTTCAGGATTACCACAAGTCTCATATTGTATTCCAATATGTCACAAACACTTTGAGGACCATTGTCCAATATATCAGGTTCTATGTGCCAAGTAGGTGGTGGACTTGCTTTCCAAATCACCTAGAGAATCTTCTCTTATCCCTAAGTCTAGAACAGCTGGATGACCTTCTCTTACTATCCATCTTAGAGCAGCTGGAGATAGTTTGCTTAGTCTGGACTCCATTAAAAAATGTTAGTAAATACATGAGAGCATTATAGCCAAATATGATATACAACACCTCTAAACCAAAAAAAGGAGGAGGAGGGGAGGAGGAGGGACGGGGAAGAGGAAGAAGAAGTGGTGCTAACATGTACCAAGCCTGTCTCCTTCAAAATGAGAAGAAATGAGATGTACCACAAGGACTTTTACACATTTTAGAGGACATTACAAACATACTTGGACTACTGTCACTCAGAAAGTTTACTAAGATGTCAAATCCTTTAATTTAATGGAGTTTATCTCCTATCCTCTGACATGTGTCTTTCTAAGTCTGATACTTTCTGTCACTTGGTTTTGTTATCAAGATTCCATTAGTGCAGTTGACCGGTGGTGAAAACCTATGAGATGGAGAGATAATCCAGATCAATGAAGACCAAAATAGGGGAAATCAGCCTAAGATTTGAGGCAAGATAATGAGTATGTATTTCTGCTCCTGCCAGGTGAAGTAAATTGCTTCTAATATCGTGTGGGAGGGGGGTAGAATTTGGTATAGAAAAGAGGAATCTTTTTAAATCCTATTGCCACATGCTAGATGATAGGTTTTGTTGATCTGCTCCAATACAAAGGCTGTATATGAAACTATACTTAGCAAGTCTCCTGAAAAACTTACATAAAAATATTGTCATTCTCCATGTCCTATCTTAGACAAACAGGCAAGTAAAATGTGGGTGTAATAGGAATCATCAACCTTCCATCCTCCAAGTTTTTTAGGGTGATATTAATATCTGACTTTCCCTAAAGGATATATTATTGAATCTGCTTTCATTTTTTTTTCAAAGTATTAATTCAAGGGCTTTAGCTTCCCTACTTTAAGTTGCCTTTTTTTTTTTTTTAATTTTTTGCTGTGCAAGATCTTTGTTCCTCAACCAGGGATCCAACCCATGCCCCCTGCAGTGGAAGCACAGAGTCTAACCACTGGACCACCATGGAAGTCCCTCCCTTCCCTACTTTAATATCCCTATCCCCAGGCATCTGGAAGCCAATACTTAGTCTACCAATTTCAAAGAAATATAACACACTCAGGAGCTAGGAACAAAAACAATAGTTAGTTTCATGGAAACACCATACTAATTTTAAAATCACTTTTAGTCAAAACTTTATCACCCAAACCTTCAAAATACTGCATACTATATTGATCCTCACTAGTCCTCTAAATCATCAAGAACTAGTATTAACTCAAGCCGGTATCTATTATCCTCCCAAAAAGTTCTACATACTTTCCTTTCTCAACTACACAGTCATTTTCTTAACAAGATTCTGGTGAATTCATTGACAATCAAGAGAAAGATTTATGGTGTGTACTCAGATGTGTATCAGGCCTCCCCAAAGGATTTGGGATTCATAACCAGGTGGAAGATGAGGATTAGTTGAAAGGAAAAGACTCTCCATCACTGTGACTCCTAGCAAGCCTATCACAAGATTTATAGTTCATGTTGTTTTATGGATCAAAAAGGACCTTGGAAGATGACCTATTTAAGTCCCAGGGACTCCATGGTCAGTTGACCATTCCAGTTACTACTGATACTTCAGTGCTGCTGCATTGAATGGCAACCATTTTTGCCTTTCTTCTGGCAATTAAACACTATTACCTGGCTCCTTCCTTACCAATATTTTAAAGTCTACATTAAAATTAGGGACCACATTTCAATAATTTATGACAAAGGAGCCAAGAATATACAGTGGGGAAAGGACAGTCTCTTTAATAAATGGTGTTGGGAAAACTGGATAACCACATGCAAAAGAATAAAACTCGACAACTATCTTATACCATACATAAAGATTAACTCAAAATAGATTAAAGACTTGATCGTATGACCTGAAACCATAAAGCTAAGAACAAAACATAAGCAATCCAAATACAGCAATACACTAAAATAAGTACATAATGACCAAGTTGGTTTTTATTGGAAATAGATGTACAGTTTAAATTAAGAGCTCTATTTATGAAGTTCAGTAAATTCAAAGGCTAAGGAAGAAAAGCCACATGATTATTGGAATTGATATAGAAAAAAGCATTTGATAATTTAAATTATGATAGCAAAATAGGAACAGAAGGGAACTTCTTTTAATCTGACAAATCATATCAACAAAAAAAACAACCACAGTAAATATCCTACTTATAGATAAAATATTAAAAGCATTCCACTTAAAAATCCGAAATAGGGTTTCACTGGTGGCGCAGTGGTTGAGAGTCCTCCTGCCGATGCAGGGGACACGGGTTCTTGCCCCCGTCCAGGAAGATCCCACATGCCGCGGAGTGGCTGGGCCCATGAGCCATGGCCGCTGAGCCTGCGCGTCCGGAGCCTGTGCTCCGCAACAGGGAGGGGCCACAACAGTGAGAGGCCTGCGTACCACAAAAAAAAAAAAAAAATCGGAAATAAAATAAGGATACTTAATACCTACATTTTTCTTCAATACTGTACTTAAGACACTGGCCATATAGTAGGACAAGAAAAGACAAATAAAATGTAAGTACTGGAAAGGCAAAAGCAAAACAAAACAAAACAAAAAAACAACCAAAGTTGTCATTTGCAGAAAATGTGATCATCTACACAGAAAATGTAAGAGGTACTGCCACCAAAAACAAAAAAAAAGTGGCACACCCAGCCTTTTTCTTTTAATTTATTTATTTATTTTTGGCTGTGTTAGATCTTCGAGGCGATTGGGGGTTACTCTTAGCTGCAGTGTGAAGGCTTCTCATTGCAGTGGCTTCTTCTGTTGCGGAGCACAGGCTCTAGGCCTGTGGGCTTCAGTAGTTGTGGTGCATGGACTCTAGAGCACAGGCTCAGTAGTTGTGGCACACAGGCCTAGTTTCTCCGTGGCATGTGGGATCTTCCCAGACCAGGGCTCGAACCCATGTCCCCTGCATTGGCAGGCAGATTCTTAACCACTGTGCCACAAGGGAAGTCGCCATAACCCACCTTTATTGCCCCCATTACAGCCTTTTTGAGGATGCGACTGCTTCCCTTTACTATGTATTCTCAATGCCTTGGTGGTAGAAGTCTTTCCTGAAAACTGTATTGTGGCTGTGTTTGGCCTTTGTGCCCACTGGGAGTATTTATTTATTCAGTCAACAACCTCTTATTAACTGCATGCTATGGTCAGACATTGTAGTAAACACCAGAGATACAATACCACTCTGTCCCTGCCTTCAAGGGACTTTACATTTTGTATGAACAATCTTTGTTATTTCTCTTCCATCTCCCCACAGTCCCTGGAATTGCATTTGACATAGAATTGGAAGAGTAGAATTTTGGGGGTTTGGTTTTATTTTTTATTTTGGTTTGTTTTGGTTTTTTTTTTTCCTTGTAGTACTCATAACCATCTTTATTACATGTAATTTTATATAGTTCTCTATACTTTACAGAATGTCTATCACATCTATTCTGTGAAATAAAGTCTTCTCAAGATAAAAAATGAAAACAAAAAAACTCTTGATGAATCCACTGTACCACACGTATCTACCTAATTTACTGAGTCCTTTAATATCCATTACATCTAAGACTGGCTTGTCTTCTCAACTCACTGTTTGTAAGCTATCACCAAGTCCTGGATTCCATTTAACAACCACACAAATGATATTGCTTCCAGATGTTCAACTTTGTAAACTGAACCCAGAATCATCATTAAGTGCATTTCATTAAAACTTAGTCCCACCTAAATCATGTTCTCTCCCTTCCTTATCTAGCACCATAAGACAATTTCCACACACATTTCCCAGGGTTATTAATACAAATTAGGGAAGTCTTGAAATTCCACTGGCATTGTAACCCTTTTCCTCCTGGCTTTGACTTTGTATTGGTCCCATGGGGCATGTAGGGATCTGCATCTAGTAATAGGTCAGGAGATAATGACTGCTGTAGAATATGACAAGATTCCCTTGAAAAATAATAACTGCTGTGTGATCGTAACAGGATCTCCATAGAAAACAGAGGCATCTTCATATGATGGGGAGAAAGTTATGCTTCTGCTAGAATTAGATAAACACGGGGGCATTCTGGAGTTCAGAGACCTTAGAATTGTCTAACCCTTCCAATTTGAAGCATCCTATTGTTTTCTAATCAATGCCTTAATCTTTACATGACAGATTTGACATTGCTATGAATTCAACCTACCTGGTGCTTTAGGAATCAACAAAATCATACATCTGCTTTTAGATAGATGAGACATAGAGCTTCAAAAAGATACTTTAAAAGAGGTCATAAGAAGTACCTCATTCTCTGACATGCCCCTAGCCGTGTGAACTCTAACTCTGTTGCTTTCTTTCTCAAATACTCCAGTGCATTGAGAAGCAGACATCTCATCCAGAAATATTCTTGTTCTCTGACACCTGCCACATGGTCTACCAAAGTCATATATTAGTCACTTTGTTTCAAATGACTGCAGGTGGTCATTTCAGTAACTTTGGCCATAGTATACAAGAGACTACCAGTGCTCTATCTTCCAAGATCGTTTCTTCATTGGGACACAACTAAGTCAGATAATAAGTCTTGATTTTCCAGATCCCCAACCTTGAAGAAACATGGCTTATAACCAATTCTGGTACCAAAAATTGCCAAGCAGATCTCAGTTGCAGATGACAAGAATGTCTCCAACTATTTCAAGGAGAATGAGCAACTTACAAAACTGCTGAAAGAACCAGAAGAGCATGTCCTAACCTCTGCCTCATTCTAGGAATGACTCCTAGAATAACATGACTGAACTGTGCTGACAAGGAAACTGATTTTTTAGTTAAAATCAGGCATCTGGGCATCATCAAAATACTATCACAGGACTGAGCTCCAGGAACAGGGCAACTGTGCTGGAAAGATCAGAAAGTTACTGACAGAACTGTCAGCTCTAGTTTACTGAAAGAGCTCAGCTAGCAAAATGAATCACACAAACTATTGGCTGTTCCCCTACTTAACTTAGCATCAAAATCAAGTATGTGAGTACATCTTACTGGCAGAACCTAAATTTTAACTGGAACCTTTGCTGCAAGCTTGGAAAACAGCCTTTATTTTGTTAGTCTCTACACTAATGGTAAATACACTAGGAGGATACTGTAAAATACCTTGATCGAGACAGTCCACTGAATCTACCACAATCACGGCAATCTAACGTTCAGCTGAAGACATGACCCCGTCATGTAAACAGAAGTGCTAAGAATGGGATGATGGTGAGGACTAAGGATGAGTTATAAATCTGCGTTCAAGTCAAGGCACTTCTGCACACTAATAATTTTATACTTAGCATATCCTTTCCCCTCTATGCCAGTGTTCTATTTTCATATGTAATAGTAATCATTTAGAAAAGGCAATTTTTAAAGTTTCTAACTTGTGTTTTAACATATTCTAGCATTTGGGGAATATCTGCTGAAGAGTTCTGGGATTTAGAGGTTTTCTATTCTTTTAGAATTGATTTGTTTTAGCCTTGAAGGAAGATTAGAGAGTATGTGTGTGTATTAGTAAGAAAATGTTACATCTATTAAAATTCAGTAGGAGTAGCATAAACACTAGAGAAAAATCGGAAAGAGAAAGTATTATTATGCCTCAGAAAATGAAGCTGTTGCCTGGAGCTAAGGGGAAAAAAATGCATCTAGATACAAGGGACAAGCTTTATGAAATAACTAACTTGAAATACAAAAATGTTGTGCGAAAATACATATTTAGGAACACAGTAATGAAAATATTGCAGGAAATGATGTGAAAGGCTTCGGGTGTTAAGACAACCTATATCCCTATTTCTTTTTATTTTCTAGTCTCCATCTCTTAGTGCTCTGCCTGTGAAGCATTTTATAGAAATAATTATGCAACATTTTATTTCTAAGGGAGAAAAGAAAATAAAAGGAAAAAGGAACAAAACAGGCTGACAGAATCATATACTCCCAGTTCGCAGAAAATATCAGGGCCAACATGTCATTAATCAGATGGTCCTAATCTTAGCATATTTTTATTCTTAGAAATAAACAAAGAAGAAACTAGAAGTTGAGAAAAAGAGGAATGAAGAACATGGGGGAGGGTAGAAGAGGGAAGGGAAGGAGGGCCAGGAGCAGAGGGAGAAGGGAAAACAGGAGGATAAAGTGGCAGAAGAAAGAAGGGGAAAAAAAGAAATGAAAGAGATGTAGAGGAAGAAAAAAGTGAAGGAGAAGGTGAGGAGGGGGGATTGGAGGGAGAGGGGAAGGAGAAGAGCAGGAGGAGACTGGAGAATGAGACGAGACAATGGTAACAATAGCTCCATCGTCCACTGGTACTCCAAATTGATATGAATTTTCAAAATCAGCTGTATTCTTCCTTTTCATTTCAGTGGCTAAATGTCCCCCAGATGCAACAAAAAGGCTGTTTCTGCTTCCTAAACTCAATTGCCTCTGATCATGTTTTATTATACATTTAAAATTTTAGTAATTGATAGGACTCTGATAATATGGTTGTGCAGATGTGTGTGTGTGTGTGTGTGTGTGTGTGAGGGAGAGACAGACAGAAAGGCAGATTGACTGAAATTAATAGGACCAAAATAAAATGATTAAATCTTGCATTCTGAGATTATCTTTTGATATTTATAACTGGAGCCTACCATTTTAAAGCTGAAAATAATTAACTGCTCTATAACTCATAGAATTGTTTATCAAAATTTTTCAAGGCACTAGTCATACATTAAAAGAGCTAAAATTTACCATTTGATTCCCAGAACAGAGATAAATTGGTTAAAGTTGGAATGAACTAACCTCTACTCACTATAACTGGTATAACCAGACGTTTCTTTTTAGTTCTCCCTTTACTTTAACAAAATATCACATCTTCTCATCAGGAGACTGCCCTGTCTCACAAACCCCACCATTTCATCCTACTTGTGCAAATAAAAACATACTAACCTGTGACAGAAATGAGAATAATTCTAACTTTTACTATGTTTCTATATATAATCATCCAGACAGGCTATTATTCTAAGGCATTTGCTAGTTGTTATTTTTTTCCTTCTGTTTTCCCACTCTGATGAATTGAATAAGAATAATAAAATTAAGGCTGTTGATTCAAGACTCTGAACCATAGAACTGGTTGTCAATCATGAAGTGCATTTGGTCTTTAATCTTTGTCATTCAAGTTTCAAACGTATAATCTACATGAAGAAAGCTAATGATTACTATGATTATTTTAAATGACAAAGTATTTCACTTCGATTCTGTGTCAAAATGAAAATGTACTAAATTGAGTGCTCATCTCAGCAGTTAAAACTAAAAGGATCTATAACATCATACTCTGTTCCTTTTATCCATAAGAGAGGGAAACAGTTAAAAATTGAGACCACTTGATATACAATTTTTGACACTAATTTTTTTCCTATCAAACAGTAATATATATTTGTGACATGGGTTGTTTCTTTGCTCTATTTTAAATATGTTCTAAAAAAGAAGACAGTGATTTATTTTGTTCCCATGTAAGTATGGGTTCAAAGGAAAGTCATCTAAGGCTTATATGTACAAGGACCACAATATTTCCAGTTCACTGCTCTACCATTCCTGGTATGTATCACTCATCTTCGTGGTTTAGGGAAGCACCTGCATGGAAGGTAGTAGAATAAAGAAATAAAGAATAAAAGGGGTAGATGCTTTTCCTTTTTTTTCTTTTTTTAAAGAAAAGTTTCTGGAAACTGCCATGATACACTTCCAGTTACATCTCAGTAGCCAAAATTCTTCTATATATCCACATTCAGTTGGAAAGGAGTGTGAGAAATGTGGTCACCATTCTGGGTAGCCACGTGTCTAGCCCCAAATCAACAACTATATCACATTGGAAAAGGAACAATAGGTATTGAAGATGTCTACATTTCTCTGCCATATTTTCTCTTCATTTTCTTTTCCTTCTAGATTAACATTGTTTTTATTTCTCCATTTCCCAAATCTGATCTTTAATTCTCTAAACCCAGATTATCTGTTGACAGAAGAAATAGGAAAGCCCATGACATTTTATGAAACTCTTAAAGATTAGTATTTTATGTGGCAGATTTTTAAAGTTAGATATTGCCTACAATTGTCCTAAGTATATACTTAAATTTTTTTATTAGTTGTAGGAATGAGACCAAATCCAGCTCTTGTAAAGTGACTAAGAATCTGTTGCCTTTAAATATGTAATCTTAGCACATAATCTTATATATTGCAATACAGTTAATTGCTGAAGCACTTCGGTGACGTGAGGTTTTATTTGGTAGACTGTATCGCTGAAAAATACTCTTTCCTATCTTGGTGAGGTATCATTACTTCCTTTCCTGTTGCACAAACATCAAGTTTGGTTAGGTGACTTACTTTCATGAAAAACTTTGAGTGGAATTGACATGTATCACTTTGAGCAGAAACCTTAGAAATCAGCATATGATTCACGGTGTTCTTTTTTTATTCTGCATGACCACCAGCATTGTTCAGATAGGGGAGACCAACCTGCATGGATCCTGAGCAAAGATAATGAGAAGCAGAACTGCATTTGACCTTAGAGCATAAAGGACAGTTTTGTTTACTGTACCATCATCATCTTATCTATCCTAACTTTAAAAATTATTATGTCGAAATTTCAGGATTTCTCAAACCCACCTATCTTATCAACCAACTAAAAGCTTACTTTTCATTGAAAACCTCCCAGTGCTTTCTACAATGCAGAATAAAATCTAAATACCTTAACTTAGCCAACAAACAGTGATTTTGTTCCTGATCTATCTCTGTCACACCACTTGGTAAAATCATCCCCCACGACTACTGCACGCTGACCTCACTAGCCTTCTTTCTGTACCTAAAAAAATGATCAAGCTTATTTGAAGCTCATAACCTTTGCAAGGGTTATCTCTTCTGCCTAAAGACCAGTTTCCCTGACCTGAATATGTCCGTTCTTTCCTGTAGCTCAGGTCCCATCACAAACGTACTTGGCATGTATAATTTAAAGAATCCCCCTTGTCTCTCTCAGGATCTCAATCCCGTAATTCTATTTTCTTCATGCCACTAACAACATTTTGTTTAACTTGTGGTTTACTTGGTTATTTTATGTCTCTTCTCACTAGTCTGTAAGCAATGTGAAAGAGAATGACATTTATTGCCTGGAATGAAGTGGGAAAGCCATAAATGCTTGTTAAATAAACAGTTGAGGTGAGATATGACACCATTTGCATGAGATGAGTCTGATGAGAAACTCCTACTATTAATTCAGAAGAAAAATCAAGGATATCAAGGCAATTTCTATCATTAGCTGAATTTCCAAAGCTTTTCAGAGTAAGAGTTTAGAATGGTCATCACTTGGATGAGTCTAATATCATCTTCTCCAATTATATCATCATCTATAAATGTTCAGGTGCAGATTAAAGTAGACGATAACTCCACCATTCTATAGCAATTGTAAATTCATGTTTATGGTGCACTTGGAACTCTGAAACACTGAGGACCCTTATCAGTTAGCACTGTGATCATATTCAGCAGTAAAGATCCATGTGGGCTAAGGGTCCATTGTTCTGGTTAATGGAGGCAGTTCATAGGAATTGTTCTGGTTAATGGAGGCAGTTCATAGGAGGCATCCACAGGGAAGCAGGATTTATTCTCAGCATCCCGAGATTCTACACCCAGTCTCTCTGCATGCAATTAAAAATGTCCTCTTTTCAGTGTATACTGACAAATGAAAGGATTTAAGTGCTGCTGGCAATAGGGAGGCTGGGGGTCTAAGAGCAAACCCTTGGTTTATCCAAACAATGACAATTTAGACTATGGCTATTTAATAATGGGGCATCTGTAATTTATGAAAATGACTTTAAGAGAAAGTATTCTCTTAGCTCTCATAATCCACATAAAAGCATGGTTTTATCATACAAAATTTTATCTAATGGGAAATTTTATTTCATAGAATTAGATACAGCAAGCTAGTTATAACTTCTGGAGATAATGCATGTGTATAACCTTGGTTCTTCACCGAGAGTAACATGATTTTCACATTATTAATAGTGTAAAATGTTAATTTATTAATGATGACTTTTTCAGTTCTGCCCCTAACTTTCTATTAACTCTATTTTTCCTTCATCAGATGAACTAACTAAATCCAATAAAACACATGCAAGATTTTTACGGTTAAAACAACAAAACATGTCACAGTTTCTAACCAAATTGACCTATAGAGGTAATGTGATTTCAGTCAAAATCTCAACAGGCTTTTTGTTGGTAAAAAGTGGCTCTCCAATTTAACATATGTGTGGAAAGGGTAGAGGTCCTAGAATAGGAAAAATAATCTTTAAAAGGAGAACAAGGTTGTAGGATTGGCATTATCAGATTTCAGCACTGATTAGAAAGTTATACTCATCATGACACTATGGTATCGGCATAAAATTAGACAAAAATAACAATTGAACAGAATAGAAAGTCCAGAAATCACACTCATGTTTACACTGTTCCTTATTTTGCAACCAAAGCACCAAACAAATTCAATGAAAGGAAATAAAGTATTTTCAACAGATGATGTGAAACAACAGGATAAATTTGTGGGGAAAAAAAAAGAAAACTTCAACCCATACTTCCTACCACACATGATAATTATCTCACAAAGGACTGTAGACATAAAAAGTAAAGCTAAAACTGAAAATCTTCTAGGAAAAACATAGAAGAACATATATGAGGACTTGGGGTTAGCAAAGATACCTTAGAAAAGACATAAAATGTACTGTTAAAAGTAACTGATAAACTGGACTTCATCAAAATTAAACACTTTAGCTCATCAAAAGACAATAGATATGAAATAAAAAGGAAAGCCCAGACAGGAAGATATTTTAGTACATATATCTAAGGAATTATAGCCAAGATATATAATATAGTTTAACAAATTATTAATAAAAAGACAATTGTCCCATAAAAATTGGGTAAGGGAGAGAAGATAAGCAATTTGTAAAAGATATATGAATGGCCAAATGTAATTTTAAAATATTTTAATATCATTAGTATTCAATTCAATCCAGACAATTCTGAGAGTTAAAAACTCCAGGGAACCTAATCGTAGGTGGGGTGGGGCCCACACGTCTGTGAGTTTTACTTCCAGGAGCCTGACCAGGTTCTTTCAGTAATCCCCTCCTTGATATCATTAGTATTCAGGAATATCCAGATTAAAACTATCAGTTTAAAAACACTGGAATGACTAAAATTGAAAGGAAAGCACCAAGAATTAATTAGAGTATGGAGATACTGGAGTATTCCTACCTTCCGAGGAATGTAAGATTGTTCAATCATTTACGAAGACAGTTTGTAGTTTCCTATAAAGCTAAACATGCAGCTATCCTATGACCTAGAAACTCCATTTCCAGGTATTTATTCTAGAGAAATTAAGACCTATATCCACAAAAAGCATGTTCACAATGTTCATAACAACATGAACTTAACACTGGAAATTAACAAAAATAATTCTGTAGCAACAGAAACAACCAATTATCCTCAACATGAGGAAGAATAAACACATTATGGTATATGCTTGCAATGATATACTATTTTTAAAAGAATGAAATACTAGCATGTAGAACAACATGGATGGATCTCAAACACATTATACTGAGTGAAAGAAGCCAAACCCCAAAAAGCTACTGTGGGACTCTATTACATGAAAATCAAGAACAGGTGAAATTAACTTATGGTGATTTAAAAAAAAGAGTCATTTCTTGTGGGCATTGGAATTGACTGGATGGAGCATAAAATAATTTTCTGGAATAATAGAAATCTTTCATAGTTTTATTGTGTTGTTGATTACATGGGTACATTTTTGTGTCAACATCAGTCAAATTTGGGGTACCCCCAGGTCAGCACGTAAGGAGCTTGGAAATCACCACTCTGCCCTAACAAGTAAAAAACTGAACACCCTGAAAAATCAACCCCGCTTAAATCCATAAGAGAAGTGAGGTCACAGGGCAAAACACTGCCCCCAAAACCAGAGAGACAGGCAGACAGATACGGAGAATCACAACTTACCAGAGCAGAAACTCGAGCTGAAACCTCTGGAGGAACCAGTGTTGGCGTAGGAAAACCTAACCTGTGGTTGACAAATTGCTGGAGGCTCAGTGCAGACAATTCTGAGAGGTAAAAATTCCAGGGGACCCAGTCACAGGGGGAGCCCCACGCTTCTGTGAGTTTTACTTCCAGGAGCCTGACCAGCTTCTCCCAGTAAATATCAGAGAAAAATCCCCTCCTGCTTCTGGCAGGGGAAAGGGGGAGGGAACTATTTTGAATACGCCAGAGCACTATGGTCTTATCAAGGCCTCCCCTCAGGAGAAACTGAACAGAGCTTACTAGCCTGCTGGAATTTTAGCAGAGCCTAATTCACCTGGGAGAAGGAAAATACCCAATCCCAGCTCACTCTAGCCATCCTACCTTAAATGAGAGGGGAAAAAAAATGAGAAACACTTGTGGAGTTCACCTTTCAGAGGCACAGGCTAATAGAAGGAGACCTAATCACAGGCCTGTAGGATGCTTTCCCTCCCCCACACCTCAGGACTACATTATTAAAAGCCTGTTTCCAACAGTGCCTTTTACCTAGCACAGACATACCTCATTTTATTGTGGTTCACAGGTGTGTTTTTTACAAACTGAAGGTTTGTGGTAACACTTCATAGAGCAAGTCTATCAGAACCATTTTTTCAACAGCATTTGCTCACTTCATATTTCTAAGCCACATTTTGGTAATTTCTGCAATATTTCAAACTTTTTCATATTATTATATTTGTTATGGGTGATCTGTGATCTTTGATGTTACTATTGTAGTTATTTCAGGGCACCATAAACTGCACCCATATAAGGAAGCAGACAATCAATGTTGTGTGTGTTCTGACTGCTCCACTAAATGGCTGTTCACTGTCTCTAGCCCTCTTTCACCTCCCTATTCCCTGAGACACAACAATATTGAAGGTAGGCCAATTAATAACCCTACAATGGCCTCTAAGGGTTCAGGTGAAAGGGAGAGTTGCATGTCTTTCACTTCAAATCAAAAGCTAAAAATGATTAAGCTTAGTGAGGTAGGCATGGCGAAAGCTGAGATAGGCTGAAAGGTAGGCCTCTTACACCAAACAACTGGCTATGTTGTGAATGCAAAGGAAAAGTTCCTGAAGGAAATTAAAAGAGCTATTCTAGTGAACACATATATGATAAGAAAGCAAAACAGCCTTATTGCTGAAATGGAGAAAGTTTTAGTAGTCTGAATAAAAGATCCAACCAGCTACAGCACTCCTTTAAGCCAAAGCCTAATCCAGAGCAAGGCCCTAATGCTCTTCAACTCTATAAAGTCTGAGTGAGGTGAGGAGGCCACAGAAGAAAACAGAGGTTTCTTCATGAGGTTTAAGGAAGAAGCTGCCTCCATAACATCAAAGTGTAAGGTGAAGCAGCAAGTGCTGATATAGAAGCTATAGCAAGTTATCCAGAAGATATAGCTAAGATCATTAATGAAGGTGGCTACACTAAACAACAGATTTTCAATTAGATAAAACAGCTTTATATTGGAAAAAGACACTATCTAGCAGTTTCACAGCTAAAGATGAGAAGTCAGTGCCTGGCTTCAAAGCTTCAAAGTACAATTTGACTCTCCTGTTAGGTGCTAATCGACCTGAGCAGTTTAAGTTGAAGCCAATGCTTATTTACCATTCTGAACATCCTAGGGCCCTTAAGAATTATGCTAAATCTACTCTGCCTGTGCTCTATAAGTGACACAACAAAGCCTGGTTGACAGCACATCTGTTTACAACATTCTTTACTAAATATGTTAAGCCCATTGTTGAGACCTACTGCTCAGAAAAAAAAAAAAAATCCTTTCAAAATATTACAGTTCATTCACAATGCACCTGGTCACCAAAGAGCTCTAATGAAGATGTACAGTGAGATTAATGTTGTTTTCATGGCTGCTAACAAGATATCCATTCTGCAGCCTGGATCAAGGAGTAATTTTGACTTTCAAGTCTTATTATTTAAGAAATACATGTCATAAGACTATAGCTGCCATAGACAGTGATTCCTCTGATGGATCTGGGAAAAGTCAATTGAAAACCTTCTGGAAAGTATTCACCATTCTAGATGCCATTAAGAACATTCCTGATTCCTGGAAAGATATAAAAATATCAACACTAACCAGAGTTTAGAAGAAGTTGATTCCAACCCTCATGGATGACTTTGAGGGGTTTAAGATTTCAGTGGAAGAAGCAACTGCAATTGTGGTGGAAATAGCAAGAGAACTAGAAGTAAAGTCTCAAGATGTGACTGTGACTAAGTTGCTGCAATCTGATGATAAAACTATAACAAGGGCTTCCCTGGTGGCGCGGTGGTTGATAGTCCACCTGCCGATGCAGGGGACACGGGTTCGTGCCCTGGTCCGGGAAGATCCCACATGCCGTGGAGCAGTTGGGCCCGTGAGCCATGGCCGCTGAGCCTGCGCGTCTAGAGCCTGTGCTCCGCAACGGGAGAGACCACAACAGTGAGAAGCCCGCATACCGACAAAAAAAAAAAAAAACTATAACAAATGAGGGGTTACTTCTAATGGACGAGCAAAAAAAGTGGCTTCTTGAGATGGAAACTACTCCTGGTGAACATGCTGTGAAGACTGTTGAAATGACAACAAAATATTTAGAATATTACATAAACTTAGTTGATAAAACAGCAGCAGGGTTTGAGAGGATTGAGTCCAATTTTGAAAGAAGTTCTACTGTGGATAAAATACTATCAAACAGAATTGCATGCTACAGAGAAATTGTTCATGAAAGGAAGAGTCAATCAATGTGGCAAACTTCACTGTTGTCTGATTTTAAGAAATTGCCACAGACACCCCAACCTTCAGCAACCACCACCCAGATAAGTCATAAGCCATCAACATCGAGGTAACACTCTCCACCAGCAAAAATATTATAACTTGTGAAGGCTCAGATGATGGTTAGCATTTTTTAGCAATCAAATATTTTAAAATTAAGGTATGTACATTGTTTTTTTAGACATAAAATACTATTGCACACTTAATAGTGTAAACATAACTTTTATACGCACTGGGAAGTTTTTTAAAACCCTGTGGTTTAACTTTATTGTGGTATTTGCTTTCTTGCAGTGGTCTGGAACAGAGCTTGCAATAGTTTCAGGGTATGCCTATACATCATGTCTGGCTATCAAGAAAAAATACAAGGCATACTAAAAGGCAAAAGCACAATTTGATTATTTTAGGCTTGAGTGTCAGGTGAAGGAGATTCAATGATTTCTCCCACTAGATGATACTCCTTTATTCCAAAGCTTTGAGAAAAAATTTAATAAACGTAGCTGAGAGAAATATTAGACATCCTAAATCTTTTAAATTGGTGTTAAAAAGCAATTTGCTTGAGGCCTAGCATCCTTATACAAGATTTTACCCAGATAATTATTATTACATTTGCTTTTATTTGTCAGATTTTATGTATTTCTTTTAGGAAATTATTACTTTAAAAATAGAAAATGACAAGTTCTTAAAAATAACTTACAAATTCACATAAGTGAATATCTCAAAGGTGGGTAGGTATGTTTATTAAATAGGGAAATGAGATCTGAAACATTTTTATACAAAAATCGAATTATAATGGATGCAAATGTCTCTCATTGCCTCTCAGTCTGCTTCTTCGGTTCTTTCATTATATTTTAATTTCCTGTATTATAGGTTTCTGTGGCTACTATAACAAATTAACACAGTGGCTTAAAACAACAGGACTTTATTTTTTCACAGTTCTGGGGCCCAGAAGTCCCAAATCAAAGTGTCAGCCAGATTGTACTCTTTCTGGAGGTCTAGCAAGAATCTATTTCTTGCTTCTGCCAACATCTGGTGACTGTCGACATTCCTTGGCTTGTGGTTGCATCACTCCAGTCTCTGCTTCCATATTCACATTGCCTCTACCTTCTCCTCTCTGTGTCTCTTATAAGGATACTTATCACTGGATTTAGGGCCCACATAGATAATCCAGGTTGATCACCTCATCTCAAGATCCTTAATTTAATTATATCTGAAAAGACCCTTTTTTCAGACAAGGTAACTTTTACTGGTTCTTAAAACTAAGACAGGGACACATCTTTTGGAAGGCCACCATTCAACCCACTACATATATCAATTAATACCAAATGAGCATTACCCTGTGTTCAGCACTGTGTTTGAAGCTACAACAGAAGTCATATAGAGTAATGATTATCTTCACAAGTTCTTGATTTATATCCCAGCTCAGTCTCTTAAGCTGAGAATGAATAGATTACTAAAACTTATGTTCCAATTATCTATAAAATGTGATAAATAAATAATATCTATATCAAACATTATTTTGGGAGTTAAATAAGAACAATGAAGCAAGTAGAACATTTTCTGGCACATATTAAGTGCTGAGTATATTTTAGCTATTTAGCTATCATTTGCTCAATGATTCACTGATTTTAAGGTATTTTTATACCATCAGATCTACACTAGAAGGAAAAAGTGCAATCCGAACTTATCTGGCACATATTTGAAGTTTATTGTTTCATTATGGAATCAATTTACCTTCCTAGCTATTTTTGTTTCTCTTATACTGTTAAAACAATGTTTGTGTCCCTTGCTTTATATCACCTAGCAACTCAGAAAAGCAGATCAGAAGGAAGATAAGTGGCTTGAGAACGGAGCCTGGAATTTAAAATCTGACATCAATAACTGGAATAGGAGATCATCCATAGGCATATTTTTCCTTCCTCTTCCCTACTTCCTGCCTATCTCCCTTCTTTCTGTCTACTCTCCTTGTTCCATGGGCATCTTACCAAAAGAGCATATGTTGGAAAAAAGAAAAAACAATAAAGTAAAATAATAAAGTTCAAGAAAACCAAAATAGAGTTGTCTTTTCCAATAAACAGATTTTCTGGATTCAAAATTATTCTCCATTCTGCCACAAGGCCCCCTGATGATGCTCACAGCAGGTGAAAGCTCAAAACAAGTCAGCTCTCAGCAGTTGCATGTTTACACTCAGTTGTACTTGCTTCAAACCCTATTTGTTTAAGTAAATATTATGCAGCTTAAAGATTATTAATTTGAAACAAAGATGGTTGTTTTTATAAAAATTAAGTGGAACAATTTAGCAACATTAGATAAATGTAAGTATTTAAAATGGTTTCCAAAATAGTCACAAGCCAGACCACAATAAAAGATTGGGGGGATGGGGAGATGAATTATAAAAATCTCAATAAATTCTGCACTCCAATTGCTTCACTTAAAAAAATTAAAATTGGAAACTGCAGTTTAAGCAAAAACATGCTCTTTGGAATTCTAGTCAGTGAAGAAAAAAGCTTCATCACATATCAAGTGATTAGCCAATGTACGGTTTCTGAGAGCTGCTGTAAAAAAGTACCACAAACTAGGTGGCAAAACAAACAAACAAAAAATATTCTTTTTGTTTGTTTGTTCATTTGTTTCAGAGGTTATAAGTCTGAAATCAATATGACAGTGTGTTTGGTTCCTTTTTGGAGGTACTTAGGGAGGACATGTTCAACACTCCTCTCCTAGCTTCTGGTGGTTGCCAGCAATCCTTGGTGTTCCTTAGTTTGTATCTTCCAATATCTGCCTCCATCTTCACATGACTATTTCCTTCCCCTCTTGTCTCCATGTGTCTGGCCTCACCTCTTCTTAAAAGGATATTAGTCATTGAATTAGGGTCCACCATAATTGAATATAACCTCATCTTAATGAGATTACATCTTCAAAATCCTATTTCTAAATAAGGTCACATTCACATGTTATGAATGGAAGTGAATTTTTGAGGGACATTATTCAACTCAGTACAGCTATAAATTCCAGTTGTATTTATATGTTTTAAGATAAAATTAATGCTTAAAATATGAATATGCTTCTATAACTTTTATTGTGATTTTTAAATTATTTTTCAATTAACCATATAACCACATATCCCAATTGCATTACCTAAAAAGAGTGAATGCTTCAGATCAGAAATGCATAAAGTATATGGGACTATAATTGGTCCTTACATGGGAGAGACAAGGTAAGTTATATAATTTTTATTACATATTTAAGCTTCCACCCCAACAAGAAAAAAAAAAAACAAACAGCAAATAAAACCTAAGAAATAAAGAGGGAAGAAATAAAGATAAAAACAAAGAAATATACATCTTAAAAATATAAAAAAGCAACTAAAAATCAAAAGGTAAAATTAGTGCTTTGCAAATGCTGAAGAGGATATGGAGAAAAGGGAACCCTCCTACACTATTGGTGGGAATATAAATTGGCGCAGCCACTATGGAAAACAATATGGCGTTTCCTCAGAAAACTAAACATAGAATTACCATATGATCCAGCAACCCCACTCTTGAGCATGTATCTGAAGAAAACTCTAATTCAAAAAGATACATGCACCCCAATATTCATAGCAGCACTATTTGCAAAAGCCAAGACATGGAAGCAACCTAAATGTCCATCAACAGATGAATGGATAAAGAAGATGTGGTATACATATATGCAATGGAATACCACTCAGTCATAAAAAAGAATGAACTAAAGCCATTTGCAGCAACATGTGTGGACCTAGATATTATCATACCAAGTGAAGTAAGAAAGAGAAAGACAAATACCATATGATATCACTCATATGTGGAATCTAAAATATGATAGGGGCTTCCCTGGTGGTGCAGTAGTTAAGAATCCACCTGCCAGTGCAGGGGACGTGGGTTTGAGCCCTGGTCTAGGAAGATCCCACATGCCGTGGAGCAACTAAGCCCATGCACCACAACTATCTAGCTTGCGTGCCCTAGAGCCCATGCTACACAACAAGAGAAACCACCACAATGAGAAGCCCACACACTGCAACGAAGAGTAGCCCCGGCTCACTGCAACTAAAGAAAGCTCACATCCAGCAACGAAAACCAAACACAGCCAAAAATAAATAAATAAATAAATTTAAAATATGATATAAATAAACTTATTTACAAAAAAGAGACAGGCTCACAGACATAGAAAACAAAGGGAAAGGGGGTGGGGGAGGGATAAATTAGGAGTTTGAGATTAGCAGATAAAAACTACTATATATAAAATAGATAAACAAAATGTTCCTAATATATAGCACAGAGAACTATATTCAGTATCCTGTAATAAACCATAATGGAAAGGAATATGATAAAGGAAAAAAATATATATGTATATATAACAGAATCACTTTGCTGTACACCAGAAACTAACATCACATTGTAAATCAATGAAATTTCAATTAAAAATTTTTTTAAATTGGTTCTTTGAAAAGATTAATAAAATCTATAGATGTTTAGCAAGACTGATCAAGACAAAAAAGAAAATACAAGTTTAGTATCAGGGACATAAAAGGGGACCTCACTGCTGATGTGACATCAAAAAGATAATATAAGAATATGATGAATACCTTTAAGAAAATAAATTTGAAAAGTTATATAAAATGGATGTTTCTCAAAAAATAAAATAAAACCCTCACCTTATTGAAGCTGATGGAAGAAAGTTAAAAATCAGATTAATTTGATGTCTATTTTAAAAATTGAATGTTACTAAAGTCTGTTGACCAAAAGAAGCCCTCTGGCAGAGATGGATTCATCAGTACGTTCTTCCAAATACTACTTATGGGGAAAAAAGCAATCTTACACAAACTCTTCCAGAGAATAGAAAAAGAGATGGCATTTCACAATATGTTTTATAAGAAAAGCATAAACTTAAAACCAAAACTACATAAGAATATCATTAGAATGCATCATCACAGAACAACCTCACTCCTGACTATAAATGCAAATATCCTAAGTTAAATGTCTGCAAAGTGAAACCAGTGATATAGAAAAATACATCATGACCAGGTGACATTTTTCTAATGATTGAAATATAAATTTTGCATTAAAAAAGTAACATAGGGCTTCCCTGGTGGCGCAGTGGTTGAGAGTCCGCCTGCCGATGCAGGGGACACGGGTTCGTGCCCCAGTCTGGGAGGATCCCACATGCCGTGGAGCGGCTGGGCCCATGAGCCATGGCCACTGAGCCTGCGCATCCGGAGCCTGTGCTCTGCAACGGGAGAGGCCACAACAGTGAGAGGCCCGCGTACCACAGAAAAAAAAAAAAAAAAAAAAAGTAACATAATTCACTATTAACAGATAAAAAGAAAATTCCTGTGATTGGATAGGTAAAGAAAAGTAAAACACAACAAAATAAAACAAAAACCTCTCAGCAGCCTAGGACACAAGAGAACTTACTTAACCTGATAAAGACTATCTGCAACATAAAAGAAAGGACAAAAGAAGAAAAAAAAACCGTAACAAACATCATTCCTAATGATAAAATATTGAAAAATTTTCCTCTAATTTGGTAAAAAGTGAAAAGTATCTCTTTATTCACCATTATACTGGGGTTTGTAGACAGCATGATAAGTTTAGCAAAATTTAAGACTTATAAAAGCATTCAGAGAAAGGAAATAAAATAGCCACTAATTTCACATAATTGTGTACACAGAAAAAACTAAAAAAACTAGAGACATGCTTTTATAATTAATACATAAGTTTGCTACAGTCTGTGGATACAAATGTATGTATGAATATATGCATGTATATCATATACATAGTAAAAATAGAAAATGAAAATTTAATAATATTACTCACAATACTATCAAAAATCATAAAATAAAGATAGCTTGGGATGAATATGAGGAAAGATGTGTAGTACCATAGTATTGAAAAATTGAAATGTATTTTCAAGAAAAATTTTAAAAGACAAATAATGGTGGTTATACACATCTTTAATTTATCACAGAATAACATTAAATAATATTATACCACTTCACAAAGAAGTAATTCCACTTCTTCCACCACCTACCTTTGTGTTCTTATTGACATATATTTTAATTCTACACAGGCTGCAAATATACAATGCATTTTCATTATATTTGCTTTAAAGAGCCAAAGGTCTTTAAGAACATTTTTTTTCATCAAGCCTGAAGAACTTCTTTTTTAATTTATTTTACATGTCTGTGCTGGGGCTAAAACTTTTTGGCCTTTGATTTTGAAAATATCTTTATTTCACCTTTATTTTTGTAGGGTATTTTATTTAGTATGAAATTCTGGGTTGATTTTTTTCTTTCTGCACCTTAAAGATTTTGCCTCACTTTATTCCAGCCTTCATAATTAGCCATCTTTTGCTCTTGTTGTTCCCCTGAATGTCTCTTTTTATCTCTGGCTACTTTTAAGATTTTTTTCCCATCTTTGATTTTCAGACATTTGATTATGATAAGCTTAGTGGTCTTGTGTGTGTGTGTGTGTGTGTGTGTGTGTGTGTGTGTACTCATGCTTGGGGTTACTGGCCCTGGAGCTGTGGATTGATATCTTTCATTAGTCCTGAAAAATTCTCAGCCACTATCTCTTCAAAACTTTATTCTCCCACTCCCTATTTTTTCTCATTTTGGGGACTTTAATTACAAATATGTTGGTATGTTTAATACTATCTCATAGATATTGGAAAGCTCTGCTCAGTTTTCTTTTATATTCTTATTTTTTTCCTCTTTGAGTATTTGTTTAGGTAGTTTGTTTTGTCCTGTCTTCACTTTCTTTCACTCTGTAGAGTCTATTGTTAAGTCTATAGAATGAATTTCTCATTTATGATGCCATATTATTCTGTTCTGGTATTTCATTTTATTTTCTTATACTTCACATTTTTCTGTTGAAATTTCCCATTTACTTACTTACACATTTTGCCCACCTTTCTACTAAATCATTTACTATTGATATGTTAACCACAGTTAAATTCCTTGTACATATAATACTAATATCTAAAACATCCACAGATTAACTTATATTAACTATTTTCCTCATTGTTTATGATTCACATGCTCTTGTTTTATTGCATATCTCAGAAATTTTATCATATATTGAACTTGTGTGCCAAAGAAAAATAAAGATTAATATCAGTGATATTTAACCCCCAAAAAGGACACTCTCCTTTCACTATTAAGCTGCTTCAAGGGTGATAGAGGAATCAATATAGCATATGCTTCAGCTGATTCTGGGCTTTGTTGCAGATTTTATTCGATCAACTTCACCACTGGCTTCTCAATATTTTGATTTTGAGATCAGAATATTTCCTTCAGTGTAGCTTGGGATCTGAGCACTGGCAAGATTTCCAGAGATCTTTCTTTGCTTTCCAGTTTAGGAGCTAATTTTTAGGGTTGTAGGAGATCCCTCTCTGCTTTATAGTCTAGTATTTGGCCTTCTAGGTGACTTGGGACTTCTCTTTCTTTTCCAACCCTGCTCCTAGTTTTTCACCTTTGAGATATCTTTCTCCACCTTGCTGCATTGTTCCTTGCCTACCATGGGCTCTAATGTTAACTAAATAAAGGTCTGTTGTGCATTGTGGGGATTTCTCTCAGCTACCCTGTCCTTCCCCCAGCAAAGAGCAACTGACTGCATTTGATGAAACCCTTGTGTACCTCCAGGGAATTTTTCACAGCCCTTCTCCACTGCTCCCATCCTTCAGAAACTCAGTGAAAGTCTTGTACATCTGGAGGGACTTTCTCAGCACTTTTACCCTGAGCCCATTTTCAACACACTACTTCCATGAACTCAGTGATCTTGTGTAGCTGAGAGAATATTCTTTCAGTTCTCTTGCCCTTTTCCTAGCCTGCTTTGTACTTGGCAAAATCCGCTGGCTCTAAGATGTACTCTATTAGCTGTTCTGTCTTCCTATGGCATTTAATGCACTGCTGTCATGCACTCAGTGAAAGCCTTCTGTGAAACAATTGCAGGATGATCACTAATGGAGATCCCTTGGGATACTAATGAGTCATGTCAGGCCATATGCAGACATTACAATTCTTTAAAGGTTCTGCTGGTTTCTTCTTATGCTATCCTATCACAGGTTCACTCTCTTCTCACTATATGTACAAAGAAAAAAGCAGCTATGGGTCCTTCTTCTCTCCTAGGAGAGGCTACTTCCTCCTTGGAATAGTTAGGTTTATAGTCACCCTAAGTTCTCTGATGGGTTTAAAAGTAAAACTGTGATTTCATAGCACATACAGTTTGTTCTCATTAGGGCAGAAACTTTTTCTTAAATAGGACACAAAAAGCCCTAACTATAAATAAAATATTAGTAAGGGCAACTTCATTAAAATTAAACATTTATATTTATCAAAAGACTCCACTAAGAAAGTAAAAATGCAGTCCATGGGTAGGAGAAGATATTTTCATACATGTAGCTAAAAAAAAAAAAAAACACAACTTCTATCCGAAATATGGAAAGAGTTCCCACAAATCAATAAGTAAAATACAGACATTCACCAACTCCCCTCAAAAAAAAGCACAAAAGAAAACTAAATTTCAAAAATCTAGTCAAAATATTTGAAAAAGGCATTTTATAAAAGAGGATATCCAAATGGTCAATAAGAATCTTACTACATTGTATCATTCATCAGGTAAAAGCAAGTTAAAGCAACGATTCAATGTCACTTCCTATCTATTAGGGTGGAAAAATTAAAAAGCCTAAAATTTTGAAATATTGTCAGGATGTGGAACAACTGGGGCTTATACACTGCGGGTGAGAAACAACCATTTTGGAATACAGTTTTCCAGGATCTGCTAAAGCTCTATATACGTGCACCCTATGGCTTGGCCATTCCAGTCTTAAGTATATAACCAACATAAATGGGTATATATATGTTTACCAAACTACATGTGCAAGAATGTTTTTAGTAGCCCTGTTTGTGATAGCCAAAAAAATGGAAGCAACACAAGTAGTCTTGAAGAGTAGACATTATAATTAAATTGTGGTATAATCATATAATGGAATATTGTATAGCAGTAAGAATGAAGTATTGCCACACACAACACGGTTACATCTGATAGTCGTTATGTTAAGTGAATAAAGACGGACACAAAAGATTCAATTTTTGCAAAGTGCAATAACAGGCAAAGTAAATATAGGATGATAGAAGTCATAATAATGTTCTTCATGGTTGGTTATTGAATTGGGGGAGTATATATGTGAGAGGTTTCCTGGTCTATTCTAATACTCTATTTCATAATGTGGAGGTCAAGTATTCATTTGTACAAACATTCATTAAGTCATACACTTAAAATTCGGGCACTTTATGTATGTTATACTTTTAGTTTTTAAAAGTGGCAGAGCTGAACCTCAAACGCCTAAAATCTTGCTCAACATAACTAAAACCTTACTGTTGCTGCTACTTCATCAAGTTAACAATTATCAACAGGGTTGTCTTTTCTTTTTTCATGTAACAAATATGCACTGTGGCATCAAAAAGTCAATCTTCCTTCACTCCAATAATGTGATTTAATTAGTTAAAAAAACAAAAAACTCAGATCACCACAGATGGGCAGATGCCTCAGGGCAAATGCCAGTTTTGTCCTTTCTTAACTCTTCTGATTCACACTTATCACAATTTCTGACCTCGATGTTTCTTTCCTCCCTCCTGCTTGTTCAGTTATGCATTTTAAAAGATATTTAAAATATATTATCCAGAATTGTTAGGTGTTCTATTCAGGAATGGTTTACCCAGACATCAAGTATGTCAGATTGCCAGAATTATTTTAAATCTTGTTGAATATTTTAAGCAAATTATTTCATATTTTTCTTATCTCCAGTTCACGGACTATAAATTGTCTAGTTTTTAATCCTACATGGTTTATAACTTCTGATTATAAATTTATTTTCAATGAGGATTGTTTTCTATAAGCAATTCCCAAACCCTGGGTTGTCCAGGCCAGATTTCAAGTTGCTTTTACCAGGGCCCTGTGGGTTTCAACTGTTCTGAACAGTTTTATGCCAATTTCTTGGCTCAGTGTTCCAGAACCATGGAGGTAGCTTAATACCAAGCCCCATAACAATGAGTCAAGCATGAGGTTCTGATACCTCCTTGATAAGTTTTCACCCTTTCATATTCCTGCTTAGACAGCTACTATATGCAGCTTCCAGAAGCCAGTAGGCACAGTTGCCCAGGTTCCTGTCCCTGGATGGGAGAATCAGTGAAACCCTGACTTACACAGGGATATACCTGTTGCCTACATTGTACAAGTTTGAGCATTAAACTTGTATTCTTCATTTCTATTAGAGCATTAAAACCCCAACCTCAAAGAACTTTGATTCTGATAACCTCCTGTCTCCTGCTTTGGTGCACAGTGACCAAACTATCTTCTAGTTACCATTTAGTTATAGAAATTGTTCATTCCTTTTCTTATTTAAAAAACTAACTGTACTGTTTAAAAGTATTATACCTGTTATGTATGTATATGATGTGTGTGTATGTATTTGCAGTGAGTGGGCTTGTCTTTCCACATTAACTGGCTTACAATACTGAGCAGAAGTTTGTTATATTTACGATTTGAAATATATATATATGAAGCAGCTTAACTGAATTTCCAGTCTTATTTATTTATGCAAATGTAATTTGTTTCTACCCAAGCATTTTACTAGTTTTAAATTTAAGCAAAATTTAGGAAAAGTACCAAGACTGTCAGGCTAGTCATCTTTGTCATTCACTTCATATTAACTATAGGATATATTTTTTAAATTCTGTATACTTCAAAATATGCATTGATGAGCAATTTAATGTCTATTTTTAAAAAATTCATAAGTGCACATATGGAAGTGAGATGAACAGGTTTGTTTGAAAATCCTTTCTTTCCAATTCCTATGAACCAGGAGCTACCTATGCTGAAGCCAGCAAACACAGCCAATGATCTGGCGATTTCCAGCAAACACAACCAATGATCTGGTGAGTTCCAGCAAACACAGCCAATGATGTGGTGATTTCCAGCAAACACAGCCAAAGATCTGGTGATTTCTGTTATAAAAATTCAACCTCTGCCCCCAGCCTTCCTCATTGATGTGTCAGACATCCCCACCCTGTGATCACTCAACACAATCCAGCAGAGCACATCCCAGCCTACCTTTTATGCAGAGTAATATTTATGTGTGCACTTGCCTATGCATGTTCTTCTCCCTCTTACAGTAAATTCTAACACAGTAACTTACTTCATGGTGTTCTGTTTGTCACTGCTCACCCAACCCTGTAAAGATCAAAAATTTAGCCAGAATCTGATACCACATCATGTGAAGTGCTAAGTTATTTGAGGGCTTCATCCTGTTTCATTTGAAACTTCATATTCACTCAAGGTGACATTTCTTATGTCAGGATCAGTGGTCCTTTAAGCTTAAAACTGTGAGCAGAACGTCACCTTCCTCAGACCGAGAGACTGCTTTAATCTTTGCGCATCCTAGAATGCGTATTTCCTGTGTTCTGTAAATCCTCTGAGCAACAGTTTTCCAGATGATTTACAGAATGTATTTATGTTAGAAGCTGCTCCTTCAATTTCTGCAATTTGGTACCTAGGGCCTTTTCAAGGACTGTAATAGAAGCAAGATTTCTTTCTTCAGGAGAAGTTGTACCATTGAGGAACAATATTATTAACTATTCTAAAAGGTCACACTACACTATATAATTTAGGAAACTTCAAAAATCACAATTTTGAGAAAGAGCAAGTGGGCATTATAAATAGCAGCAAAGCTCCAAACCAAGCAGCTGAGTCTATTTATGAAATTTATTTTTGATGCTCCTTCAAAATATGTACATAGGATTTCCACAATTTTATTAGTTCTCTGTGAAGGATCACATTGGAATATATGTTTGAGTCCCATACATAGTCCAGAACACAGCACATTTCCTCTGTTTATAGCTCTCTGTTTTGTTTACTTTAGGCTAGAACACAGGTTTCAGATCCTCTTTCTTGTTTAAAGCCCCAGCACTGGTGAACCTTCCAGGATGAGGGCCTACTGCCACCCTCAATGTCTCCCTCAATTCCTCAAGAAAGTCAAAGTGATGAATTATATTCTTAAAAATGTTTTCTACAATAGAGTGAGGATTTAAAGGACTTGAGAATTGAGTATAACACTAAGATGAAAATGGAAACAAGCTACATTCTTAGACAGTATAGAAACATGCTTTATTAATATTATAGACACCATTCAAGATCCACTGGTGAACTACGTTCTATTTTTCCTTAAAGTTTTTCTAGATTACTGTTTGCTTATTACCAAATGAAATGCTTTCTTTGCATCTCAGCCCACTGCACTGAAGCAAAAGGACCAACACAAAGAGAGCCCTGCCTTTCTACATTTTATTTACATTGAGAGGACAAGTTTAAATATGTTGGATACTTAAAAGTATATAATTCTTATGAGAATAAGTGTCATTTTATGTTATACCTGGTTTGTTGGAAGTAAAACTTCTTTTAGAAAGGAAAAATTTCTCACTGATGACCTTTTAGGAATTGAATCTCATTTAAAAAGTCAAAGATTTCTCAAAATAATTGGTTTTTAAGGAAAGACAATTTTTCTTTAATGCTGTCTTTCAATTTAAGGGAATCGTTTCAATTTTCCTGAAGTTAAATAGGCTTTTTCCCTTGTTTCAGAAAGAAGCATTCTTTGGAAATTGTAGTGTGTCTCTTAATGACAATGTTGCCCAGAATAGTTCCATTGTTAGTCTTGTGCCTGCTCTGTGATGTGCTGCCAGTTCCAGGTGCTAGAAGGAAACAAGAGCACAAAGACAAATAATGGGAGCTTCTACCATTACTGAAAAAAACAGAGAGTAAATGTGAGTTAAATCTGTTCATTTTAGTATCTGAAAACATAATATTTCCAAGGAACTTAATTCCTTTTATTAGCTATGTAACTTTTTCTATGAAGATAAAATTCAACCCATGAGCCACAAACAAAATATATTTTATCACTTCAAATCATATATCAAATGTTAGCAAAGGTTTTCCTGTAGAGATTTGAATTTATACTCCCCCCTTTTTAATGGATGATAGAGAAGATCTTGTTACTTCCACAGAAACAGAAAATATACTCAAGGTTATTTATGGACAGCTAGGCATCACGCATGCTAATTACTAAGTGATTTATACAAAAAACAAATTTGAGGTAGCTGATAAAGTCATAAATGAGTTAGTTGACACGACAAATGCGTTTCTAGATGCTAATCATTTACTATCACAGTTATTAACTTTGTTCACATAGAGGTGTTTGTAATATGTATTTTCGTATTTCTGTTCCTTCTATTTTTTAAAATTCTCTTTTAACCATAATACTTGTTTTGTTTGTGTTCATTAATTTTTAATTTTATTTCTAGCTCCGGGTGATTTGTCTAAAGGCAAATTTCAAAACTTTAAATATCATTTGGATAACATTTTCTATTTTCTAAAGTTTTTATATTTTAAAGTTAGCTTTCTGTCAATGAGTTTACTTCAGTTATTTTGATCATATTGTCCTCTTTTCCCACTGCATATGTATTTTACTCTAATTCAGGGTTTTCCAGCAACATTTTAAGCATAATTTTTACCCTTCCATGCCATTACATTGCTACAATTTCAAATAATTTCTTCTTCAAGATTGAAGCTATAGAAAGAAGTATCTACAAAATCAATTCACAGTCAGTGACATGTTTAGAGAAGAAAATTGAACCAAAATGCTAAGAAACATGTACAAAATTTTCAAACCTTCCCAGAGTTCACAAAAAATATTACTCCTCCCCCCAACTTTTGATAAAAGGATGAAAATACTTAAAGGTGCATAAAAATTGCAGAAGCATCTCCATGGTGCACAAAATTACAAATAATTGGAAACCAATGACTAGCAATATTCATTTTTGACCAATTTGTCAAGTTGAGCAATTTGTCATTATGATCAATTTGTTAAATCAGCCAGTTTATTTTCAACCAATTCACCTATAGTTTAACAGAATCGTTTCATACTTTCTGGTGTTACCACTGAAATTTAAAAGTCCCTAAAAGGGAAAACTGTGTTCAAAATCTTCCAGGAAAGTACATTTTTTCCTGTCCCTTGGTTCCATTCCTTTCGGGAGATTCAATGGCTATGTGTGCAACATATCCTAACTTTATAAGTGCTTTTAATATTGACCAATATTTAATGTGGTGTGTAGTATGCAAGGACCTCAAAAGTAACCATTTTACAAGGTTTTAGAAATTAAATATATCTAAGATACATCAGGGAGTAAAAATAATGAGATACAGAAAAATACGGTTACATATTCTACATTTGTACAAAACAAAAGTCTGCATTTTTATGACAAAGCCCTAATGGGGCAAAGGAAATATAGAGTAGGAAATCTCATTTTTACTTGGTAGCTTTTTTCATGTTATTTAGAATATTTATAAACATTTAGCCACTTTGAAAATTTAAAGATTACATGGTTGGTGTGAATAGGTAGCAATTTGGCTAAATTTACAAATAAGTTTGGGCATGTGTCTAGAAGAATGTATCAGAGTCTAGGTAGATAATTGAGAAGTGGCAGATCTAGGTACAAGCTTGACATTCAGCTGCACATGACAGGAGAGAGACACCTTATGAGGAGAATGAGTGTTCTTGACTCTCTAGAGCCTGAAGGGAGATTGATTGGTGAGCTGAGTCTCTCCTGCCATGGAGACAGAAAATGCAGACCAGAAGGCTTCCTAGGTGCTGTCAAAGCAAAAATTGCACAAGAAAAAATTACACACGCAAGGAAGACTTTATTCAAGACTACTGCAGTAGAGAAGAGAGACTGAACTCCACTCTGCTAAAAGAAAAGTCAGGAGAGTTTTTAAGCGCTGAAGTGAGCTGGTGGGAAAGTACTGGAGAATGTTAGGGACTAAGTTCATTGATGAGATGTGTCAAGCACATTGAGTTTTCTTAAATTTGCAAATCTGCACGTTTTTTCTCTGTGATTAAGCCACCCGTTTGCTAAGTGGAGCTCACTGAAGTTAGGCTCCTGCATTACCACAGATTGAAAGACAGGGATGCTATCATCCTTGATGGTTACATTTCAAAGAATAGCTCCTAGGTCTTGGAGAGAGACATTCCTGGGTTTTAAAAATGCCAAGAAACTTTTAGAAATAAGCACCAAAAGAATTTACAGTTACAAGTTTCCTAAGGTAAATGCTGTAAGAAAAGGGAGATCAGGGGTCCATGATGAAGAGCAAGTCCGTCTAAAGTTGAGTCAAGCTGAAGGGAACATTAGGCTATCTTGGTCATTTCTTTACATTTCTAGTCATAAAACCAAGTTTTCTTAGCCTTTCACCACCTATGGGATCCTGAGAAGAATACTATAGTAACCAGATATGAGCCAAAATGAGTCTAAAGATAAAAAATAACTGATGCAAAGGAGTATAGTAGTCATAAAAGGTAAGCAGAAATTTCAGAACACAAAAAATCAAAGATACAGAATTGCTTAAAGAGTCAGTTGTACAAATATCTAAGTAACCAAATGATAAAGCACTTAAGGAGATTCAATGCATCACATAAAAATAAGACACTCTGGAATCAAATTTATTTTAGCAAAGTAAAGAAATCAATAAATGTTTTAATGAAGGCCTGTTACCCTTAAGACTCATTTTATTGGTCAGAAAGTTTAGGTTCAAAAAATATCTCACAGTACAAACACATACCAAGATAGAAAGCTTATGGGAGAATTAAGAAACAGAAGAGCTAATGTAATAGGTCCAGATGGGGGGGAAATGAAGGTGTGGAAGAGTGGCAATAATTAAACAGAGTAATACTAAAAATTCCTAAGTAAAAGAAAAATGTGAGAAACAGACTCACGGACATAGAGAATAGACATGTGGTTTGCAAGGGGGAGGGAGGTGGAGGAGTAACGGAGGGGGAGTTTGGGGTTAGCAGATGCAAACTATTACATATAGAATGGATAAACAACAAGGTCCTACTGTAGAGCACAGGGAACTATATAAAATATCCCATAGTAAACCATAATAGAAAAGAATATAAAAAGAACGTATATGTAACTGAATCACTTTGCTGTACAGCAGAAATTAACACAACATTGTAAATCAACTATACTTTAGTTAAAAAAAGAAAAAGAGAAAGAAAGAAAGAAAGAAAAATGTGAGTGTGCAGACTAGAAGAGCTTATCTATTTTTCAGGTGGATGGTGAAAAATTACACATGCCTAAGTCATAACGTGGTAAAATTCTGAGCCTAAAGGATAAGAAAAAAATAATTCAAACTCTTTGACAGAAAGAACAAATTACCTAAAAGGAAAAAAACGAAAGTGGATGTCAGATATCAGTCCTATTTGTCGTATTAGAAATTAGAATATTGTATATACCTGTCAGGCAATAAGGATCATTTAACAATATAAACAAATAATGAATCATTATGCTATACACCTGAAACTAATATATGTCAATTATACTTTAATATAAGTAAATAAATAAATATATACATACATACATATATAACAGTAAAAGAAGGATATCCAAAGCATCTGAAAGAAAATACTATCCATCAAATACCTAACATTTGAAGTGATATTCAGTTTCACAAATAATCAGAAAATAGAGTAGAGGTTAAGATCATGAAGGAAAAGAAGTCATGGAACCAAAAGGTCATTGTATTAAATGAATAATCAATACACTGATTTTTTTCAGAAATCTTCAGAAAATGAGAGGGAGTAACCTAAGGTTTGTAGATGATTGCAACAAGAAAGGATTATCAGATAGTATAAGCTTCATAGAGGGGTGTTTAGGGAGGAGAGAGAGAAAATTGCACAGAAGGAGGATTTGGAGACCATCCCCAAGGTCTCTTGCATTTTTTGCGTGTCTCTTGGGGAGACTACCTCTGCTCTGGAACATCTTTTTAAGAATGTTTGTATAGCAAACAGCTTTGGAAGATAGAAATAATAAAGGGCAAAGCTATTTACTGGCCATTATAATAAAAATAATGCCTCCCTGTACGGTAAAGACCAAGCAGGCTTATTATCCATTTTCAAAGATTTGTGTTCCCTAAGCTCAGAGTTCCTTCCCTGTAATGCATCCCCACATGTGCATGTGTCACATGACCCTCTTTGTGTTACCCTGCAGGAATTGGGTCTGGGGGAAACTGTTACAAGAAAAATGATGAAACTCTGTCCACTGCTATTGCTGTGAGTAATAAACTGCCCTTTGTGTATCTGGATTAAAAAAAAGAAGAAGAAAAAAAGAAATACCATCCAAATAACAAAAAAAAACTAAACTCAGACTTGATGGGAATGAAGAAAAATGGAAAAAACCATATTGATAAATGAATATATATATATATACATAGAAACACAGAATATGTACATGTGTCTTAAGTCATATTTTAATGGGTTGATAATCTGGGAAAACAAAATATAAAACCTGGAATAAAAGAGAACATACTGTAAGGTAAACCCTCATAAGTACTCTACATGTCCTAAAACCTAAGAGTTGGGGCAAGAGGTGGTAGAGATAAAAGTTTCCAAATTTTCCCTCAGAGGGAATTAGGGGAAAAGGAAGGAGAGAAAGGAAATAAATGTATTTTGAAGCTCTCAACACATTGGGTTAGGGAACTGTGAGATGAATTATGGCACTGTGGAGGGGAAATAGGTCTTCTCAGTGGGAAAAAATATTGGCATCTTGTGTTTCAGTCGTGTATGTCTGAAAAGAACTAGGAGAGGGAAAGTAAGTATGAATATAATGGAGACACACAGAAAAGTCTCCACTTGGGGGTAGGGGTGGGGATTAATAACATCTTGAGAAAATAAGAAAAACGAATTAGAGAAAAAAGAGTGAAAACATACTTGGTTTGTGCATGAAGGCATCCTGAAAACCAAGAGGCAGCTTTAGCAGGAGTGGACTGCAGAGCATCCAAAGCTAACAAGAGAACCATTCCAGGCCAGCTAACTGGCATTATCCTTATCTGCAGAATCGCAGGAGAGAGATGCACAGATAGGAAGATGAGGGAAGCTTCTAGAGAATATTATATTTAGTGAAGTCAGACAGTGAAAAACAAATACTATATGATATCATGTACATGTGGAATCTAAAATAATACAAATGAATCTATACACAGAACAGAAACAGGTTCACAGACATAGAAAACAAATTTACGGTTACCAAAGGGAAGAGGGATGGGGGAGGAATAAATTAGGAGTATGGGATTAACAAACTACTATACATAAAACAGATGAACAACAGGATTTATTGTATAGCACAGGGAACTATATTCAATATCTTGTAATAATCTATAATGGAATATAATCTGAAAAAACTAACTGAATCACTTTGCTGTATACCTGAAACTTACACAATATTGTAAATCAACTATACTTCAATTTAAAAACAATCACAAAAGCATGACAATAAGGGGTCAATTACTTCTGAATATGTGGGAAAGATTTCTTATTCAAAGTTAAAACTTCTCCACTTTTTTCGCTTGGAACCAAGAAGACAGGGAGCTTACCGTGGTACTCTCCCAGCCCGCTTCCATCCACTCATACTTGTGACCTCTGAAGCCTCCACAGTTGGAGGGAGGTGAGTGAGAAGTGATAATAGGACAGAAAAAATGTCTTATTTTACTAGTAACTATCTGGTATTGGTTTCAATGAGGTTTGAATATGTTTGATGCCAAGATCCTTTCAAGTTTAAACATTTCTGACCACTTCCTTGTATAATTCTAGTTCACTCCATCCAGTAGCTTGACTCTGAAAATTCTCCAAATGGACCTACATGCATCGATCCCACTACTTTTCAATGCATAACTAGTAACTCCAGCTTTCATCCTGTGCAATTTACAGGCATACCCTGAAAAATAGCTTCCAGTTAAATGTTTTCTCAATAGAAAACATCTTGATTTCAGTATACATAGTTAATAGGTATATCTCTCAGTAAAGCATTTTTCCTCATATATTTTAATGGAAAACAATATATACTTATGTTCCCAAAACTCAATAAAATATTTTAAACAACAACCAAAAAAGTGCAGGTACTCCAGAAACATTCCAAACACAACTGATAGAATGTCAGAATTATATGTAAGCATATTGAAGATCAGTGTGTATATTAATGGTATGCAAACTAAATACATTTTTACATACAAAGCAAGTAGTTATAGACAAGTAATAATTTTAAGCTTTTTCCTCTAAAAAATGATACTTTTTTATTTATATACAGGCATTTTACTAAGCTTAGTTACATTTAAGGAAACGTCGGAGTTTTAGGGTTAATGTTTCTTTAGGGTTTCTATTAGGATTAATAACTCTTTATAATTTTTTACCCTTTAAACAAAATAAAATATAGGCTTTTGGTTAGCTCTTTTGCACAAGACATTTAATTTTCCAAAATGAATTACTAACTGAGAGTTCTCACATTTCCTCACCATCTGGCATCCAGTGTCTCAATTAATACAATATATATTAGTTTTCTGTTATGGCAGCCCCTTTAAGGCTCAATTTTCTGTGTTATGAGAATCCTAGTTGCTAAAACAAACATGCGTCAAGATTTTAGTGACTCAAAAAAATAAACGTTGCCCAACTTGTTGCAAGAGTTGCAGCCCCTGGCGTCTGGTGGCGAGTGCCACTTCCAGCCTCTATTTCTTCAGGGCATCATCATCCCCTTAGCCAAGCTCTGTACCACCTTTCCTAATACAGATCCTAGCCTGCGGATAAGAGCCACCACTGGATTTCTTAGTGATGCTCATGCTTCTCTCAGGCAATATATTCTTAATGTGCTTCATGAATGATATGTCCTCTGGACCCTCTCATAAATATACTCTGGTGGGTCTTGTAGCTTCACATAGTACACACATTCCAACAGGCCTATCTCTCTGAGCCCTTTAATCCCATCCTCAGCATCTTCCACGGTAACTCAGGTACTTCAACATTACTCAGTATGGGCTATTACTTTCTTCAGACTTCTATGAGCCACCTTCTCAGTGAGTTTGCCTAATCCCCTTGGGTCCTTGCCAGAGCCAATGTCCTAAAAGACCTCACTCAAGTAAACTGGCTCTTGCTCATCCAATCCCATGCCAATGCCATGAGTCCTCCATTGAGAAGCTCCAAGGGGCTTCCAAACTCCCTAAGTGCTCTCTGGTGGCTACCCAAAGATTCACAATGCCAGGCAAGTCCCGGTTCCAAATAGCAGGGAAGTCTCAACAGCAAGGAGCCATAGAATGCTACATTTGAAGACACAAGGGGAATCACCAGAGCCAGGGACCAAATAGTAGTTACAGCCAGATAGCAGATAATCTGTGTCATCCAGAGCCTGAGTGGTGTCTGGCCAACAAAGAACAATGGCCCAGCTTTCAGGGAGCAACTGTCTTGCTCAGAGAGCAGACTTAAGTCTCCAGCTCTGAGACAGTGAGAACAGATTCTAACCCAGAGCCCAGCAGTAATAGTCATGACCAAGTTGCAGAAATGGCTTTGTGCAAATGGGGCCTCCTGCCAACGACTTGAGGAAATGTTCATTTCCCCCTGTTATCAGATATTATTCAGAAGAGGAGCAAAATAGGCAGGACCACTGGAGGCTGTAGAGGCAGATGTGATAAGGAGTTAAACTTTGAATTCATTGAATAAATTACCCAAAAGGCACTCATTTAGACGGAGGAAAAAAATTCTAAACTGGAATTTAATGACATATTTAATCATTATTGTTTGTCTCACATTAGGGAAATGGGGGTTTATGTGCAAAATGATATCCTTTGTTAGAAATAAAGGAAGTTCAGAGCCCTGTGGCCTCCATAAGTATTTATATACTTATCCCCTTAATCGCTTTTTCTTAAATCCTTTTGTTTATGTTTATCTATAAGAGGCGACTGTTAAATGGGAAAAATGATCCAACTGTATTTGAGTCTACAATATTCATTCTAGCCTTCCTTCACTGATAAAAATATATAGTTTTGGGGAACTGATTCCAGAGCCAGGAATGGTCCTAATTAGTAAAACCAGTCACAGTACCCATTTCCCTTGCCAGTAAGCGGTTGTGGAACCTAGATCAATCATGCAGCGTTTTCCCCCAGCAAGAGGCAAGTGACTTGTGTTAAATTAGAACATAGGGGAAAAAAGTATCCTATAGATGTAAAAGAGGAGACGTGGACACAGAAGACACATGGAGTCCTTTGACTTAGAGCAGCCTGTAGTGTAAGCCCTGACAACTGATTTTTCTTTTTTGTGATGCAAGCACCTGACAAGTTTTGATTGTGGAGGTATCCCCTTCAAAGATGGCTCTCTCTCTCCACTGAACACAGTACCAGCCACAGGAGGAGAAAAAGAGCCAGGCCACCTCCCCCTCTCCCCTCAGGATCCTTTGTTTTACAGCTCTTGGTTGATCTTGATAACTGGCCATCTGGACTCTTGCTTTTTCTCTCCTCACGCGCTAAAGTCCCACTCTTAGGTTTTTTCCACCAATACAGAGTGAGCCCAAGAAACCCTAGGCCCTCACCCTTGACCCCAGTAAATGCAGAACCCCAGGCACACGCCCTCTGTCTTTCTCCCTGCAACCTCTCTGTGTGGCCTCAGGTGTGCGATGTAATTTCCAGGACCTATAAATAATAAACACTTATCTTTTTTTCCCCAAAGTTTCCTGATGGTTATTGCTGAGGGTGTCTTGCAATCATGGTAAGAACCACAAGCACCGGTAAAGTCACAGCATTGGTTTTCCACAGGCTGAGAATGGAACAAAACACAGCCATTTTACCCCAGGAGAAAGACCTCAGAAAGAAATGAGTACCATACAATGTGGACTGGAGAGATGGAGGAATCTGAGTCCTTAACGATATAATTGAGTTGCTGAATCTCACAAATGTGAACCCACACAACTTCTGAACTTTTGCTATTTCCTTACTGTTTAAGTCAGTTTGTGTCAGGCATTTTGTTATTTAGAGCTGTCACCAGGTGGACAAGCGTTGTAATAGAATAGCTTCAACCAAGGAGGTCAATGGAAGGCCCAGACCAGCAATCTCGGTTCCACGACAGTAAGGAAATAATTGCGAACTACCACGTTAAGCTTAAGCATGAAGTAAAGTTTATTTAAGCATAGGTACACTCTCAGAGAGCGGGCTGTTTCTGCGAATTGAAAGCAGCACTCCTATACAAGCTTAAGGGAGCTTTTAAGGAGCATTTTGCAGGGAGGCGGGGGTGAGTGACAGGGGATCGTTATTTGATTGACAGTCCCGAGCTATGTAACAAGTTTACTGCTGCGCATGCTCTCACCCTTGAATTGCTAATAAATGCCCATGGCGGGGGCGGGGGGGGAACCACATGCAGATTTTATTATAATTATGGTATAATGAGTTTGGGTTTACTGTAGCTTATACACCTGCCTGGTCTGGATATGCGCAGCCCAGGGAAGCCCCTCGGGTTATTGTGCCCCTCTTTATCAGGATAAGCTGTCCACCACACGACCATAGTTTTGCCCGTTCTGGGTGGGGTCAAGGGACAGTCCCCCAGATGGCTGGGTGTGAGTTGATTTCCACTTGTCTTTCTAGCCACTGTAATCTCCTTGCTGCCAATGTCTAACTACCTAACAGAGCCAGAAACATTCCAATTGATACACACGAGAAAGGTTAATTTACAATGTTCTTTCAGCCGGTGGTCCCTATGAGTCAGTATTATCTCAGATGGAAGACATGTACTGCTATTCGCACCAGACCTTTAACAGGAGCTAACAGAGGCTATTTCTAAAATAGCTTCAGAGAGGAGCTTCAAGATGGCGGAAGAGTAAGACGCGGAGATCACCTTCCTCCCCACAGATACATCAGAAATACATCTACACGTGGAACAACTCCTACAGAACACCTACTGAACACTGGCAGAAGACCTCAGACCTCCCAAAAGGCAAGACACCCCCCACCCCCCCACGTACCTAGGTAGGTCAAAAGAAAAAAGAAAAAACAGAGGCAAAAGGATAGGGATGGTACCTGCACCAGTGGGAGGGAGCCGTGAAGGAGGAAAGGTTTCCACACACTAGGAAGCCCCTTCACGGGCGGAGACTGCGGGTGGAGGAGAGGGGAGCTTCGAAGCCACGGAGGAGAGCGCAGCCACAGGTGTGCGGAGGGCAAAGTGGAGAGATTCCCGCACAGAGGACCTGTGCCGACCGGCACTCACCAGCCGAGAGGCATGTTGGCTCACCCGCCGGGGTGGGCGGGACTGGGAGCTGAAGCTCGGGCTTCGGTCGGATCCCAGGGAGAGGACTGGAGTTGGCGGCGTGAACACAGCCTGCAGGGGGTTAGTGCACCACGGCTAGCTGGGAGGGAGCCCGGGAAAAAGTCTGGAGCTGCCAAAGAGACAATAGACTTTTTCTTGCCTCTTTGTTTCCTGGTGGGCGAGGAGGCGGATTAAGAGCGCTGCTTAAAGGAACTCCAGAGACGGGCACGAGCCGCGGCTAACAGCGCGGACCCCAGAGACGGGCATGGATGCTAAGGCTGCTGCTGCCACCACCAAGAAGCCTGTGTGCAAGCACAGGCCACTATCCACACCTCCCCTCCTGGGAGCCTGTGCAACCCGCCACTGCCAGGGTCCCGTGATCCAGGGACAACTTCCCCGGGAGAACGCAAGGCGCGCCTCAGGCTGGTGCAACATCCTGCTGGCCTCTGCCGCCGCAGGCTCACCCCACATCCATACCCCTTCCTCCCCCCGGCCTGAGTGAGCCAGAGCCCCCGAATCAGCTGCTCCTTTAACCCCATCCTGTCTTAGCGAAGAACAGATGCCCTCAGGTGACCTACACACAGAGGCCGGTCCAAATCCAAAGCTGAACACCGGGTGCTCTGCGAACAAAGAAGAGAAAGGGAATTCTATCTCTGTAGCCTCAGGAGCAGTGGATTAAATCTCCACAATCAACTTGATGTATGCTGCATCTGTGGGATACCTGAATAGACAACAGAATCACCCCAAATTGAGGAGGTGGACTTCGGAAGCAACGATATATATATTTTTTTTCCCTTTTTCTCTTTTTGTGAGTGTGTAAGTGTATGCTTCTGTGTCTGATTTTGTCTGTATAGCTTTGATTTTCCATTTGTCTAGAGTTCTGTCTGTCCATTATTGTTTTTTTATTACTTAAAAAATTTTTTGTCTTAATAATTCTTTTCTTTCTAAAAGCTTTATTTTATATTATTTTACTTTATTTTCTTTTATCTTCTTCTTTCTTTCTTTCTTTTCGTTCTCCCTTTTATTCTGAGCCGTGTGGAGGACAGGCTCTCGGTGCTCCAGCCAGGCATCAGGGCTGTGCCACTGAGGTGGGAGAGCCAAGTTCAGGAAACTGGTCCACAAGAGACCTCCCCGCTCCACCTAATATCAAATGGCAAAAATCTCCCAGAGATCTCCATCTCAACGCCAATACCCAGCTCCACTCAACGACCAGCAAGCTAGAGTGCTGGACACCCTATGCCAAACGACTAGCAAGACAGGAACACAACACCACCCATTAACAGAGAGGCTGCCTAAAATCAAAATAAGGCCACAGACACCCCAAAACACACCACCAGATGTGGACCTTCCCACCAGAAAGACAAGATCCAGCATCATTCACCAGAACAGAGGCACTAGTCCCCTCCACCAGGAAGCCTATGCAACCCACTGAACCAACTTTAGCCACTGGGGACAGACACCAAAAACAATGGTAACTACGAACCTGCAGTCTGCAAAAAGGAGACCCCAAACACAGTAAGATAAGAAAAATGAGAAGACAGAAAAACACACAGCAGATGAAGGAGCAAGACAAAAACCCACCAGACCTAACAAATGAAGAGGAAATAGGCAGTCTACCTGAAAAAGAATTCAGAATAATGATAATAAAGATGATCCAAAATCTTGGAAATAGAACAGAGAAAATGCAAGAAACATTTAACAGGGATCTAGAAGAACTAAAGAGGAAACAAGCAATGATGAACAACACAATATGTGAAATTTAAAATACTCCAGAAGGGATCAAGAGCAGAATAACTGAGGAAGAAGAACGGATAAGTGACCTGGAAGATAAAATAGTGGAAATAACTACTGCAGAGCAGAATAAAGAAAAAAGAATGAAAAGAACAGAGGACAGTCTCAGAGACCTCTGGGACAACATGAAACACACCAACATTCGAATTATAGGGGTCCCAGAAGAAGAAGAGAAAAAGAAAGGGCTGAGAAAATATTTGAAGAGATTATAGTTGAAAACTTCCCTAATATGGGAAAGGAAATAGTTAATCAAGTCCAGGAGGCACAGAGAGTCCCATACAGAATAAATCCAAGGAGAAATACGCCAAGACACATATTAATCAAACTGTCAAAAATTAAACACAAAGAAATCATATTAAAAGCAGCAAGGTAAAAACAACAAATAACACACAAGGGAATCCCCATCAGGTTAACAGCTGATCTCTCAGCAGAAACTCTACAAGCCAGAAGAGAGTGGCAGGACATAATTAAAGTGATGAAGGAGAAAAACCTGCAACAAAGATTACTCTACCCAGCAAGGATCTCATTCAGATTTGATGGAGAAATTAAAACGTTTACAGACAAGCAAAAGCTGAGAGAGTTCAGCACCACCAAACCAGATTTACAACAAATACTAAAGGAACTTCTCTAGGCAAGAAACACAACGAAGGAAAAGACCTACAATAACGAACCCAAAACAATTAAGAAAATGGGAATAGGAACATACATATCGATAATTACCTTAAATGTAAATGGACTAAATGCTCCAACCAAAAGACACATTGGCTGAATGGATACAAAAACAAGACCCATATATATCGTGTCTACAAGAGACCCACTTCAGACCTAGAGACACATACAGACTGAAAGTAAGGGGATGGAAAAAGATATTCCATGCAAATGGAAACCAAAAGAAAGCTGGAGTAGCAATTCTCATATCAGACAAAATAGACTTTAAAATAAAGACTATTAGAAGAGACAAAGAAGGACACTACATAATGATCAAGGGATCGATCCAAGAAGAAGATATAACAATTGTAAATATTTATGCACCCAACATAGGAGCACCTCAATACATAAGGCAAATACTAACAGCCATAAAAGGAAAAATCGACAGTAACACAATCATAGTAGGGGACTTTAACACCCCACTTTCACCAATGGACAGATCATCCAAAATGAAAATAAATAAGGAAACACAAGCTTTAAATGATACATTAAACAAGATGGACATTTATAGGACATTCCATCCAAAAACAACAGAATACCCATTTTTCTCAAGTGCTCATGGAACATTTTCCAGGATAGATCATATCTTGGGTCACAAATCAAGCCTTGGTAAATTTAAGAAAATTGAAATTGTATCAAGTATCTTTTCTGACCACAATGCTATGAGACTAGATAGCAATTACAGGAAAAGAGCTGTAAAAAATACAAACACATGGAGGCTAAACAATACACTACTGAATAACGAAGGAATCACTGAAGAAATCAAAAAGGAAATTAAAAAATACCTAGAAACAAATGACAATGGAGACACGATGACCCAAAACCTATGGGATGCAGCAAAAGCAGTTCTAAGACGGAAGTTTATAGCAATACAATCCTACCTTAAGAAACAGGAAACATCTCGGATAAACAACCTAACCTTGCACCTAAAGCAATTAGAGAAAGAAGAACAAAAACATCCCAAAGTTAGCAGAAGGAAAGAAATCATAAAAATCAGATCGGAAATAAATGAAAAAGAAATGAAGGAAATGATAGCAAAGATTAATAAAACTAAAAGCTGGTTCTTTGAGAAGATAAACAAAATAGACAAACCATTAGTCAGACTCATCAAGAAAAAAAGGGAGAAGACTCAAATCAATAGAATTAGAAATGAAAAAGGAGAAGTAACAACTGACAGTGCAGAAATACAAAAGATCATGAGACATTATTACAAGCAAATCTATGCCAATAAAATAGACAACGTGGAAGAAATGGACAAATTCTTAGAAATGCACAACCTGCCAAGACTGAATCAGGAAGAAATAGAAAATATGAACAGACCAATCACAAGCACTGAAATTGAAACTGTGATTAAAAATCTTCCAACAAACAAAAGCCCAGGACCAGATGGCTTGACAGGCGAATTCTATCGAGCATTTAGAGAAGAGGTAACACCTATCCTTCTCAAACTCTTCCAAAATATAGCAGAGGGAGGAACACTCCCAAACTCATTCTACGAGGCCACCATCACCTTGATACCAAAACCAGACCAGGATGTCACAAAGAAAGAAAACTACAGGCCATTATCACTGATGAACATAGATGCAAAAATCCTCAACAAAATACTAGCAAACAGAATCCAACAGCACATTAAAAGGATCATACACCATGATCAAGTGGGGTTTATTCCAGGAATGCAAGGATTCTTCAATATACGCAAATCAATCAACGTGATACACCATATCAACAAATTGAAGGAGAAAAACCATATGATAGTCTCAATAGATGCAGAGAAAGCTTTTGACAAAATTCAACACCCATTTATGATAAAAACCCTGCAGAAAGTAGGCATAGAGGGAACTTTTCTCAACATAATAAAGGCCATATATGACAAACCCACAGCCAGCATCATCCTCAATGGTGAAAAACTGAAACCATTTCCATTAAGATCAGGAACAAGACAAGGTTGCCCACTCTCACCACTCTTATTCAACATAGTTTTGGAAGTTTTAGCCACAGCAGTCAGAGAAGAAAAGGAAATAAAAGGAATCCAAATCGGAAAAGAAGAAGTAAAGCTGTCACTGTTTGCAGATGACATGATACTATACATAGAGAATGCTAAAGGTGCTACCAGAAAACTAATAGAGCTAATCAATGAATTTGGTAAAGTAGCAGGATACAAAATTAATGCACAGAAATCTCTGGCATTCCTATATACTAATGATGAAAAATCTGAAAGTGAAATCAAGGAAACACTCCCATTTACCATTGCAACAAAAAGAATTAAATATCTAGGAATAAACCTACCTAAGGAGACAAAAGACCTGTATGCAGAAAATTATAAGACACTGATGAAAGAAATTAAAGATGATACAAATAGGTGGAGAGATGTACCATGTTCTTGGATTGGAAGAATCAACATTGTGAAAATGACTCTACTACCCAAAGCAATCTACAGATTCAATGCAATCCCTATCAAACTACCACTGGCATTCTTCACAGAACTAGAAAAAAAATTTCACAATTTGTATGGAAACACAAAAGACCCCGAATAGCCAAAGCAATCTTGAGAACGAAAAATGGAGCTGGAGGAATCAGGCTCCCTGACTTCAGACTATACTACAAAGCTACAGTAATCAAGACAGTGTGGTACTGGCACAAAAACAGAAATATAGATCAATGGAACAGGATAGAAAGCCCAGAGATAAACCCACGCACATATGGTCACCTTATCTTTGATAAAGGAGGCAGGAATGTACAGTGGAGAAAGGACAGTCTCTTCAATAAGTGGTGCTGGGAAAACTGGACAGGGACATGTAAAAGTATGAGATTAGATCACTCCCTAACACCATACACAAAAATAAGCTCAAAATGGATTAAAGACCTAAATGTAAGGCCAGACTCTATCAAACTCTTAGAGGAAAACATAGGCAGAACACTCTATGACATAAATCACAGCAAGATCCTTTTTGACCCACCTCCTAGAGTAATGGAAATAAAGAAAAAATAAACACATGGGACCTATTGAAACTTAAAAGCTTTTGCACAGCAAAGGAAACCATAAACAAGAACAAAAGACAACCCTCAGAATGGGAGAAAATATTTACAAATGAAGCAACTGACAAAGGATTAATCTCCAAAATTTATAAGCAGCTCATGCAGCTCAATAACAAAAAAACAAACAACCCAATCCAAATATGGGCAGAAGACCTAAATAGACATTTCTCCACAGGAGATATACAGATTGCCAACAAACACATGAAAGGATGCTCAACATCTTTACTCATTAGAGAAATGCAAATCAAAACTACAATGAGATAGCATCTCACACCAGTCAGAATGGCCATCATCAAAAAATCTAGAAACAATAAATGCTGGAGAGGGTGTGGAAAAAAGGGAACACTCTTGCACTGCTGGTGGGAATGTGAATTGGTACAGCCACTATGGAGAACGGTATGGAGGTTCCTTAAAAAACTACAAATAGAACTACTATATGACCCAGCAATCCCACTACTGGGCATATACCCTGAGAAAACCATAATTCAAAAAGAGACATGTACCAAAATGTTCATAGCAGCCCTATTTACAATAGCCCAGAGATGGAAACAACCTAAGTGTCCATCATCGGATGAATGGGTAAAGAAGATGTGGCACATATATACAATGGAATATTACTCAGCCATAAAAAGAAATGAAATTGAGCTATTTGTAATGAGGTGGATAGACCTAGAGTCTGTCATACAGAGTGAAGTAAGTCAGAAAGAGAAAGACAAATACTGTATGCTAACACATATATATGGAATTTAAGAAAAAAAATGTCATGAAGAACATAGGGGTATGATAGGAATAAAGACACAGATCTACTAGAGAATGGACTTGAGGATATGGGGAGGGGGAAGGGTAAGCTGTGACAAAGCGAAAGAGCAGCATGGACATATATACACTACCAAATGTAAGGTAGATAGCTAGTGGGAAGCAGCCGCATAGCACAGGGAGATCAGCTCAGTGCTTTGTGACCGCCTGGAGTGGTGGGATAGGGAGGGCGGGAGGGAGACGCAAAAGGGAGGGGATATGGGAACATATGTATATGTATAACTGATTAAATTTGCTAAATAAAAAAAAAAGACAGGCTACAAGGATGTATTGTACAACATGGGGAATATAGCCAATATTTTGTAATAACTGTAAATGGAAAGTAACCTTTAAAAAGTGTATAAAATTTTTTAAAAATTAAAAAAAAACTTGGAGTTGAAAGTAACCTTTAAAAATATATATATATGCAAATCAATCAACGTGATACACCATATTAACAAATTGAAGGAGAAAAACCATATGATCATCTCAATAGATGGAGAGTAAGCTTTCGACAAAATTCAACACCCATTCATGATAAAAACCCTCCAGAAAGTAGGCATAGAGGGAACTTTCCTCAACATAATAAAGGCCATATATGACAAACCCACAGCCAAAATCATCCTCAGTGGTGAGAAACTGAAACCATTTTCACTAAGATCAGGAACAAAACAAGGTTGCCCACTCTCACCACTCTTATTCAACATAGTTTTGGGAGTTTTAGCCACAGTGATCAGAAAAGAAAAAGAAATAAAAGGAATCCAAACTGGAAAGAAGAAGTAAAGCTGTCACTGTTTGCAGATGTCATTATACTAAACGTAGAGAATCCTAAAGATGCTACAAGAAAACTACTAGAGCTATCAATGAATTTGGTAAAGTAGCAGGATACAAAATTAATGTACATAAATCTCTTGCATTCCTATATACTAATGATGAAAAATTTGAAAGGGAAATTAAGAAAACACTCCCATTTACAATTGCAACAAAAAGAATAAAATATCTAGAAATAAACCTACCTAAGGAGACAAAAGACCTGCATGCAGGACACTATAGGCAACTGATGAAAGAAATTAAAGATGATACAAATAGATGGAGAGATATACCATGTTCTTGGATTGGAAGAATCAACATTGTGAAAATGACTGTACTACCCAAAGCAATCTACAGATTCAATGCAATCCCTATCAAACTACCACTGGCATTCTTCACAGAACTAGAACAAAAAAATTCACAATTTGTATGGAAACACAAAAGACCCCAAATAGCCACAGCAATCTTGAGAGAGAAAAATAGAGCTGGAGGAATCAGGCTCCCTGACTTCAGACTATACTACAAAGCTACAGTAATCAAGACAGTATGGTACTGCCACAAAAACAGAAATATAAATCAATGGAACAGGATAGAAAGCCCAGAGATAAATCCATGCACATATGGTCACCTTATCTTTGATAAAGGAGGCAAGAATACACAGTGGAGAAAAGACAGCCTCTTCAGTAAGTGGTGCGGTGAAAACTGGACAGCTACATGTAAAAGAATGAAATTAGAACACTCTCTAATACCATACACAAAAGTAAACTCAAAATGGATTAAAGACATAAATGTAAGGCCAGACACTGTCAAACTCTTAGAGGGAAAATGAGGTAGAACACTCTATGACATAAATCACAGGAAGATCCTTTTTGACCCACCTCCTAGAGAAATGGAAAAACAACAATAAACAAATGGGACCTAATGAAACTTCAAAGCTTTTGCACAGCAAAGTAAATCATAAACAAGACCAAAAGACAACCCTCAGAATGGAAGAAAATATTTTCAAATGAAGCAACTGACAAAGGATTAATCTCCAAAATTTACAAGCAGCTCATGCAGCTCAATAACAAAAAAAACAAACAACCCAATCCAAAAATGGGCAGAAGACCTAAATAGACATTTCTCCAAAGAAGTCATACAGACTGCCAACAAACACATGAAAGAATGCTCCACATCATTAATCATTAGCGAACTACAATGAGATATCATCTCACACCAGTCAGAATGGCCATCATCAAAATATCTACAAACAATAAATGCTGGAGAGGGTGTGGAGAAAAGGGAACCCTCTTGCACTGTTGGCGGGAATGTAAATTGATACGGCCACTATGGAGAACAGTATGGAGGTTCCATAAAAAACTAAAAATAGAACTACCATATGACCCAGAAATCCCACTACTGGGCATATACCCTGGGAAAACCATAATTCAAAAAGGGTCATGTACCATAATGTTCACTGCAGCTCTATTTACAATAGGCAGGACATGGAAGCAACCTAAGTGTCCGTCAACAGATGAATGGATAAAGAAGATGTGGCACATATATACAATGCAATATTACTCAGCCATGAAAAGAAATGAAATTGAGTTATTTGTAGTGAGGTGGATGGACCTAGAGTCTGTCATACAGAGTGGAGTCAGAAACAGAAAAAGAAATACCGTATGCTAACACATATATATGGAATCTAAAAAAAAAAAAAAAAAAAAATGGTCATGAAGAACCTAGCGTCAAGACAGGAATGAAGACACAGACCTAGTAGAGAATGGACTTGAGGATATGGGAAGGGTGAAGTTTAAGCTGGGACAAAGTGAGAGAGTGGCATGGACATATATACACTACCAAATGTAAAATCGATAGCTAGTGGGAAGTAGCCGCATAGCAAAGGGTGATCATTTCGGTGCTTTGTGACCACCTAGAGGGTGTGATAGGGAGGGTGGGAGGGAGGGGGATGCAAGAGGGAGGAGATATGGGGACATATGTATATGTATAGCTGATTCACTTTGATATAAAGCAGAAACTAACACACCACTGTAAAGCAATTGTACTCCAATAAAGATGTTAAAAAATATATTATTTTGTAACTTTGTATGATGATAGAGGATAACTAGACTTATTGTGGTAATTATTTTGCAGTGTATACAAATATCAAATCATTCTGTTGTACACCTGAAACTAATATAACATTACATGTCAGTTACATCTCAATAATAATTAAAAAATAAAATGAGACCAAATAATAATAAAATAAAATAAAATAAAATAGCTTCAGCAATAACCACAGTAGTAGTCAGCTTACCTCTCCAGCCTTAGATGGTATTTTGTAGCCCTATTATAAACATCAGTGAATTGTTCTCCTTATTGAATTACTTTTCATAAGAGAAAAATTTATTTCTTAAATTGCACAAGGGGGTGTTTTTCAGGAAAAGAGAATATTCTCTACTGACATACTAACAATAATCTCCAAACCCTCCACTCTGGTAGAGCAAATTTTTAAAAAGAAAATGATTATCATATAATGACATTACTCTTGTAATTTTCATTCACACTGCTTGCTAAAAGCCACAACAAAAATGCTACCTCTTCAAACGCTCCTTTGTGGAGCTCATTTGTAATGTGTAAAAATGGGTAGAAATTACAAGTCATTGTACAAATGAAGAATTTTCAAAAAAAAAGTTATATAAATCCAATATATCTAATTATTTTTAAAAGAGTGAGGGAGGAAAGACTTAAGGATTTTTCCTGTACTAGTAGAAGAAATAATTACAGATACGTTTGTTGAAATGCTTCTTTATCTTAAAGCAGTTTCTCTTTTACTTATTAGTATTGCATACTTAAATATATACTGAAAGAAATGTAGGATATTGCTGGTAATGTTTTGTCCACTACATTTTGTAGCTATTTTATTGTGACACATAAAATTACATGTCAGGTAGGACATTCAAAAAGAGAGATTCCAAAGGAAGATACTGCCAAGTTCTCCTGTTCATTTATCTCAATTCTAGAAGCAGAGCCACTCTCAAGGTCAAGGGAGTTTTGCAACAGGATAATCCAGCTGATGCCTGACTTCAAACAATGATTTATTTTATATTTGCCTTTAGAATATATCTGCATAGGCAATGCAAATCTTAATTCTAAATTGTGAAATTTTGGCCTTAACTTCTAAGAGCTCCCTTTGCCATTCCAATTGTTCATTCAGGATTTACTCCAGAAGAATTTTATTTATTTTTTAATTTAATCTTTATTTTACATTGGGGTCAGAAGAATTTTAAAATTGGTCAATATTTTCTTAAATTTATTTAGGTTTTGAAAATAGTATTAAAATAATTAGTGAGGAATAAGATAAAAACTATATAAATAAGGAAACTTATATGCTCCATGTTCCATTGAAAAGGCACAACATTTACACATGAGAAAAACAAGACCCTACATATTTCCTAATATGACATCACTCAATCTGGGTTTTAACTCACTTCCATAAGCTTTTCATTCATTTTAATTTGTAAAATAAATGAATTGCTCTAAATAGATCTCTTGATAGTTCCTTAGAGCTTTAAGATATTATTCTGAGAATACATCAATAAAATATAAAAAGCATATTAACAGAAAGTAAATAATCAAATCTAAGTGGGATCTGTGAGAGAATTTGGAGTCCAGAAGGGTGAAGTATTGGTTCCTCTGTCATGTTCCATCAAAAGAACAGAATCTACACCCTAAGTCTTAATCTATATTTTTAATAAATATTGTTAGATATATCCCTCTATTTTCTTTTTAAAAAGGAAGATACAAAATCACACCTCATTTTCTTCTATGGCATCTAAAAGTCTGGTTTTTATGGCCATCAAATGCTTTGAAATTTTTTCCTTGATTTATTACTTCTAACAATTCAAAAATAAATTCTATTTCACATTAATTCTATTTTAATTAGCTAAGAATATCAGAATATTCTTCAACTTGGACAAGCCACTTCCTGAATTTGAACCTCAATTTTTCATCAATTAAATGAAGGAATGAAAATGTTGGATAAGGTTGCTTCTGTAGTCTCTGCCAACACTGAAACTAATGATTCCATGGACCAATTTAGAGATACCTACTACAATATCATTTTTCTGGTGGAAAGTGGAGCTAGAGGCAAAGAATGGAAAAGTTCCCTGCAAATTACTACATGTAGCTGACAGAGAGAACATCAAAAATAGATTTTTTATAAGTGAAAATCTAAACAGCTTTAGAATTAAGTTTTGCTTGCATTACCTGAATAAGTTGAAATTATATAACATTAAAATAACTATTTTGAAGCCATCACCATCCATTTGGAAATACAATTCCCAAAAAGTACTCAGTAAAAGCAATATTCTCCAAATATTCAGGATCTTGGGGACTATATATACATATATCCCTTTGCAAATTCATACTTTGCTAAAACTTAATTATGAATTCTTTTCATGCAAAACATGGCTTTTTGCCATATAACAATATAAAAATGTGAAATTCACACATACCAGGCATGTTTTAATTAATTTCTTAAAGTTCTGTTTGTAATTATCCCATTTGGGTGGGAAGGAAAGGAGAGCAGATGGCAGACAGTATACAGGGAATAAATATACTCGTGTACTAGTACATACTGTGATACATATCCTGTTCGTCCAGATGATACCTTCAGAACCAATACAGAAATACCTTGGAGATACTGTGGGTTTGCTTTCAGACCATGACAATAAAGTGAGTATTGCTATAAAGCAAGTCATGCAATTTTTTTGGTTTCCCAGTGCATATAAAAGTTATGTTTACACTATACTGTAGTCTATTAAGTGTGCAATAGCATTATATCTAAAGAAGTGTACATAGCTTAATTAAAAATACTTTATTGCTAAAAAGTACAAACCATCATCTGAGCCTTCAGTGAATTGTAATCTTTTTGTTGGTGGAGTGTTTGAAAGATTGTAAGAATTACCAAAATGTGACACAGAGACACGACGTGAGCAAAGGCTGTTAGAAAAATGGCACCAGGCACTTGCTCCACACAGGGTTGCCACAAAACTTCAATTTGTAAATAACACGATATCTGTGAAGCACAATAAAATAAGGTATACCAGAACAGTAGTTATGACTGCCTCATTAAACAAGGTAATAACTGCCAAGACAAATTCCAAGAAGAACCACTAGCATCATATTCATTTAGAAAAATATTTGTACCAAGAGAAAAAAATTTTACCGTATTTTGAGAAAAGTGATAGAACAGGGTTTTGATATAACAACATTCTTTGTTTTCTGTTTATCTTATTTGATGTTCTCTGAGCTTCTTGGATCTGCAGTTAGGTATCTTTCACTAACTTTGGAAAGTTCTTAGCCATAATTACTTCAAATATTTATTTTGCCTTGTTTGCCTTTTTCTCCCTCTGGTATTCCAATTTTGTGCACCTTTGGATGCTATTCCACACAGTCTGGATGTGCTATTCAGCTTGCTTTTATTTATTTGTTTTCTCTTTGTGTTTCAATTTTGGAAGTTTCCATTGAGCTACCTTCAAGTTCACTAATTATTTCCTCAGGTGTGTGGAGGCTAATAAACCTATCAAAGGCATTTGTGTTACAATGTTTTTTTTTTTTTCATTTCTAGCATTGCCTTTTGGTTCTTTCTTATCGTTTCCATCTCTCTGCTGATATTATCCATCTGGTCTTGAATGTTATCTAATTTTCCCATTAGGGTCCTTTACGTATTAATCATAGCTATGCTAAATTCCTTGTCTGATAGTCCCAACACCTGTGTCTTTTCTGAGTGCAGTCCTGAAGCTTGCTTTATGTCCTCAAACTGTATTTTTTCTTGCCTTTTAGCTTAGCTTAGATTTTTTTTTTTTTTGAAAGCTGGACATGCTGTATCAGGTAATAGGTACTCAAATAAATAGGACTTTAGTATAATGATTCATGTTAATACGGCTAGAAGCTGGACTGTGTTTAAGGTTGGTTACAGCTATAGGTATCAGAGACTTCAAATTCTTCTAGTGTTCTTGTTTTTGTCTCCTGACTTGGGATTTTGGGCTCTCCTTATACTGCTGCTTAGAGACAGTCTGTGTCTTGCAACTCTTTCAGTTGTAATCTTCTCTTAGTATACTAAAGGCCTTTGGGTGTGATGATGGGGCATGGGGAAGAGGGTGCATTCAATAGTATTCTGATTAAGATGCAGTCTTTTAGTGAGCCAGTGTCTTGAGGGTGTGGTCTTCACAAGTATGTCTGTCCCTCTCCAGGGGTATAATTTGTTCTCCTCCCTGCCTCTTACACTCTTCCCTGGCTATAGTATTCTCAATGTATTTCCTTTAAACCCTCTTCCCTGTTGAGTTTGATTTTTTATTTTGTTTTGAATGATTTTTTGTTGTTTTTCTTGTTTGCTTGTTTGCTTTTCCCCTAGGTGATACAAGAAAGTTGAAGCTGGGGTGAAATTCCCTTCTCTTACCTATGGTAAGTTTTCACAATTGCCCTCTGGCAAATTCATTCCCCCTGGAGACCAGGCTTTGTAGGGAGAAAAGTCTGAGCAAGTTTCCATGATGGCTATGATACCCCTCCTCCAGCTCTCGGCCAGGAAGACATTTTTCTCAAAGGCTTACTGAGATAACCCAGGGGGGTTCCTGGAGTCAAAGACTGAATGAGTGTGGGACCCACCTATGACTGCAGCAACTGGGATTTTTTCACTCATGTTAGCCTACACTCAGCCCCAGCAATTCTTCAAAATAGCCACTTAACTTTTCCTACCATCTTATAAATCCCAAAGGCTTCTGCTCCAGGTAAACCAATCTCAGGAGCTGTTTGTCTCTTCCTGTATCTGACTCTCCAGAGTTTACGGTGACCATTTGCCCAAAGATCAGCTCTCTGATAGGTCCAAGAAAAGCTGACTTTCAGTTTGCCCTGCTTTTTCTTGTTGTAAGAGTAACAATTTCAAGCTCTTCACATGTCAGAACTGAACTAGAGGTCTCACATCTTTCATTTTGGTTTGTGTCCCTCCATCTTTCTTCTGCTTTTCTAAGAGTCTTTTTTCAAGTGTTCAATTTGATCAAACTATAGAGATGAATTAGGAATTATGTGGGAAGTTTTATCTTCAATTCCCCTAGTTAGTTTAGTGAGACATGAAATGGCTAAATGCAAAGTACTGATTCACCAAGTTCTAGGGGTTTACAGAGGAAGATATGAAGTTTTAGTGTGATTGTCCGAATGAGGAGCTAATGGGGACTCTGTTGATCATGATCTTAGTGTCACCGGACTTTGAAGGCAGTTCTTGTGGTCTTTAGATTTAAGTTTCTCAATCAGAAATAGTGATATTGGGGCTTCCCTGGTGGTACAGTGGTTAAGAATCCACTTGCCAATGCAGAGGACACGGGTTCGAGCCCTGGTCCAGGAAGATCCCACAGGCCATGGAGCAACTAAGCCCATGCGCCACAACTACCGAGCCTGCGCCCTAGAGCCCTGAGTCACAACTACTGAGCCCACATGCTGCAACTACTGAAGCCCATGTGTCTAGAACCCATGCTCCACAACAAGAGAAGCCACCACAGTGAGAAGCCAGTGCACCGCAATGAAGAGTAGCCCCCAATCACCACAACTAGAGAAAACCCACACACAGCAACAAAGACCCAATGCAGCCAAGAATAAATAAATAATATAAATAAATAATTTTTTTAAAAAAAGAAAATAATACTGAAATCAGTCTAGGAAAGAACACGCAAATGCTCTGACCTGTAGCAGGTGAGAAGGATGAGATTCTGAGTCAGGTTATTTGTGATAACTGATCTCACCAGAATAAGACTTAAAGGAGAGCTGATCTTCAGACACAGAATACTATTGCCAATCCTATCCCAATGGAAAAGAAAGACCCTAGATAATTTAAGTTTTTTCTCTTCCCCAAAAGAGCTTGGTCATAGATTTTTGATATTTTAATTTTTGTTACATATGTTTTGCTGTTACAGCATTTTAAAATGAGAATTCTTTCTTATAGTATAGTTTTGATGAGCCTATATATATATATATATATATATATATATATATATATATATATACACTATATATAGCACATATCTAAATTGCATTTAAAGTATTCATTACTCTGGAAAACTGAAATCCTTTAACTACTTAACTAGTATTTGCAAGATCCATGAAACTGATTGTTGTAACTCAAAATTACTGCAAGATATAAAACAACTGCTAAATATTTTTGTTTTTAAAAATTTAAGTCTGTATTGTAATTCTTATATAAATTTTGCATTCAAAATTTTGAAACTGGATCATCAATTCATACTGTACAAGTTAAAGCTGTTAAGCAAGTATTTATGATTAAATAGAAACCCCACTCCTCACCCAAACCACAAAGCAGAGGATTGCTTATAAACAATTCTTGGCTTAGTAACAATTAGTGATGTCTACAGTGTGCAATTCCTGAATCCACAGACAGCACTGTATATCTTCTAAATCATTTACAAAATTTTAGTCTAACGAATAATATTTGTAGGAAGACTGAAAAGAATTAAGATCCTGCTCACCAATATGTTTTCATCTTGCTATGAAAAAATTAACATGGATCCTATTTTTGTTCAACTCTTGGCTAGTTCAAGGCTGGCGATTAGCATCAATGGACGTCTTTTCACAAATGGTCTTTTAACTCCCTGCCACCTGTCCACTAGGCAGAGAATTTATATCATCAACAGATTAAGCATCAGTTACTAAACAGATGGCAGCGATTTTTAGTTACTATTTATTTGATCAGATTTGGAGTAGCAACTGTGAAAAAACTCTCATATTATTTGTTTTTCATGTGCATTACTTCATTTATTTATTTATTTTTAGTAAAAGATACATAGCTCTGGCAAGTTTCACTTTGTTTTAACAAGCTTCTGATGTCCCACTGAGTTTTTCATTGACTCAAATGTATATTCACCTTTAGAAAACCAAAATCTTTGAGCAGTACTCTAAAAGTATGGCTGAATTAAAAGAATTTTTGTAAGGAAGTTTTCTCTAACTGCTTAGTAGATAGATTGTCTAGGGTTCAATCATTTAGCATCACTAAATGCAATATGGTAAAGTAAGAATCTTTGTTATCCTTGCTCTTCATTTCCATAACAAAATGCCACATTGGAAACTTTTGCTTGTAAGATTCAGATTACAACTATAAAGATAGCATTCTACGCAGGACCTGATATATAGTGGGGATAAAAACTATTAAGATTTATCTAACTACATGCAATGCTCATTATTTACAAATTCCATATTTGTGAATTTTCCTACTTGTTAAAAGTTATTTGTAAGCTCAAAATTAATACTCAAGTTACTTTCGGATCATTTCTGGACATGCACAGAGCAGCAAAATATTTGAATCACCTAACACATACATTCCCAGCTGAGATCAAACAAGGCAATGCTCTACCTTGTTTTTAGCTTCTACATTGTAAAAAAGTATCCTTTTGTGGTCAATTTAGAGCCATGTTTTTCACATATTTGAGGGTTTTGTTGGTGATTTTGCTGTTTAAAATCCCCAAAGTGTAATGTTGAAGTGCTGTCTAGTCTTTCTAAGCTCAAGAAGGCTGTGACATGCCTTATGAAGAAAACAAAAAAAATTTGCATTATAAAAAAAAAAAAGAAAAGAAAATGTGTGGGATAAGCTTCACTCAGGCATGAATTATAGCACTGCTGGCTGTGAGTTCAGTGTTAGAGGATCAATAATTTACATAAATAGAGTGTCTTTAAACAGTAATACACACAAAATGAGGTTATGCATTGATCTGTTGATGAAAACTGTGTGAGCAAAAGCTGCAGGAACCTAACCCTGTATTTCTTCTAGAAGCAATGATTCAATAGTCATTAATTCAGGGTTCAGCATTCTTTTATAAAGCTTAACTACTGCAAATAATAAGAACCTACCATATCTACTTTCAGACTACTGGCAGCATACCCAAGTATATACTAACCTTTTTCATGTAAGGAGTTATAGTGATGTTGATGGACACTACAGTGAGATAGATGCTAATTCAAAAAGGTGACCTACTCATGAAATAGCGTCTGTATCATAGGCAATTCTGCATTTTTCTTGGGTTATCAATTATTTGAAAGGACTATTTATAATATTTACATAAATTATTACATAACCACATTTTTTCTTCAAAGGTTTCTATAATAAATACTTTACAAAGATCATTGTGAATCTATTCACAAAGAATTTGGCACTTTAATTAATATTATTTCCTCAACCATATATTTTTGCATAATGACTTTTCTAGAAACCCTGATATAAACACTGAAAACCACACCAAGACAGAAAATGACCTGAAGCAAAGATAAATAGGAAAGAGGCTGAGTAATTATTGTCTCCAGAATTCACAAAATCATGTTCCTAATATCCACTTAGGTCAGAGAGGAAAATAAAATCTGTTATGACCTTACCATATGAAGGAGTGAAAACCACTTTCTTCCACTTTCAACGAAACTTCAATTTTTCTTTGATTCAGGCCAACAAAGTCCTTTCAGAATTATGTGAAAATTTTTTGCTTTGTTTTTTAACTGCTGAAACACAAGCTACTTTCAAATTCTCAGGTTTTTGCATTAGCAATCATAAAGTTATTGTAGTAGAATACAATTTTTGAAACTTTTTTAGTATGTTAGTAAATTAACAATTTTGTCTTTAGTCCAAGGAAAAAAAGTCAGCAACTTTAGATACATTGATAACAATATCAAAATTTGTAAGATTTTAGACTATTTCTTAAAGCAATACAAATGCCCCCTGCTGCCCCAAACTGAGGTCAGACACACTTTCCTAACAACCTTGAAATATTCTACCATAAGTATTTATTGATACTTTAAGAGGAGTCATATTTTACTAGTGGTAGATTTTAAACCAGTCTACAAATGCAGTTTTACTTGAACTCAACTGGGAGTCTCAAGAGATCTAATCACTATAACTGCACAATAATTGAATTGTAAAAAATGAAAGAAATAAACTGAATAAAAAATTTGATCAGAAAGAGTTCTTTTTAAGGGAAAACTTTTTAGAGTATGATAGAAAGTGAAGCTTCTGGAAGGCCTTGATTATTTTTTAATCACTTTAGCAATCTGGAAGCCCTATGTCTAAATGCAGAGAATGCCTTGGGCTTCCCCAGGAAGAGAATATATTGATTTCTGCATCAGGCCCTGAACAGATGGATAAGGGTCATAGTACATTATGCCAGAAATCAATGCCACTTGACTCCATCACTTTCCAAGCAATAAATATCCTGTTATAACTGATGCTGTTATTTTAGTGTCTTCTATAGTTAAATTCTAAAGACAATGCCAACCTATTAAATACTCTATGTTCTACTCCCAAAATAAAGTAATTGAAAGAGATAATTTTTGAAAAAAGAAAGGCAGAGCTGCCAGCATCAATATAGATATTATAAAAACCCTTTTCTTTATTCCTATCAGGAATTCCAGCTCAAGAGTGCTGTAGTAAAAATGCCTAAGAAAACTTCTGGACAATGCCATCAGGAAATGTTCCAGATGAAATCGTATCTAATGTGCAATCCATCTGGTGCTTTCCTGAAAACAAACTTCAGAGAGAACCAGAATATAGTCCAGCTGCTTTCTCAAGTGGCACCCAAGAGACCTTCTGCATCCTCTGCTGTTACACCCATACTTGAGTGAATCTTTTACTGATGCACAACTTCTGTTATCAGAAATCAGAGATCTTTGATTTATGGTATTTTAACTTATGACCCCAGATGAGACTGGTAGCTTTTAGCCTCTATTCTTGTAAGAATTAATAAGTGTCTTCCTTGTTAATAACCATGCTCAGGAAAGAATTGTTCTTTTAGCAAAGAGAGTTCCTCCAGGCATTTTTGTTTTACTTTTTGAAAACTTTAATTTTGTTTTGTGCCTCTTTTGAGATGATGAAATTCATGATTGAGAGTTACCTGTGACCTTCTATTTCCATTCTCTTGCTCCTTCATCTTGGAAATAATGGAACAATAGGATGCTTGAGTCCTAACATACATTTTGCCTGCTTCTGATACCTCTTGAATTCCTGAAAATGCATAATATGCTGAAAACCAAATGAGGACAGAAAATGCTTTGAATCACATATAGCTAGAAAGGGACTAGAAGAATTATTGCCAGACCACATTTTATATATTTTACTTCATATGATTATGAGTCTCTAACATCTATGTACTTAGGAAGCTTAGGTCTAAAAGTCTGTTCAAATAACCACAAAGCTCAAAATCAAAACAAACACACTAGGGCTTCCCTGGTGGTGCAGTGGTTAAGAGTCCGCCTGCCGATGCAGGGGACACGGGTTCGTGCCCCGGTCCGGGAAGATCCCACATGCCGCGGAGCGGCTAGGCCCGTGAGCCATGGCAACTGCGCCTGCGCATCCAGAGCCTGTGCTCTGCAACGGGAGAGGCCACAACAGTGAGAGGCCCGCGTACCGCAAAAAAAACAAAAACAAAAAAACAAAACAAAAAAACACTATATGACCTTCTGCCAATCACTGATTTGCAAATATGAAGTGTGTATAAAGTATATAAACCATGCTTACTATGTAAAATATGCTTTGGTTAATAATAAAACTGGTGGCTAATGTGCATGGGGCACGTTTGCAGCAGGTACTTTCTAAGCTCTTTATATAAATAATGTCATTTATTCAGTGAAAGTAATTTTACCATAAATACCCCTAGTCTACATATGTTATGACTGGGATCCAAGGAGGTCAAATACTTTGTCCAACTCACTATAACCGTGTGTGCTTAGAAATGGGATCCATGTTGGACATAGGTGCTTTCAAAAGTGAACAATTAAATAGACTTAAATTCCAATTTCTAGGTTTAAAATCTCAATCTCAAAAATGATCCAAAGTTATGTGAATTAATTAAATTACAGATAATCTTTTGCAATTCCCACCAGATGCTAGAATCCCTTGAATCATTTCTTTGAATCCTCTGAATTTTTATAAGTTCCAAGGCTGTTTATTCCTACAAAATTCATCCTTATACACTCCTACTCAGAATATCTTCACTTATTTTTCCAATCTTTTACAGAAGAATGCCATTTCTGTTTGACACCACTTGATCTTCAGTTTTCTCACCTGAGATGTGTTCCACAGACAGAGCACTTCAGCCTCGACACTGCAGCTCTTGAAATCACTAGCTACCTGGAATGAGAGATGGCACTTATATGCCCAAGAAGGAAATGTCAAGCTACTCCTTCATTGTCAAAACTGTCAGAAACTGTTGAAGTTGAATCTAAGAGCTTGGCTTACAATGCATGAGCTCGTTACAATATCCCTTTCACACTCCTGGTCTCAAGACCACACTCTGGACTTGCTGCACTGTCCTCTCCCTACTAGTATCCTCAGCAATTACTTGGGGAGCCACAGCAGTACAAAGGCTGAATATGGGATGTAAGAATAAAAGGACCTGGGAAAACGGTTATGCCATTTCTCTAAGAAAAAGGAGAAACCTGAAATAGCAATAAATAATCCTATTAGAAGGAAGATATTACCTATAGAGACTTCATTTGATATACAGTATAGAAAAAAAAAGAGTAAAACTGAATGCTTGCAGGAATAAGTCTCACATCATAAGCACCGTACCATTGTGTGTTAAAGAGTTACATTTTCTACCCCAGTTTTTGTACTGGTGGGGACAATCTCTTTCTGTTACTCTTTATTATTATATTGATACAGTGATAAAAATAGACCCTACTTGTGAATAAACAGTGACAATGGCATATCTAATAGAAACACAATGACTCAGAAAGTCACTAAGTTACTACTATCCAATAGAGACAAATTATTACTTAGGGAGCAATAGTAACAGCAGTATTAGTACAGGTAGTTGTTTTAAAACTTGGTCTATGAATCAAAATTGATCTATGAACAAAAACATTTTCTTAAAAAGATTTCCATCTAGTTTTTCTCCAGGTTTTTTTTTGTTGTTGCTGTTGTTGTTGTTTTGTTTTAATTTAGGAAAATGTGTAATCAGATAAATCAGGGAGAGATTGTTATGTCTTATCATGACAGAGATGCTGGCCTCAGCATGCTGGTGTGCTCGAAAATAAGTCTTTGTGCAATAGTATTATTAAATGAAATGAGTTGAACTCTTGACATCAAATGGGTAAGCTGTGATATTTCAATTAGTTTATAATAGGACATTAAAAAGTGTGTTTCTACAGAATTTCTTAAGAACATCCTTTTGTTGATGATTTTTCCTAATTTGTTCATTATTTCCCAATATATTTTCTATTCAGCATTATTTATTCTTTCAAAGTCCAAATATTTAAAAATTATGTGATTATAAATAATCTTTCAACTGGAAATCTGCACTGTTAGCTGTGAAATTAATTGTATAGGCTATAATTATTAACCAAACACTTAATTCCTTCCTATAAATATTCTAGATGAATAAGAGGGAAAAAACAAATGGAATGTAGGTTAGTTTATAGTGTTTACTATTTTAATACGGTATAAGAAGTTACATAACTGGTCTTTATCTGTTTAGTGTCTACTTTTATAACATTTCAATGTTTAAGAAGGAACTAATCTTTATTAAAATAACATTGTCATGTATATTTTGGTAATTATGGTCATCTTCAACCCTATCTCACGGTTACTCATCCTTAAATGCTTCCTTCAAAACCAAGCTTAGGACTCAATTCTGATTTCCTAAACAACTCATCACCAAACATGAAGATAACCATAGATAACCACTTTATTTTCAGATCTTCCCTTTGTAATAAATTGCGGCAACTCCTGGATTTGTTGCTTTCTGACATTTTCCACATTACTTCAAGAATGCATGTTAATATGGTCATAAAGAACAAATAAACATTTTTAAATTATGCTGTATCTATCCCATAGGAACATGCTATGCCCCAGGAAGTTGGAACTCAATAAATGTTCTTTAAATAACAAAAATATATTTTCTGCCAGTAGCATGCTGATTAAGATCTTTCTGAATCAATCACTTCCCCTAAGAAATCAGAAACTCATCAACACAAGAGACATAGCCAAATGATAAATATGACAGTTCTAAAGAGAAAAACAACACAGTGATCAACAATCTGAAAATCTGCCCTGAAGCCGAATAGCCTCTTATTATTATTAACCAAATCTATATGATCACAGCAAATATCAGTTTGGGCCTAAAGGTTTTGATCTCCCTGTAGCTCAGAAATCCATATAGTGGGACATGTACATGCCTCCCGGGTACCTTGATGCAGGAAAAACACTGAATCGATTGTTTCAGTTCTGTCTGCTTTGGTCACTGTCACAGTGTTGTGGACTAAGGTTGCTCCTTCTTCTTTCTTTATAAACAAATGTCATTGCTTTGACAGAAAAGAAGTAGATACTACATTTATTTTTCTACATTCTTTTTCATTATTAGCCACTGTTATGACATAAAATGGCAGATCTGGAAGGAATGGCATTAAACTAGTCCAAACTAAGTTAATATTCCAGTTAGTCTCATTGTAATTTATAGTTAGAGATTTTTTTCCTCTTCTCCTCTTCAATTATTTCCTTGAAATCAAAAACATGTTAATTATATTTTTGTCCTAACTCAGTTTTATTGCTTATAATAACTGTGGTAAGGAACAGGACTATATTTTTCCAAATTAGAAACAGATAGAATTTACACACCAAATGTAAAAAAAAGGAAGATGATAAAAATTAAATAATTTGGGCAATAATTAAAACTACATACTGCGATTTCAGATTCTGGCTTGGATATATAAAGCATGGCAAGCCATTACATCATTGTAAAAAAAAAAAAAAACTAGAAAAAGATATATTTAACCTAACAGAATTTTTTAAGGCACCTAAGAGTTTTGCATGCAAAAGAGTCTAAACTAACTGGTGCTCAGAAAGTTAGCAGAAATTGGCAGCTGCTTACCTGCATGGGATATTTTCTAAGTATAGGTGGGAAATTGTCCTGTCATAGGCAGAGGAACTCTTGAGGGGGAAGAGGAACCAAGCAGGGACTTTAATGATCAACTAGTCTGATGTGGTAAATAGGGATTTGGAGAACATTTAAACTCAAAACTTATTCTCTCTGCTCGCAGATTCTCTGCCATGGGCTTTAGCTGAGTATGTGCCAGTGTACTGTGGAGAAGCAGACAGACATTACCCTCTCAGTGCTTAGATCCCAAAGCCCCGCATGTTGCAATACATACAGGACAAAGACTGCCATCCTGGTTTCGGAAATTAGAAAAGAAAATAAATCTTGACATCAAGTTTTGAGAAACCATAAGTTAACCCAAATTAAGTAAAGTTAGAACTAAGCCCCAGTTCAAATAAAGTCCTGCTTAAAGTGATCTGGCCTGCATCCTAGCTGCTTGCCCTTTCTAGGGAGAAATGATATCCTCCATAGGTTTATGGTTTGTTTATACCCAATATCCAGTATACATAAAACATTTCAAGATATGCAAAGAAATCACAAGGGGAAGAAGGGTCAACTGATGCAAAACACAAGATCAGACGTAGGGATTAAAAAATGTGTACTTAACCATTAACATGAAAAATGGAGAATTTAAACAGGAATGAAATTTTTGATATTCTACAACATGTGCAATAATGTAGGAATTCATTCTAAGATATTTACAATAATGTAAATTAAGGATGTATCAGATGAGTTTAACAGTATACTGGACACTGCAGAAGGAAGGATCAGGAAACGAGTAGTGGTAGAAATTACACAATGTGGAGGACTTCTCTGGTGGCGCAATGGTTAAGACTCTGCGCTCCCAATGCAGGAGGCCTGGGTTTGATCCCTGGTCAGGGAACTAGATCGCACATGCCAAAACTAAGAGTTTGCATGCCACAACTAAGGAGCCCACGAGCTGCAACTAAGGAGCCCCCCCGCCGCAACCAAGACCTGGAGCAACCAAATAAATAAATAAATAAATTTTTAAAAAGTAACTCTTTAAAAAAAAATTACACAAAGTGGAGCATGGAGACAAAATGATAATATAAAAACAGAACAAAATATGAGAGATATGTGGAAAACATTATACAGTTTAATATATATTGTGAGATTGGGCCATCATAAAAAGATGTGAGAAAAAAGAAGCAAAAAATATTAGCAAAGATAATGGCTAAAATGTTGCCAATACATATTCAAAAAGCTCAGTAAAACCCAACCTAAGTAATAAATTTAAATCATCAAAATTAAAATATTTCAAAATTAAAATATATCAAGAAACATTATTAAGAAAGTAAAAAGGCAAGAAATAGGCTGGGGAAAAATATGACCAAGATTTAAATCCAGAACAGAAAAAAGAATTCCAATAAGTAAATCAGAAAAAGACAACTCAATTCAAAACACAGTCAAAAACTTGAACAGACATGGAAAAAAAAAAGGTAAAAGGTAATATCAATATGTTCAATAAGCATCATTTTATGTATATATAAATGTATGCTCAGTGTCATTATTTATCATAAAAATACAAATTAAAATTGTAATGAAATAATATTTATCACCAGAATGGATAAAATTAAAAACTAACAGTAGCAAGTGTTAGTAAGGATGGAGAACAAATGGATCTCTCCTTAACTCTAGGAGGAGTGTAAAATGATAGAGGTGTTTGGGAAATAGACATTTTCTACTAAAGTTCAACATACCTTTAACCTTAACCTGGTGATTCCACTGCTAGGTATATACTTAACAGAAATTACTGCATTTGTCTACAAAAATAGTTGTGTAAGAAAATTAATGTTGGTCTTATTATAATATTCAAGAATCAACCCAAAAGCCCATCAAAAGAGAATAGATAAAGAAGTGCTTTTTCGACTACTGAGGCCCGCACGCCTAGAGCCCATGCTCTGCAACAGGAGAAGCCACCACAATGAGAAGCACGTGCACCGCAAGGAAGAGTAGCCCCCACTCACCACAACTAGAGAAAGCCCGTGCGCAGCAACGAAGACTTAGTGCAGCCAAAAATAAATTAAATAAATAAATTTATTTTTAAAAAAAAGAAGTGCTTTTTATATATAAAGAAAGAGAGAGAAATATTAACACCAATAAAATGAATGAACTATTAGTACACACAACAACATGGGTGGATTTCAAAAATACCTTGAGTGAAAGAAGCCAAACAAAAAGGAATATATACTCTATAATAGCATGTATACGAAATACAAAATAGAACTAATTCATGGTGTTGTAAATTGAGAAGTGGTTAATTCTGGAAACAGGAAGGAGTATTATGGGCTATCCAAAGGGAAAGAACACATGGGAATTTTCTGAGGTGAAGGACATTTTCTGTATCTTCTCTGAGTGGCAGTTATATGGGTATATGGATATATGCATATGTTATAACTGATAGAGCAGCTTACTAAAAATTTATGTATTTAACTCATAATAAAATATGCCCCAATTTAAAAATATAGTTAACCCTTGAGAATCAGAAATTTGGGAAAATAGAATAATTAAAAATTAATGTTTGAATATTGCTATCTAAGGTAATTAAAAGTTAAGTCAGGGATATTTATTGTAGTTTAAATCTGTTGATAATTAAGACAATGCAGTATGCTCAGGATATCTACATTTTACTATCTGTTGTAAATGATTCAGAGTTTCTTTCTTTTATGACTTTAGTTAGAAGGTGAAACTGATCTAAGGTAAAGAAAATTATTTTAAATTTTTAATGTTTTTATCATTTGAGCAAACCTAAAATGTTCAGAAATGTAAAAATAATAAATTCCTGAAAGTAGAATAATATGGCTAATGGGAGATTCCTAAAGAGAAGATGTTACATAAATATCATAACTTTAGTTGTTATTACTTTACTGTATAGTAAAATCAGCTGTTTAAAACAAAGATGTATATTAGCAGAAGTCCATTTACATCATCATAACAAAATGGCCTACCCCACTGGCTATGACTACAGGGTTTCTAGAAAGTCATGTATTATTAAAATGTACATTAATCATAAGTACATAGGTATTAATCAATCAAAATGTAAAAAAAATTTTAGAGATTGTCTAAGTGATTATGGCTAGGCGAAAATTTGACTACAGACTTAATGAAATTATTTCCCAAACTTGAGCAATCAGAAACAGGATGCCAGGGAGATATGTTTCTTAGACTTAGAAACAAGACAGAAAACTTAGAATTTTTTCTATCTTTGCAAAGTATGAAACTGTGTAGAGCTTCCTCCATCATTCCTTATTTCTGTCATTTTTCCTTAGTTATCATCACTTTCTCTAAGATGTTAATTTTTTTAAACAATAATGAGTCTTAATTTTAAAGTATTTAATACAAATTGCTACTAAGAACTTTTTTAAATTTTAAAAGTATTTCAAAAAGTTTGAAATTTATAATGATTCACTTTTAGGTGAATTTTTTCCTCTTTTTGCTTTGCTCTCAAGAATTGAATATATGGTACTTACTTGAAAATTCTCATTGTCAACCCTGGAAAAGGAACACAATTAATTTTAAACCTAATTTTCATAAATAAAAGAAAAAGATTAGGACAGAGAGTAGAAAAATAAGAAAGTAATTTCTTCAAAGCCTTAAATCCACAATACAAAAATGATACATTCAAAATAGTTTGCATACTCAAACTCATGGACATCAAATTCATGAGAGTAAAATGTCATGAAAGAAATTTAGAAAATTATGAAAAAAATACTATAAAATAATCTAGAAGAAAATATTTTACATATCTAATAAAACACATTTATATTAATATTGAGACTTTCAATGAAAGGATCATATACAAAAGAAATGTCTTCAAATTGAGATCTCTATATACCCACAAATATTTCCTAGAATAGATAACAAAAAGGAACCCAGATTGACACATTACAAACAGCTGTGACATCTCTAGTAACCTTGGAGAGGCAATTGATCTGTTAGTGATGATCAGGAGATAGAAATTTTTCTAATTTATTTTCTTGCCAGGCACTTTAAAAATTCTGTCACATTCTTAAAGCTTTTTTTCTCTTAGCTAAAACACACATAGTATGTACTGCACTCACCCACTATGGATCTTTACTTTTTAATCAGTTAACTTCCAAAATGAGATGCTGTTCCAATCTTTGAGACCCTATAACAGTCCTATTTCTAAAGGCATTTCCCTGATCTGAGATTTTATTGTTTTGTTTTTGTTTTTTGTTTTAGTTTGGGTTCTGAGTTTTGGAGTTTTAGGGGATTTATTTTGTTTTTGCTACAGGTTATAAAGAAAGAGCTATGATCACTAATAAGGAGAGAAAAGACACTGTTTGTCTTCCAAGTTTTGAGGGCATTAGTAAAGACCTGTTGTTTCCCTGGATGAGTAACACAGGAAGCCAGCTAGAAGACACAGAGCTGAACCAGAAGAGAACAGTGTAACACCCTTCTCACACACACACACATACACACACACACACACACACGGGGGAAACCTCATTAACAGAGATAAATAAGAGGACAAAAATAGCATTGAGCAATGCAACAGCCCACATGAGAATGGCTTGTGCAAAACCTGAGCTTGCAAGCATCCTTCATTCACGGTCAATGGCATCTGGGCATATACAGATAACTGAATGTTATTATTATACCTAAACAGCATGGATATTGCTTGATATAAAATGGCATATAAATAGATGCATATCTACCAATTTCTCAGCAAATTACCTTTTGATATACCATGACTAGAGTGGCTACAAGTAGAGGACTAGTGCAAGTTTGCCAAGCAAGATGGAGTTTACCCCCAGTATTTTTTTTTTGTCTTTTTGTGTTTGTTTCTGCTGTATAAAAAAGTGAATCAGCTATACAAAAACATATATCCCCATATCTCCACCCCCTTGTGTCTCCCTCCCACCCTCCCTATCCCACCTCTCTAGGTGGACACAAAGCACCGAGCTGATTTCTCTGTGCTATGTGGCTGATTCCCACTAGCTATCTATTTTAAATTTGCTAGTGTATATATGTCCATGGTACTTTCTTACTTTGTCCCAGCTTACTGTTCCCCCTTCCCGTGTCCTCAAGTCCATTCTCTACATCTGTATATCTTTATTCCTATCCTGCCCCTAGGTTCTTCAGAACCTTTTTTTGTTTTTTTTTTTTTAGATTCCCTATATATGCATTAGCATATGGTATTTGTTTTTCTCTTTCTGGCTTACTTCACTCTGTATGACAGTCTCTAGGTCCATCCACCTCACTACAAATAACACAATTTCGTTTCTTTTTATGGCTGAGTAATATTCCATTGTATATATGTGCAATAAAGATATCTTCTTTATCCACTCATCTGTCGATGGACACTTGGGATGCTTCCATGTTCTGGCTATTGTAAATAAAACTGCAATGAACACTGTGGTACATGACTCTTTTTGAATTATGGTTTTCTCAGGGTATATGCCCAGTAGTGGGATTGCTGGGCCGTATGGTAGTTCAATTTTTAGTTTTTTAAGGAACCTTCATACTGTTCTCCATAGTGGCTGTATCAGTTTACATTCCCACCAACAGTGCAAGGGGGTTCCCTTTTCTCCACACCCTCTCCAGCATTTATGGTTTGTAGATTTTTTTTTTAACATCTTTATTGGAGTATAATTGCTTTACAATGGTGTGTTAGTTTCTGCTTTATAACAAACTGAATTAGTTATACATATACATATGTCCCCATATCTCTTCCCTATTGCACCTCCCTCCCTCCCACCCTCCCTATCTCACCATTAATTTTAACACTTTATTAAGGAAATATTCAAAAAATGCATTCTACAGTGAACTCCTATATATCATTAGCAATTTTGCCTCTAACATTTTTTTTTTGCTTTATAACAAATTTAATCAGTTATACATATACATATGTTTCCATATCCCCTCCCTTTTGCGTCTCCCTCCCACCCTCCCTATCCCACCCCTCCAGGCGGTCACAAAGCACCGAGCTGATCTCCCTGTGCTATGCGGCTGCTTCCCACTAGCTATCTACCTTACGTTTGGTAGTGTATATATGTCCATGCCGCTCTTTCACTTTGTCACAGCTTACCCTTCGCCCTCCCCATATCCTCAAGTCCATTCTCTAGTAGGTCTGTGTCTTTATTCCTGTCTTACCCCTATGTTCTTCATGACATTTTTTTCCCTTAAATTCCATATATATGTGTTAGCATACAGTATTTGTCTTTCTCTTTCTGACTTACTTCACTCTGTATGACAGACTCTAGGTCTATCCACCTCATTACAAATAGCTCAATTTCATTTCTTTTTATGGCTGAGTAATATTCCATTGTATATATGTGCCACATCTTCTTTATCCATTCATCCGATGATGGACACTTAGGTTGTTTCCATCTCCGGGCTATTGTAAATAGGGCTGCTATGAACATTTTGGTACATGTCTCTTTTTGAATTATGGTTTTCTCAGGGTATATGCCTAGTAGTGGGATTGCTGGGTCATATGGTAGTTCTATTTGTAGTTTTTTAAGGAACCTCCATACCGTTCTCCATAGCGGCTGTACCAATTCACATTCCCACCAGCAGTGCAAGAGTGTTCCCTTTTCTCCACACCCTCTCCAGCATTTATTGTTTCTAGATTTTTTGATGATGGCCATTCTGACTGGTGTGAGATGATATCTCATTGTAGTTTTGATTTGCATTTCTCTAATGAGTAAAGATGTTGAGCATCCTTTCATGTGTTTGTTGGCAGTCTGTATATCTTCTGTGGAGAAATGTCTATTTAGGTCTTCTGCCCATTTTTGGATTGGGTTGTTTGTTTTTTTGCTATTGAGCTGCATGAGCTGCTTATAAATTTTGGAGATTAATCCTTTGTCAGTTGCTTCATTTGCAAATATTTTCTCCCATTCTGAGGGTTGTCTTTTGGTCTTGTTTATGGTTTCCTTTGCTGTGCAAAAGCTTTTAAGTTTCATTAGGTCCCATGTGTTTATTTTTGTCTTTATTTCCATTTCTCTAGGAGGTGGGTCAAAAAGGATCTTGCTGTGATTTATGTCATAGAGTGTTCTGCCTATGTTTTCCTCTAAGAGTTTGATAGTGTCTGGCCTTACATTTAGGTCTTTAATCCATTTTGAGCTTATTTTTGTGTATGGTGTTAGGGAGTGATCTAATCTCATACTTTTACATGTCCCTATCCAGTTTTCCCAGCATCACTTATTGAAGAGACTGTCCTTTCTCCACTGTACATTCCTGCCTCCTTTATCAAAGATAAGGTGACCATATGATCATCTCAATAGATGCAGAGAAAGCTTTCGACAAAATTCAACACCCATTTATGATAAAAACGCTGCAGAAAGTAGGCATAGAGGGAACTTTCCTCAACATAATGAAGGCCATATATGACACACCCACAGCCAGCATCGTCCTCAATGGTGAAAAACTGAAACCATTTCCACTAAGATCAGGAACAAGACAAGGTTGCCCACTCTCACCACTCTTATTCAACATAGTTTTGGAAGTTTTAGCCACAGCAATCAGAGAAGAAAAGGAAATAAAAGGAATCCAAATCGGAAAAGAAGAAGTAAAGCTGTCACTGTTTGCAGATGACATGATACTATACATAGAGAATCCTAAAGATGCTACCAGAAAACTACTAGAGCAAATCAATGAATTTGGTAAAGTTGCAGGATACAAAATTAATGCACAGAAATCTCTGGCATTCCTATATACTAATGATGAAAAATCTGAAAGTGAAATCAAGGAAACACTCCCATTTACCATTGCAACAAAAAGAATAAAATATCTAGGAATAAACCTACCTAAGTAGACAAAAGACCTGTATGCAGAAAATTATAAGACACTGATGAAAGAAATTAAAGATGATACAAATAGATGGAGAGATGTACCGTGTTCTTGGATTGGAAGAATCAACATTGTGAAAATGACTCTACTACCCAAAGCAATCTACAGATTCAATGCAATCCCTATCAAACTACCACTGGCATTTTTCACAGAACTAGAACAAAAAATTTCACAATTTGTATGGAAACACAAAAGACCCCGAATAGCCAAAGCAATCTTGAGAACGAAAAATGGAGCTGGAGGAATCAGGCTCCCTGACTTCAGACTATACTACAAAGCTACAGTAATCAAGACAGTAGATTTTTTGATGATGGCCATTCTGACTGGTGTGAGGTGATACCTCACTGTAGATTTGATTTGCATTTCTCTAATGATTAGTGATATTGAGTATCCTTTCATGTGTTTGTTGGCAATCTGTATCTCTTCTTTGGAGAAACGTCTATTTAGATCTTCTGCCCATTTTTGGATTGGGTTGTTTGCTTTTGAGATATTCAGCTGCATGAACTGCTTGTATATCTTGGAGATTAAGCCTTTGTCAGTTGCTTCGTTTGCAAATATTTTCTGCCATTCAGAGGGCTGTCTTTTCGTCTTATGGTTTCCTTTGCTGTGCAAAAGCTTTGAAGTTTCATTAGGTCCCATTTGTTTATTTTTGGTTTTATTTCCATTTCTCTAGGAGGTGGGTCAAAAAGGATCTTGCTGTGATTTATGTCATAGAATGTTCTGCCTATGTTTTCCTCTAAGAGTTTGATAGTGTCTGGCCCTACATTTAGGTCTTTAATCCACTTTGAGTTTATTTTTGTGTATGATGTTAGGGAGTGTTCTAATCTCATTCTTTTACATGTAGCTGTTCAGTTTTCCCAGCACCATTTATTGAAGAGGCTGTCTTTTCTCCATTGTATATTCTTGCCTCCTTTAGCAAATATAAGGTGACCATGTGTGTATAGGTTTATCTTTGGGCTTTCTATCCTGTTCCATTGATCTATATTTCTGTTTTTGTGCCAGTACCATACTGCTTTGATTACTGTAGCTTTGTAGTATAGTCTGAAGTCAAGGAGCCTGATTCCTCAAGCTCTGTTTTTCTTTTTCAAGATTGCTTTGGCTATTTGGGGTCTTTTGTGTTTCCATACAAATTGTGGAATATTTTGTTCTAGTTCTGTGAAAAATGCCAGTGGTAGTTTGATAGGGATTGCATTGAATCTGTAGATTGCTTTGGGTAGTAGAGTCATTTTCACAATGTTGATTATTCCAATCCAAGAACATGGTATATCTCTCCATCTGTTTGTAACATCTTTAATTTCTTTCATCAGTGTCTTACAATTTTCTGCATACAGGTCTTTTCTCTATTTAGGTAAGTTTATACCTAGTTATTTTATTCTTTTTGTGTAATGATAAATAGGAGTGATTCCTTAATTTACCTTTCAGATTGTTCATCATTAGTGTATAGGAATGCAAGCGATATCTGTGCATTAATTTTGTATCCTGCTACTTTACCAAATGCTTTGATTAGTTTTCAGGTAGCATCTTTAGGATTCTCTATGTATAGTATCATGTCATCTGCAAACAGTGACAGCTTTGCTTCTTCTTTTCTGATTTGGATTCCTTTTCTTTCTTTTTCTTTTCTGATTGCTGAGGCTAAAACTTCCAAAATTATGTTGAATAATAGTGGTGAGAGTGGGAAACCTTGTCTTGTTCCTAATCTTAGTGTAAATGGTTTCAATTTTCACCATTGAGAATGATGTTGGCTACGGGTTTGTCATATATGGTCTTTATTATGTTGAGGTAAGTTCCGTCTATGCCTACTTTCTGGAGAGTTTTTATCATAAATTGGTGTTGAATTTTGTCAAAGGCTTTTTCTGCATCTATTGAGATGATCATATGGTTTTTATTCTTCAGTTTGTTAACATGGTGTATCACATTGTTTGATATGTGTATATAGAAGAATCCTTGCATTCCTAAGATAAACCCCACTTCATCAAGGTGTATGATACTTTTACTGTGCTGCTGGATTCTGTTTGCCAGTAGTTTGTTGAGGACTTTTACATCTATGTTCATCAGTGATATTGGTCTGTAGTTTTCTTTTTTGTGGGACATCTTTGTCTGCTTTTAGTTTCAGGGTGATGGAGGCCTCGTAGAGTGAGTTTGGCAGTGTTCCTCCCTATGCTATATTCTGGAAGAGTTAGAGAAGGATAGGTGTTAGCTCTTCTCTACATGTTTGATAGAATTCGCCTGTGAATCCATCTGGTCCTGGGCTTTTCTTTGTTGGAAGGTTTTTAATCAGTTTCAATTTCAGTGCTTGCGTTTGGTGTGTTTATATTTTCTGTTTCTTCCTGGTTCAGTCTCGGAAGGTTGTGCTTTTCTAAGAATATGTCCATTTCTTCCAGTATGTCCATTTTATTGGCATATAGTTCCTTGTAGTAATCTCTCATGATCCTTTGTATTTCTGCAGTGTCAGTTTTACTTCTCCTTTTTCATTTTTAATTCTATTCATTTGAGTCTTCTCCCTTTTTTTCTTGATAAGTCTGGCTAATGGTTTATCAATTTTGTTTATCTTCTCAAATAACCAGCTTTTAGTTTATTGATCTTAGCTATTGCTTCCTTCATTTCTTTTTCATTTATTTCTGATCTGATCTTTATGATTTCTTCCCTGTTGCTAACTTTGCTGTTTTTTTTTTTTTCTTCTTTCTCTAATTGCTTTAGGTGTGAGGTTAGGTTGTTAATTTGAGATGTTTCTTGTTTCTTGAGTAGGATTGTATTGCTATAAACTTCCCTCTTAGAACTGCTTTTGCTGCATCCCATAGGTTTTGGGTTGTCATTGACTTTTTTTCCTACTTTTTTTGGTTTCCTTTTTGATTTCTTCAGTAATCTCTTGGTAATTTAATAATGTATTGTTTAGCCTCCTTGTATTTGTAATTTTTACAGATTTTCTCTTGTAATTGATATCTAGTCTCATAGCATTGTGGTCTGAAAACATACTTGATATGATTTCAATTTTCTTAAATTTACCAAGGCTTGATATGATCTATCCAGGAGTATGTTCCATGAGCCCTTGAGAAGAAAGTGTATTCTGTTATTTTTGGATGGATGCCCTATAAATATCAATTAAGTCCATACTGTTTAACATATCATTTAAAGCTTGTGTTTCCTTATTTATTTTCATTTTGATTGATCTGTCCATTGTTGAAAGTGGGGTGTTAAAGTCCCCTACTCTGATTGTGTTACCCTCAATTTCCCCTTTTATGGCTGTTAGCATTTTCCTTAAGTTTTGAGGTGCTCCTATGTTGGGTGCATAAAAATTTTATAATTGTTATATCTTCTTTTGGATTGATCCCTTGATCATTATGTAGTGTCTGTGTCTCTTGTAATAGTCTTTAAAGTCTATTTTGTCTGATATGAGAATTGCTACTCCAGCGTTCTTTTGATTTCCATTTGCATGGAATATCTTTTTCCTTCCCTCACTTTCAGTCTGTATGTGTCCCTAGGTCTGAAGTGGGTCTCTTGTAGACAGAATATATATGGGTCTTGTTTTTGTATCCATTCAGCCAGTCTAGGTCTTTTGGTTGGAGCATTTTTTCCATTACATTTTAGGTAGTTATCAATATGTGTGTTCCTGTTACCATTTTCTTAATTGTTTTGGGTTTGTTATTCTACGTTTTTTCCTTCTCATGTTTCCTGCCTAGAGAAGTTCCTTTAGCATTTGTTGTAAGGCTGGTTTGGTGGTGTTGAATTCTCTTAGCTGTTGCTTGTCTGTAAAGGTTTTAATTTCTCCATCAAATCTGAATGAGATCTTTGCTGGGTAATCTTGGATGTAGGTTCTCCTCTTTCATCACTTTAAATACGTCCTTCCACTCCCTTCTGGCTTGCAGAGTTTCTACTGAAAATCAGCTGTTAACCTTATGGGGATTCCCTTGTGTGTTATCTGTTGCTTTTCCTTTGCTGCTTTTAATATTTTTTCTTTGTATCTAATTTTTGATAGCTTGAGTAATATGTCTTGGTGTGTTTCTCCTTGGATTTATCCTGTATGGGACTCTTTGCACTTCCTGGACTTGATTGACTACTTCCTTTCCCATATTAGGGAAGTTTTCAACTATAAGCTCTTCAAATATTTTCTCAGTCCTTTATTTTTCTCTTCTTCTTCTGGGACCTCTATAATTCAAATGTTGGTGCATTTAATGTTGTCCCAGTGGTCTCTGAGGCTGCCCTCAGTTCTTTTCATTCTTTTTTCTTTATTCTGTTCTGCAATATTTATTTCCACTATTTTATCTTCCAGGTCACTTATCTGTTCTTCTGCCTCAGTTATTCTGCTATTGATTGCTTCAAGAGAATTTTTAATCTCATTTATTGTGTTGTCCATCTCATTGTTTGTTTGCTCTTTAGTTCTTCTAGGGCCTTGTTAAACGTTTCTGGTATTTTCTCCATTCTATTTCCAAGATTTTGGATCATGTTTACTATCATTACTCTGAATTCTTTTTCAGGTAGACTGCCTATTTCCTCTTCATTTGTTTGGTCTGGTGGGTTTTTACATTGCTCCTTCATCTGCTGTGTATTTATCTGTCTTCTCATTTTGCTTCACTTACTGTGTTTGGGGTCTCCTTTCTGCAGGCTGCAGGTTCATAGTTCTCATTGTTTTTGGTGTCTGTTCTCAGTGGATAAGTTTGGTTCAGTGGGTTGTGTAGGCTTCCTGGTGGAGGAGACTGTTGCCTGGGTTCTGGTGAATGAGGATGAATCTTGTCTTTCTGGGGGGCAGGACCACGGCCGGTGGTGTGTGTTCAGGTGTCTGGGAACTTATTATGATTTTAGGCAGCCTCTCTGCTAATGGGTGGGGTTGTGTTGCTGTCTTGCTAGTTGTTTGGCATAAGGTGCCCAGCACTGTATCTTGCTGGTTGTTGAGTGGAGCTGGGTCTTAGCGTTGAGATGGAGATCTCTGGGAGAGCTTTCGCCGTTTGATATTACGTGGGGCTGGGAGGTCTCTTGTGGACCAATGTCCTGAACTTGGCTCTCCCACCTCAGAGGCTCAGGCCTGACACCCAGCTGAAGCACCAAGACTATGATTGTGGAGGCTTGGTGAATCCAAAATGTGATGTAGTAGGCGAGTGGGCCAGAGACTCTGGGAAGAGTTGCAGCCCAAATGAAGGCTGCTGGAAGAATCCTCTCCCCCAGTTTTTGAGAAAACAGAAACATAAGTTAATTTTAATTGTAAACATAGTTTAAAGGAGATGTTTCTTTTCCTCTGGAAAATCTTTGCTCAGATAAGTAAAAATAAATCGTCTAAGTTTTATTAAAATTACACAAAATTGTAGATTTTCACAAATAAGAAGATAATGCTGATTGTTGTCCTTCTGCTTCTCAATTAACAACTCATTAAAAAATGTACAATACTAGCTTGGGCAATCAAAGCCAGAAAGAGTTAGGAGTCTGGTATCAGCCAGCACTTTTTTTTTCTGCATCTCCTGTCACTTTCTAACATAATTGTCGACTTATTTATGTTGTAAAATTGTCTCTTTTCTTAGGATGTAATCCCCTTAAAAGGCAGGTTTTCTCATTTTTATTCTTCACTGGTATTCCTACCCCTCAAAGAGTACCTGCCTTATAAATATTTGTTGAAGAAATATTTAAAAGAATGTCTGAGAAAATTTTGAAGACTTTTTATAAATACAGCTAACATCATGACTGGGAGTTCTTATGTCATCTAAAGAATCTCTCTAGATTTGCTACCTTCTGACTCAGTGTCTAACACAGTTAAATTATTAATAATTTCAAACTGCTCCTTCTAGTATTTATTCTTACTTTATCAAGGAGTAGCATTTCTGTTGCATTCCCTAGAAACTTTAAAGAGACTATAACAAATAAAAATCATGGTAACAGTATTTATCGAGATGTCTGTCACATAATGATCAATATTCCTCCCCACTGTGGATCTTCCATATGAACTGAGAAGCCAGATGTCAGTATCTAGAAAATTACTGGATGCAGCAACATACATGTTTCCTAAGGTTTTGAAGTCAGTCCGCTCATCCACAATGAAGCTAATACTGTGGAGGTATCGGTATTCACATGTATAGCAGAAAAGGACACTTTCTTATCATTGTGTGCACCTATGAAATTTCATGTTGCTTTAAATGTTTTTCTTCAATTCATCAAAAACATATTTTAAAATAACTTGTGAGATTAAAAAAAACTTTGATCTGAAATCAAATTCTCAAAATTTTCTTGGTCCAGCTTTGTAAATTAAAAAAACCTCAGGGGATACAAGTTAGGGGCCATCCATTTGCTTACTTGTTTAGATCCAAGCATGGTAGATAAACAAAATAAATAACAAAATTGTTTTAGAGACAACTGCATTGTTAAGTAATTTTATTTCTAAAACTTCCACATATGTAACTATATTTAGTTCTAAAAACTACATGTAATTCTATAATATTTAAGAATGATTTTATTTAGAAACATAGCCATGGTCATCCAAAAATTGTGGAGTTTTATATGGCATGTTGCTTTTCTTGTAAAAATTAAAAAATAAATCAGTGAACGAGATGTTAGGTTAACACTAACATTTTACATGTCAAAATTTACTGACAGGGAAATGTTTAAGATGCATATCTAATAAGCCAGGAGGCTTTATAGTCAAGGACTTTTTTTTTTTACTGTGTACACAAACAAATATCATTTACAGTCCTATGATACGCTAACATTCACTTTCCTGTAAAATAAATCATGCACAACACATTTTTAAATATGACCCCTAACAGCAAAGTGTGACAAGGTGCTTGTTTTTAATCTTTCATGGGAGGTTTAACTCCAACCAGAACTGCTATTTACATTCAGCAGTGCAATCAATTCTATCACATTCCATTTTTCTGGAAATAGTTTCATTGAAATGTGCTCATGTAAATGGGTTTCAAGATGTTTATTAAATATCTCATAAGCCTCTTGGCACTACTAGAATATAATAATAGTTTATAAATGTGTAAAAACTATGAGTCTATACAACATAAAGTAAAATATTTTCAATTATGGAGAAATCTCACAGACTAAGACACTGCATTTTAAATTTCTAATAATTTTAACTCATTGCTATGATGTCTGGTCTCTTCTGGCTTTTAACCACAGTTTAATGGAAAAAAGATTTTTTTAAGCAGAAGCAATTTACACATATAGAGTTCCTGACATTGCATTATGACTACAAATTCCTGACTATAGAATTGTTAACACAGTTGTTTTAGCTCATCTGAAAAGCTAATTTAGATCACTAGTATTAAAGAAGTTGAATTAGAGGCTCTCATATACAAAGTTAACATCTAACTTAATAATTAAGAATTTCAATTCAATAGTTTTTAACATTCCAAGAGATCAAAAAGTCATAGTTCATGCCCAAGCATAAAAACATTTGCTTTCAATAGATATTTAAAGTTATTTTATACAAGACTATGGAAGAATACTGAGGTTGTTTTAGTATTTAAAGAATTTATATTCTAGAGCTAAAATAAAACTCACATGTTGCATTATATTAGTTTCCTACTGTTACTATAACAAATTTTTACAAACTTAGTGGCTTAACACCACACAAATGTATTCCCTTACAGTTCTGAAGGTCAGAAGTTCACAATGAGTCTCACAGGGCTGCCATCAAGGTGTTAGAAGCGCTGATTCCTTCCTGAGGCTCTAGGGGAGAATCTGTTCCTTCCTCTTCCAGCTTCCTTGGCTCCTAGCCCCCTTTCATCCTCAAAGCCAGCAATTTCATGACTGCAACCTCTGTTTCCATAGCTTCTCTCATATTCTTGCCTCCACTTTCCCTTAAAAGGATCCTTGTGAATACCTTGGGCCCACTCAGATAATCCAAGATAAATGTCCCATCTCAAAATGCTTTACTTAATCACACCTGCAAAGTACTTTCACCATGTAAGGTAACATATTCCCAAATTCCAGGGACTGGGGCATGGAGCCATTATTCTGTCTACCACATACACAAAAGTAAATTTTACTTTAATTTTTTCCAGCACATCATAGCTCTTTTTTTAACAAAAAAAAGGGCTTAGTCCTTTTAATTATACTATTAAACACATGGTCATATTTTAATTTCTATCCTATTTTGATTGACATGTAATTTTTTTTCCACAAGTAGTCCTATTTCCTTCTGATCATTGTTAATATAATAAGGTGAATATTATCCAATTGAGGGTAGAGCTAATAGTAAGTTTGAACTGATAGATGACTTTTAAAATGTTCTAAACTGCTTGTATACAACATTTTCATTAAGTTTTTATAATAGTTTATCATTTTTGGTGAAACGTTACCTTTCTCAAGAGAATAAGCCTTTAATAATTCAGCTGAGACTTTTCCTTCTGATTTGCAGCCAAATCACACACTTAGCCTCCACTTCAGATACCCACGTCCTGTCATGTAAGCCATGTTTTTAATGGCATAAAACAAGAAGTGTTATGGTTAATTATTAAAACCTCACCAAAAAATTCGAGTTGGTTGAGCAAGTACTTCTATACATTGGGTAGTAATTCTTACAAACCTGACCAAAAAATTAAATGTAAGATCTGGAGATGTTTTTTCCAACACAGACACATGACAATATAATGTACATTTTCGCACTAGGTCTGCAAAGAATAAACTATAAAAGAAAATGCAGTTTATTACTTCAGAAGGAAGGAAAGTGAAATGGTTTATCACTAAGCACAGTCTTCATAGGCAGGCCATTTAAAAGGTAGTGAGAATTTTACTGCTGTCCTTGTAAGAAATGGAATGCACTTCTTCTTCTACTCCCTTGACTCTAGTTCAAGCATTATACATGGAAGAATTCACAAAGGATGGGCTATAAAATTAGGATGTTTTACTGCTCTTCATGGTTCACTGGTTGGAAGTCAGTAGAAGATGCTGTATATAAATACCATTGCCTTTATTAGGGTGGAGAAAAACTAGATAAGAAGTAGTCATTCCACTTACTGTTTATGCAAAGCATAGTTGGGGTTATTTTGATTTCTACAATTCACAATGCTCAGACCAAACTTGGGCCTATGACCAAAAAATGAGAAAAAAGAAAAAAAGTATCCAGAATAAAATTGAGAATCTACATAGATCCTTCCCCAAATTATACTGTCCTAGCACCCAAAACATTATCTGTAAGGTGGATAAAACTATGCCTAGTTTAACATCAGCAATTTGTATGAAAGAAAATTTTAGTTTTCTGTTAGCAACAAGTTCAAAATCCATTGTCCCTCAGATGAGACTGACAAAAAGTTTAAACCTTGGGCTTTAATTATTAATAGAAATGTTATCCTGCACAATTTATATGTATATGATATGATACAAAATGATAATTGAACAAATTGATAATACTCTGTACTTGTCATGCCATATCTAGAGTATCGTACATAGGACTGGACATCTTTCTTAAACCAGAGAGCATAAATAAGAAGATGAAGCCTTTAGTGCAAAACTTTGATGGCTCCAAAACGCTTAATCTTTAAAAAAAGGTAACGAAGTTTCAATGTAGTCCCTTGGGGGGGGGGTATGGGCTGCCTTGTAAGAAATAAATATAGCTATATTACACTAATACAGCTCTAAAGGTTTCATTGTGTTTTAACACCAAGTGTTTTCTTTAATCTCTACGACTTCCCTAAAAGAGAGACAAAGCAGTGATTGTTCCCATATGATAGATAAGAAAACCAAGCTAAAAGGGATTAAGTAATTTGTACCAGATCACATAGCAAGTGGAAAACTCGTGTCTCAGATATTGATACTCTTATTCTAAGTTTTATTTTTATCAAGAATAAGATATAAGAATAATTAAGATATTCTTATTCTAAGTCTGTACATTAGACACAATAGTCTCTAATGAGTGTGATATTATTATATGAATTAAATGATATAATATATGTAAAAGCACATAGCACAATATGAGACAATATAATGGACAAGAGCAAAACAGAGACATTGGACACAGATTACCTCAGTTAATCCCTGCTCTACCAATTACAAGCTATTTCATGTGAAATGTGTTAATACCACCTACTTTACAGGGTGTTTGGTGGTATAAATGAGTTACTATGTTATAAAGTACTTTGCTGTAAAAGCTCTCTCAGTGTTGATGAATATAAAAATCTATTATTGTCTGGCACATGGAAGGCACTCAAATATTAGCTGCAGTAGCTCTCCAACATGGGAAGCGTTAATTCAGATGATAAATTGATATATTTGTCATGTTGTAGAAGATATTCTAGAAACGCAGTGAGTAAGAGAGGGGTGGGAAATGTGAACAAACAAACTCCCGAGTTCCTTTGTAAAATCCCGTGAATCAATGCTCTGTAAGGAGTTATATGGAAGTTCTCTCCCAAAAGAAATATGCTCTTTTTCCATAAATTCACACTCCATACATATCTAATCTGTGTCTAATGTGCAATTAATTCAGTAGATAAGTTTGCAACCTAGCACAGGCCTCAGTAGATGAGAAGCTAGTCATAGATATATATTCATGATTTCCTTTACTGGAAATTTCAATACACACCAGCTTATAGGAATTCACATAAATCTTATTTGCTTGTGTATGAATAATGTGACCTCACCACAAAGATTTTCCTAAAATATTCAGTTTTGTATTTAATATCATTTCCAAGTTTGCAGATTATGCATTCTATACTGGTAAAAATCAATTTCCCATATTTGCTTTGATGTTTACAGGGAATGAAATTCACAGGAAAAGAACTAAGTTTACATATTTCACTAGTACTATCTAAACCAAGATGAATTAGATGTATTTTTTTTCCTCAAGGCACTGGAGAAAAACAGACGATAATTTAGTCACAGTACATCTCTAGAGGAAATTACAATTTGTAAATATGTCATGATCTGAGAAAAGGTGGAGCCACTGTACGTATTTTACAGCTATAATACTGTCTTATGTGTGCACAAATTTATGAGCTGGATACACTGTGTTCTCTGCTGGACTCATGGTTTTATCTGTTACAATTTATTCCTCTCAATATGAACTAGAGAATGATTATACTAGGCCAAGGGAATATAGCCAACTATTATGAACTAACTCCAATAACCCATTAACATGTTGGTGCCTTGAACAGTAAGTTAGAAATTTTTCAAATTGTTTTATTATTTTGTCAAAAAACCAAATTAATATCTAAGCTAATGTAGAAGATAAAGATGCCTATAAATTATTGACAATGGAAGATTCCTATATAAATTCTACAAATCTGTATTATGTATTAAGTGGAATGTTTTTCATTTCCAAAATGTTTTTCTTCTCTTTTTGGTGGCTGATCAGTTTTCTTGCCCTCTCTCTCTCTCTCTCTCTCTTTTTTTTTTTTTGGCTGCACTGCATGGCTTGCAGGATCTTAGTTCCCAAGCCAGGGATCGAACCCACACCATCAGCAGTGAAAGCGGTGAGTCTTAACCACTGGACAGCCAGGGAATTCCCAATTTGCTCTCCTTTTTTCTGTTTATTCTTTTTCTCTCACCATTATTCTTTGCAATTTCCTACTGCTTATAACTCTGTTGTTTTCTCACACATGTATTTCTTTTTTTAACAAATGTACTGAGGTATAATTCGTATACAATAAACTGTACACATTTAAATATTAAACCTTGTTAAATGTGACCAATATACATTCTTTTAAAACTGCCACCAAATTCAAGATACAGAACGTTTTCCCCCAAGTTTTTTTCTTCCCCTTTGCTATCTCTCATGCGACCCAGCCCCAGACAACTACTGATCTACTTTGTAACTCTAGATCAATTTTCATTTTTTAGAATTCTATGTAAAGCTTACACAATATAAACTCTATTTACCTGGTGTCTTTCAAGCAGCATGATTTTAAGATCCAACCATACAGTGATCAGTTCTGGCACAGGACATAAATAAGGCTGAGCCATCACAGACTTTCACTGTACTTCTATTGATATATGGACACTGGTCAAACAGTATAGTGGAGTGGTAAAGAGCATCATTTCTAATGTAGGACTTTTTTGGATTGGGAACCTGGGTTCACCATTGTGGAGCTGTGTGACCTTGAGACAGTTACTTAAACTTCTCTGTGTTCCAGTTTCCTCAAAACCAAAATTAATATTTTAAAAATAGCATCTGCCTCATAAGGGTTGTTATGAGTATCAAATGAATTAAGACATATAATGTTATATTACACACATATTTACATGTATATGTATAATTATATTTATCTACCAGTAGCCACCAGGAGGATCTGCATCTGTGGCTGTAGGCATCCATTTTCTTAACTATGGAGAAGGAGACTTCCTGTAGAATGAAACCAAAAAAAAGATAGAATGAAAATTAAAATTAATATTACCAATATCAGTGTTTGAGCCCGGGAATCCAGCTTTGTCTGAATTCATACACGGACTCTTCTGTTTAGCAAGCCAATAAATTTCCTTCATTCTTGCCTAAGTTAAATATCAAACTTGCATTTGAAAGAGTCTTGAGAAATACAGTAGGTAAAGCTGATGACACTGAGCCTACCACATAGTAAGTTGCCAGGAATGTGACTTTTGCTCTGACACTAGTTATTCTAGTACATGTAATTTCAATGAAGAGGAAACTGAAGATGATAATAAACTTTGAATGATGGTTAAGTGGTCATCTTAAGGTCCAGGTAAGCGAGTTAGAAGGGGTGAATTGACACTGAATTCTCATTTACTAGATCACTGTCTGGGAAGATTGTATCTCTGCTCAAAACAGAAAGGATCGTTCCAGATGAATTGAGGCCTGGGACAATGGCCAGAGAAAAGAAGTTATCAAAGGAAAATAATGCCTTTTAAAACACATACCAAAAGGGGTAGGGACAGCAGTGAGTGGGTGTGCTAGGAAACTGCAAAGATCTTAACCATCTGTAAAATTTTTCCTGGAAGTAATATGGAGCTCTTGTCTCACCATTTCAAAGCTCTCTAATAAGTTATATGGAACTAACTCTCTATCCACCAACTTCCTATCAACCATATCTTAGCTTCATACCAAAATATTCCTGAAGTTGTTTGGCTACACAAAAGAAATTTAATTGAATTCCTAATATATTAAATTTACAGTACCTTGTTGTTTTATTATTATTATTTATGACCATATAAATTACAACTTGCTATGAAGGATATAATTATTTTCCCTTTGAAATTGTGTAAATCTGTAAATTGTATATTTGAGTGTAAATACAAACACATATACTCACATAGCAAATAGCCTTCTTAGCAAATAATTTTCTGATACATTCTATTTCTTTTTGGTTTTCCTAAATTTTAATAAATTTACTTTTCAATTATAGAAGAAGTAAAGAAACATTTTTAAAGTCTAGAAAATAAATGCATGACGGTCATACCCTACTATTACAACTATTTTTCATTTTTTACATATTCCCTTATAGCATTTTTGTATGTATGTTGACATGGTTACCATCATAGTAAATACAAAATTTTATGGTCAGCCTTTTTTTTTTTGCATAATGTTAGAACACTGTTCTTGTTTCTACATAGACTTCATATATCTCATTTTATTTATTTACACCAAAAATATAATCTCCTTTATTTTTTTTTAACAGCTTTATTGCAGTATTAATTGCTTTACATTGTTGTGTTAGTTGCTGCTGTATAACACTTTCAATCTGTATGTGTCCCTGGGTCTGAAGTGGGTCTCTTGTATACAGCATATATATGGGTCTTGTTTTTGTATCCATTCAGCCAGTCTAGGTCTTTTGGTTGGAGCATTTAATCCATTTATGTTTTAGGTAATTATCGATATGTATGTTCCTACTACCATTGTCTTAATTGTTTTGGGTTTGTTATTGTAGGTCTTTTCCTTCTCTTGTGTTTCCTGCCTAGAGAAGTTCCTTTAGCATTTGTTATAAAGCTGGTTTGGTGGTGCTGAATTCTCTTAGTGTTGCTTGTCTGTAAAGGTTTTAATTTCTCTATCGAATCTGAGTGAGACCCTTGCTGGGTGGAGTAATCTTGGTTGTAGGCTTTTTTTTTCCCTTTCATCACTTTAAATATGTCCTGCCACTCCTTTCTGGCTTGCAGAGTTTCTGCTGAAAGGTCAGCTGTTAACCTTATGGGGATTCCTTGTACGTTATTTGTTGCTTTTCCCTTGTTGCTTTTAATATTTTTTTCTTTGTATTTAATTTTTGATAGTTTGATTAATATGTGTCTTGGCACGTTTCTCCTTGGATTTATCCTGTATGGGACTCTCTGTACTTCCTGGACTTGATTAACTATTTCCTTTCCCATGTTAGGGAAGTTTTCAACTATAATCTCTTCAAATATTTTCTCAATCCCTTTCTTTTTCTCTTCTTCTTCTGGGAGCCCTCTAATTCGAATGTTGGTGAGTTTAATGTTGTCCCAGTGGTCTCTGAGACTGTCCTCAATTCTTTTCATTCTTTTTTATTTATTCTGCTCTGTGGTAGTTGTTTCCACTATTTTATCTTCCAGGTCACTTATCTGTTCTTCTGCCTCAGTTGTTCTGCTACTGATTCCTTCAAGAAAATTTTTAATTTCATTTATTGTGTTCATCATTGTTTGTTTGCTCTTTAGTTCTTCTATGTCCTTGTAAAATGTTTCTTGTATTTTCTCCATTCTATTTCCAAGATTTTGGACCATGTTTACTATCATTACTCTGAATTTTTTTTCAGGTAGTCTGCCCATTTCCTCTTGATTTGTTTGGTCTGGTGGGTTTTTACCTTGCTCCTTCATCTGCTGCGTATTTCTCTGTCTTCTCATTTTGCTTAACTTACTGTGTTTGTGGTCACTTTTTTGCAGGCCACAAGTTCGTAGTTCCCATTATTTTTGGTGTCTTTCCCCGGTGGGTAAGCTTGGTTCAGTGGCTTGCATAGGCCTCCTGTTGGAGGGGACTAGTGCCTGTGTTCTGGTGGATGAGGCTGGATCTTGTCTTTCTGGTCGGCAGGACCATGGCCGCTGGTGTGTTTTGGGGTGTCTGTGAACTTAGTATGATTTTAGGCAGCCTCTCTGCTCATGGGTGGGGTTGTGTTGCTGTCTTGCTAGTTGTTTGGCATGGGGTGTCCAGCACTGTATCTTGCTGGTTGTTGAGTGGAGCTGGGTCTTAGTGTTGAGACAGAGATCTCTGGGAGAGCTCTCGCCAATTGATATTATGTGGAGCCAGTAGGTCTCTGGTGGACCAATGTCCTGAACACGGCTCTCCCACCTCAGAGGCTCAGGCCTGATACCTGGCCAGAGCACAAAGACCCTTTCTGCCACATGGCAGAGTCCATGGTGCTGTCCCTTCAGCCTCCATGAAGGCTATAGATTTGCAGCTGCAAAGGCGCAGTTCACTCCCCAACTCTGGTTTGAGGATTCACTGAAAGCCTTTGGGCCAGAGCCTGTTCCCACACTTGGCAGGGCTCCTGAGGTGAGGGGATTGGGTGCTGCAAGGTGTTGGGGGTTGCTAGACAGGTGGTAAAGCCAAACTCTTTACAGACAAGCCTGGAAAGCGGGGTCTCTGTCACCCTCTGCATGCAGGTGTTTCTCATCCCAGGACTCCACAGCTACCCTGTGGAGCACCCAAGATGTTTTATTTATTTTTTATATCCATTCATGTTTTATTTTTTAGATCCCACATATAAGTGATAACATACAGTATTTGCTTTCCTTGTCTGACTTATTTCATTTAGCATAATGCCCTCCAAGTCCATCTATGTTGCTGCAAATGGCAAAATTTTTCTCTTTTATTGCTGAGTAGTATTCCATTGTGTGTGTGTGTGTGTGTGTATATATATATATATATATATATATATACACCACTTCTTCTTCATCCATTCATCTGTTGATGGACACTTAAGTTGCTTCCATATCTTAGCAGTTGTAAGTAATGTTGCTAGGAACATTGGGATGCATGTATCTTTTCGAATTAGTGTTTTAGTTTTTTTCAAATATATCCCCAGGAGTGGAATTGCGGGGTCATATAGTAGCTCTATTTTTAGTTTCTTGAGAAACCTTCATATGGTTTTCCACAGTGGCTGCACCAATTTACAGTCCCACAAACAGTGTCCAAAATTCCCTTTTCTCCACATCCTTGCCAACATTTGTTATTTGTATTCTTTTTGATGATAGCCATTCTGATAGGTGTAAGGTGATATCTCATTGTGGTTTTGATTTGCATTTCCCTGATGATTAGCAATGTTGAGCATCTTTTCATCTATATGTTTCCTTTAGAAAAAGGTCTATTCAGGCTTTCTGCCCATTTTTATTTGGGTTGTTTGTTTCTTTGATATTGAGTTGTACTATATTTCTTGCTAAAGCATGTTGTGAAAGTGATATGACAAGTTCTCAAGTATTAATCTTTTGATAATTCATTATAAGAAGAAAAGACTAGGAAAACAATTGAATTACCTTCAATAGAAAACAATAAAAGTATTATTCACTCCCTGGCACTCAATAGGAAATGCAAAGATTTATTTTAATTCAAACAATGGACATTAAATTACAAAAAATAATATGTATGCTATATTTTCTAGAATGAGAACATTTCAAAAAAACAATTGCCATAATATTAGTATCAAATGTTATTGCTTAATTTTCTAATCTGAAACTTAGAACTGGCCATGAATGCTAATAATAAGAGATAAAATTTAATTAGACGGGCTTTGAAGGACAATAAGAAAGCTTCTGAGTCTGTTGCATCAATTTGAACTAAGTCACATGTAAAATGTGACCCAAATCAACTACTGACGATGAAACATAAAGTGTTTCACACAACTAAAATATAAGACGTATTTCAAAATATTGATGTGGTAAAAATATTCTGACACTTGGCAAGTCACTGGTTCAATTTTTCATTATTCACTCAAATGTGTAAGTCTCACATTGGCAAAGCTCGTGCCACAATTTCATCAATATTATCAGTCAAAAGTATGCAATCACATAATATAATGGTAGCAGGTTGACTGTGAAAATATAGAGTTTGTAGATATGGTCAGGTGCAACTGCCCCATTCCTCTCAACATGATGGCAAATTCAGAAAAAATATTTAAAATTAGCAGTTTTGTGAATTGGAATTACTTGCCAATTTTCACTTGTCTGTTTTATGTATATTAATTATTCTTTAATTGTCTGTGCCATGGAACATGCTCTGGAATTGTAAGCCACCTAAGTCAGCAGGTTTATCTTGGTTGTAATTGTAAATTTGGCATTTGGAAAATAAAATGAGGGGAAAAGATTTAAACGAGAATAAAAGAAAATGACCTCTTTATCATGCGCTTGAAGGCAGCATATCATGCAGAAGAGGACCAGTTGCAACCACAGTGAGAACTGACTTATACTCATACCACATGCTAATATTTTAGCTTTCAGTGCTGTCTATTCTCAGTGTAAACAGTCCACACTCTTGGCCTCATGTTGAGAAACACACCTGACAGTAGAAAGAAAATCCAGAGGCGGATGATCTGCTGCATTGTTCATAGCACTCGCTCTGTGGGGAATCTGTGCTCATTTTGAACTCTGCTGTGTATGAGAAGACAAACCAGTAACCTGTGGTAAGTCGAAACACACACAAAATTAACCTTGATAGGCCAATAATGGAGAAACCAATTAAAAGACAACATATTAGCCAGTACGCTAACTCTGATTGATTCACCATGCTTTTCTCTAACAAGGCATTTATGGTCCTTGTTAAAGTAACTGGCTTGCTCTTGTTCCTCTAAATTTACATGCTTATAAAGCTAGTCTCTTTTTTAAAATATTTTATATATTCTTTTCCAAATGTCACTTTGATAGTCTTCTATGAATTTTTATAGAATACTTTTTTCCTAGTTCTTCATAATTATTTAACCTTTGCATATTATTAAATAATTATTAATAATATTATTATTTCTTAATGGATAATAGCCCTCTGGTATTATTTTATTGTTATTAGTATTATTTTTTAAATAAATGGTCATTATCAAAGAACCATCCCAATATATCCTTTAATAACTATCCTATTTTTTAATAAGCCAACATAAGGGGAAATCTACAGTCTCATTTCCTAAATTACACATTCATGAACTTCTTTTGCATTCATAAAGTTCTTCCTTATATCAAACCTAAATTGCTCCTATTACAAATTACAACCATTTTCTGTGGGTCATTGGAAATAGGCAACAGCTGGTTGCATTTTCTGTATAGTGATATGAAGGATGAAATTGTTAGGGAGCTATTTAAATTTGGCACATGACACATGAATCAAGGAAGACTGAAAATATCCTGGCTATTCATTGTCTTATCCTTCAAGTTAATACCTAAATAACTTTAGGAAGATTAACAATTATTTTCTTGAATAATACTTAAAGCGTCAGTAACCTAAGTACATCTTTGTTGCTAGGACATCATGGTAAACTTATTATTTAAAATTCATTATACTATATAACTCTTTATGTTTTAATTGTTAGCACTTTATTCACCTGACCATTCATTGACTCAGTGGTCTCTTCCTTATTCTAAACAACGTTATGGATCAAATCAACTAGAGTATGAATTACAATTTTTAATTAAGTAATAAAGAAATGGCATTGATAGTACTTTTCTATGTCTTGAACGATGTATTAATTGGATTTTTTAATGACTAATATATATTAAAACTGAAATTTATTTAACAAACACATACATTGCAGTCATCACATACCTGGAATCATTATAAGTGCATTAAAAATATTAGTTCATGTAATCTTATAATAACCCTTTAAGATAAATTGTATTATTATCACAATTTTAGAGTCCAGAGGTGTGCCGAGGTAACAATGCTTATAAGTGGTATCGTTATCTGGGATTTTAACCCAGGTAGTTTGATTCCAGAGTCAGTACTCTTAACCACTATGGTGTATCATCAAAAAAAGGGAGGGGGCCTCCCTGGTGGCGCAGTGGTTGAGAGTCCGCCTGCCGATGCAGGGGATACGGGTTCGTGCCCCGGTCTGGGAGGATCCCATATGCCGCGGAGCGGCTGGGCCCGTGAGCCATGGCCGCTGGGCCTGCGCATCCGGAGCCTGTGCTCCGCAACGGGGGAGGCCACAACAGTGAGAGGCCCGCATACCGCAAAAAAAAAAAAAAAAAAAAAAAAGGGAGGAAGAGGAGATTGTGGGAGGATGGCTATAGCAATATAGCTTTTGATTCTTATAAACACAGAGAGAGCAACTAGATGGTAAAGCATACGAAACACTAGATAGTATATCCAAAAACTCATAAGCAATATTTACAGTAAGTCGAGGTGGCAAGGTATCCCTGTAAACTTCAAAATATAATTGATTGAGGATGAACCACAAATGACCACAAGACTCATATCAGCATCTGTGCATGAGAAAGCACAGAAAAGCAACAAGGTGTATGACAGAACTAAAAAAAAAGGAGAACCTCAAAATATGCAGAAACAATAGTAGTGCAATTTGAAAACAACTACCAAAACTGATAGTGTTTTTGCCAAATCCAATATGAGGTGAGTTGAGGGGCCCACAATAAGATAATCTGAAAAGGTAGGGCAGTTAGGTCTCCTAGGCTGAGGAAAAACTGTCTGCAGTGGAATCAAAATGAACAGGACAATTAAAACAGAAATGAAGGGGAAAAAAGTTTCAGAGAAAAGTGCGGAAGAAACAAAACCAGGAAATCTTAGAAAGCAAGTTTCTATAGTTCCAGTGTTAGATGAAAACAAGAGAAGAAGGAATTTAGAGAAGTTTAGAAAATCTCTCAGAACTAGAACTCCTACTAAAAGTTCAGAAAAAGAAAATAATAATTTCACATCAAAGTAGGAAACAAAAAAAGTATTGAGGTCAAATTCCATGCAGTTTGTATGTGAAAAATGCCCCCAAAAATATAGTATAGATGACTATAACCTGCTAGTTCAAAATGAGCTAAATACATTAAAAATCACTTAAGACATAAAAAAGAATTTTTAAAGCATGAAAAAAAGCCCTCAAGTATATTTCTAGACCTCAGGGGGGGAAAAAAAGAAATAAAAGAAACCATCTTTTCAGAAATAAAGAATGAATTAGAGAAACACAAGCAAACATAAACACAACAGGTAACACCTTAGGAAAAATAGAAGGTAAAAAAGTGAAAAAAATTTAAAAACCAGAGGTAAATGAAAGAAGAGATTTTTAAAAAATAATAATTGCAAAGTGAGAAATATTGAAGATAGCAAAGGAAGTCCAAGAGAGAAGATCCAGCAAACATCAATGGCAGCCCAAGGGATGCAGGAAGAGTAAGGGAAAAAGAAAGAGAAATACTAAAACTTTCAATTCAGGAAAATTTTCTTATATAAAGAAGAGTTAAAATTACATATTGAAAAAGAATATCACATTCATGAAAGTATAGTCTCAAAATGAGCAATGACAAGAAATACTGGGCTTCAAACAAAAAAGAAAAAGACTTTTGACATTAGGCACAAAAAAGAAATTGACCTATAAGAGGAAGAAATTAATTTATCAGCAGTCTTTTTGATAGTAATGTTTTAACCCAAAAGAAAATACAGTAACATATTTAAGGTATACAAGGGGGAAAAAATTAGGGTTTTATACCTAGCAAAACTGATTTCAACTATAAAGGCCCAAACTGTTATCATATGTAATAACTCTGGAAATATTGCTCTCATGAGCCCTTCCTGAGGAATTTACTAAACATTACACTTCAGACTACTAAAATGAATACAAAACATCATCGTAAGGACTAGAGGGCAGCATTAAAACCTATGGATATTTGTAGGTCTAAGTAAGACTAAATAAAGGTTAAAAGGTAGAGAGTATTATTTGAATAGCTATGTGCTCAGATATTTTTAAACTGTGGAGTAAGTGAGGAGGACTTTTATGAAAAGAATACTTTTAACTATTCTTGTTAATTATATTGGAGGTGGTAGTATTAGTATTGTTATTCTGAGATTATTGTATGTCTAATGTACAAAGCAAATGAATAAATTACAAGTTATTCTAACTATCACTTGTGATATTGAGAATGAGAATTTTTAGAATGGAAGAAAGGAAATATAGTTTTAATACTGAAGAGTTAAGTTAAAAAATCTGTAGGCCTAAATTTGAATTGGAAATATCTATATGAACTCATGCTATCGGAATGCTCATTTCTACTCTATTTTGTTAACTACATAGTTACGGAATGCAATCCAGTTGCAATAAGCTTTCCTAATTCCCACACTGAAGTTTTCAAGAGCCAATTTGAAGAGGCTCTTACTCGTCAATGATGGGAAAGGCGTTTATTTATAATAATATATTTTAAAACTAATTGATTAATATTGAAGGATGATAGGAAACCAATTAATTACCTTGAAAATGAGTACATAAAAGGGCAGGCTCAGGACTTCCCTGGCAGTCCAGTGGTTAAGACTCCACACTTCCAAAGCAGGGGAAGCTGGTTTGATCCCTGGTCAGGGAACTAAGATGCTACCTGCTGTGTGGCACAGCCAAAAATAAATAAATAAATAAATAAAGGGGGCAGGCTCAGGCATTTATCTTACCTTTCCAATTTGAATTTTCCACTGCATAACCAAATATTGCCTTTTTATAAAAGTATTTAATAAGTAAAAATAGAAATGATAGAATTGGAGCATGACTGTTGTGTAGCCCTCAATGAATTAATAGATCTATGCATTAAAGGTCACTGCTAATAACATCACAGCAAAGAGACATCGAGACACAGGTATACCGACTCCAGAATCCATGTGATGAGATCCTCTACAGGTCAAACACAGCGTTCTTCAATAGACTATTAAAAAATTGGTGTATATATACACACACAACAATGGAAATTTACTCAGCCATAAAAAAGAATGAAATATTGCCATTTGCAGCAACATGGATGGACCTAGAGAATATCATACTAAGTGAAGTAAGTCAGAAATAAACAAATATTGTATGATATCACTTATATGTGGAATCTAAAAAATAATACAAATGAATCTATATATAAAACAGAAATCGACTCACAGACATAGAAAATAAACTTATGGTTACCAAAGGGGAAAGGGAGGAGGAGCAATATATTAGGAGCATGGGATTAATAGATACAGACTACTATACATAAAATAGAGAAGCAACAGGGATTTACTATACAACACAGGAAACTATATTCAATATCTTATAATAACCTATAATGGAAAATAAACTGAAAAATGTGTGTGTGTGTGTGTGTGTGTGTATATGTAAGACTGAATCACTTTGCTGTATACCTGAAACTAACACAACATTGTAAATCAACTATACTTCAATTTAAAAAAAGACTTTAAAGACAGCAAAATTTTAGTACTATTAAACTATGTTATTGAGTGATTCTCACGTAAATGTAACATTATAAAGAAGTGCAAGGAAATGGTTACTAGTCAGGAAAGAGATTACTTTTGGTGGGTGGGAGGGGATTGAAAGTGGTATAGGGATCATGGAGACCTTCCGAGTGGCTGGGAAAGTTCTATTTATTGACTTGGCTGGTAGTTACAAGAGTACTACCTTAAAATATCTCATTGAGCTATACATTTGTTTTGTGTGTTTTTCTGTATCTGCATTTCATTGTCTAGTAATAAGTTAAAAGTTGAACAATTGATTTATTTTTTGAAACATTTATTTGGAAACTGGCATATATCATATCTTCTAAGTGTATACTTATAAGCCAAAGTATATACTTCTTATCTTAAATCTCTGTTTGGAACACAAGAATCCATCATATCTTCCAAGCCCAATATATCAGAAAGTCATTGTAGATGTCATGCTTTTCTCATGTTAGATCCACTTTGGCCATTCTGCTTTAACTTTTCCACATATCCCTTTCTTATCAATCCCATCATCCATGCCTTCTTTCAACGTTTTAACACTTCTCTCCCTATAATAGAATTTACCTGCTGTCTGATCACTGACTCTATTCAGGTTGGCTTCTATATCATTCTCCATAGTATCACCAAAGTGAGATTTCAAAAATTAACATTTAAGATATGATAATTCATGATTAGGATGTCAAATATAAGGAAATTGAATGTAAGAGTGGGTTTTGCTTTCACACAGAGCTTCAGTGGAAGAATACATTTTTGTAAACTTTCAATTAGCCCTATTTTAACAAGTTTTAGTCAATCATTACATGAAGTAATAGGACTAAACTAGATTAACAGAGCAATTAGAGAAAATTCTGATGCTTCAAGGACAATTGAATGAAATTCTTAGAATCATAGATGCTTGCCACCATTAAAGCTTTTCATGGCATTTGTCTCCTTAGAAGCTGACCACCTAATTAGGCTAAGTGCATTACAATCACTGGCATCATCCAAAAGATTAAACTTTAGGTCTAGCCAGTCAGGAGAACTCCATAGCAGCTTGCAGAGATTCTTTTGTTATTTTTCAAGATGCCCAGAAGAACTGCAGATAAGACTCTTACAGACTCACAGACATTGTGTTTTCAATATAGAAAATGCTTTACGAGCCTAGCATTTCCATTTCAAAAATACAGACATTTAGACAGAGTGAGACTGGTGGGAGTTGCCCAAATTCCTAGCAGTAGAGGCGACAGATAAGAGAAGAAACCAGGTTGCTTGACTCCCAATCCACTGCTCTACCCTCTGGGGTATCAATAAAATAACAGAGCTCAGAGACCTCACGAGAGCAAACCAGGGCTTCCACGAGAGAAGGCAGTTTCCTTTGCCCACAAAGGCCTTCCAATGACTACACATTAAATGAGACGCGAGGAAACAGCAGAGGCGATGCCCTGGCTTAGTTCAACCCCAGCCCTAGTTCTGATGCACTTTAGGGTAGCAAGAGGTTTCTATTAGCCACTGAATTTTTCAATAGTAAATAAACTATGAACCAATTTATCAACTTCCTTTTATTAGATTACAATGTGAGTTACCTATTTTTCATAGAATGGGTCAAGAACAAGTTCAAATCATAGTTCCCATAAAAATGCAAATTAACAAAATCTGCCCTTAGGAAAAACAGAGAGATTTTGAAATACATAATACAGAATAATGTCTGAGCTATAAAGGAGGAAAAGTATGAATAAATTTTATGACCATCAAGACAGATATTAAGAAAAGGAAATTGAAGTCAATACCTTAACTTTCTATAACATGGAAAAAGGAGATAAAGTCAGGATTTGATCTTTAAAGTGAAAATTAGAGGAAAATTGCATATTTAAGGTTTTTATAACTGATAAGAAAACATTTGAAACACTAAAGGTTGCAGTAAATCTTAGGTTTAAAATGTGAAATTACTAGCTTATACTTCCTTTCATTCTATAAAAACAGCATTGCCTTTAAATTTTTTTCTCTGAAAATACAGTAAGATTTTGCTATTTAAAGTGAACTAAAAGTACCTATGTTCAAAGCTTAGAAATCATCCACAGTTAGAACAAATGAAGTCCAGAATTAGTTCATAAACAATTACATTCTAAGTACTACATGTATGTAGTAATTTTGTTCAATATCCTTCTTAGTATATATTAATCATTCTTTTCACCATACTTACTTATTTTCTGATTAAAATTCCATTGTTGCCTTCTATGTCAAAACAGGCCATAATGATAAACCTCATCCTTTCCTATTGTTTTCATATGAAATTAGCTAGCCAGAACAGCTATGCCTTCTTTCATACAAATAAGGAATGTCGAAAAGGAGACAAAAAGCCCTCTAAACAATTGAAAAGTTTTTCCTCATTTTAAATCTATGATTTAAACGTACATTTGTCCTTACACTACTTTATATGTCTCAAAAATCCACGCTTTATTATTGAGTAATCACACCAAAATGGCATTTCAATGATGCTTCAGCTGGAGAGTTTCAAGGGACGTTGATTATAAAAGTGTTCATTATCTTTGTTGCTCATGCCAGTGTGTCTGGATTGCCAAAGGAGTTTTTTTTTTAAGTTGACAATTAGCAATATAACTACTTTCATTGTCATTTCAATAAAGAATTCATCTAGTCATCTGGATTTGAGTAATACATGTGGCTCTAGTTTTAAGATAAAGAACTTTTTCTTTTAAGAAATAAATTGAGCGGCTCATCCATCAAGGGTCTAATCACTTCTTTCCTTTCAGAGCACTTGGAACACTGTGTCAGCAGTGATGCTGGGAAGCTGGATGCCAAGGACCTCTGTTTATTTCATTATTTACAGTGTGTTCTCAGAACATCAAATCTGTTTTTAAGATAAAACTTTGCTTTTTTGTTACCTTGGCTCTGCATTACTTCAAAATGGGCTATTTGATTAATATACAGGATGTAATATAATTGCCACACACATGCCAGAAAGGAAACATGTTTCCTGTTCCAAAGTAAATAATTCTGATAAATATATAAAGGAATATTAGTTTTCTTTATGAGGTATTTGTTATTTAGATTTGCTATGGTTCTTATATGCATAGATAAGAAAACACTAAGGCCCTTGGTTGGGCATTTAAATAAGTATGTTATTTTTCTGAAACATTTTGGCAGGACATGAGAGCTACAACCAAGACTTTGACAGTTGTAACTGCCAGTTACTTTCCCCTGACACTGAACAAGAATAAAACAGATACTTCATTGTACCATGTAGCACTGTTCTGCTTCTTTATAATTATAGTCTTACAGCTATCTAATTACTCATTCATTTTTCTGTTTATGAAAGAATCTCAATATTTCCCTCCTATATACAAAAAAAATTGAATATAGAAAGAATCCAACATTAAAGTGGATACTAAACATGTTTTACATAATTCTCCTAATGTGAGCAACTGATTTCAAAAGAGAAATGTTATGGCGGACTAAAATTGTATTTCAACGTAAATATTAACCAGTAATCCTTTGTTAAAATATATTTTAGGAGTTAGGAAATAAAATGTATGGGAAAAAGCAAAGTAATTGAATTTAATCATGTAAATTTGACATTAGCATACACAACTTTTTTTTCAGTTTGAACATAATATCTGTTATCAAGCATTTTATTCATCAATTATATTTCTAAGTTTGCTATTGTTTAAGAATATTCAAAGATATATAAAAGTAGAAATAGTATAATGAAACTGCATGTACCCATTATCTAGATTCAACAATTATCAAGATAAAATTTTTATTAATCATATCATGAAAACTGATATTCCTACTTTCAAAGGTAAGAAAGCACCATGTTCACAGATACTGCTTAAATGCTGAAACAAATCTAAAAATCCTAGTCTAACACCCTCTTTTTACAGCCAAGTAAACCAAAGCCCTGAATGCAGCGATGAACTAATCAAGGCCATTTAGTTAGTAACAGCCTATATAAGAATCAGTTTCCACTATATCACACTGCTATTTAGTATTAAATACTCCTTAGTTTATTTGAATCCTTTGAAAATAATTGATGAAATGTGGTAAAAGCCTTTTTTTTCCATAAATTCATTAAAACAGACTAGGCTATTCTCCAGATTAGTCTGTTCTGCCGAATTTTTTTTCTGAGAATACAAGTTACAACTCTCCCACTTATCCCCTTTAACATCTAAATGTATTATAAAATAAACAGTTTTCAATCAAAAGAGTTCAGAGAAACAATCATATAGAATTTTACCATAACATCATGATCTTTCCCTATTTGTCTTGATAATACTGAGACAGGAACACACATATAATGAACTTGTTAATTAACTACTAACAGGAAACCAGAGTATACACATGTGTGTCCTTGTATTGAGCCTTAATAAAATTAGGAAGTTAAGTCCCAGCTGGAGGCCGGACAACCAGCAGAAAATTCCTAACAGCCAGGGCCCAGCATAATTTTAGGAAAAATAAAGATCAACAATACACATTAATTTGATCAAATTGTCATTCTAATAGTGGCATATGGGTTTTAAAATGCTTAAACAGTTCCTAAACCGGGTTTCAAAACCATCTCGTCTGTTAATCTTTGCATTTAATTTAGAAGAAAACCACAGATTTTATGGATCATATTTTTGTTTTTTCCTTGGGAGATATTTGTGCTTTAATTGTAAAACGGATGACGCCTTCAAGAAGCAAAGGAATGATGCCACATGATGGATCTCAGACACCTGTATAAGCAATCTGACCGAGGAGGCCTCCCCGGAGCCCTTCAGTCACCCTAACAGATTGACCCTGATGGTACTCGTTTGTATGAGAAAACACTGTAACTGTCACTAATTCCCTTCCTGGTGAGACCTTGACCTGTTTATTGTGGTTGTTGCTTTTGTTCATTTGTTTGTTTGTTTTACTGCAAAGTATACTTGGTTGTAAACTGTATCTATTTCCTCAGTTGGTGTGAATTCTGACTTGAGCCAGTTCAGGCTAGCTTAATGAAACAAGAACCAGGAAAGCATATAAACTCGGGGAATTGCTACATGGAGAGAAGATCAGGGTCGCCCAGATGCAAAGGTAACATGAAAGGTTACTTTTGTAAGGAATATAATACGAGCTCAATGCCTGAGTTAATATAAAATGTGGGGACAGGTACAGAAATCTAACTGTCTTTCCTTTTCCATAATTGGTCTCAACTTAGTTCATCAGCCCCCATTTCCAGTTTGTAGTTGTACTCGTTTGCTAAGGCTGCCCTAAAAAATGTCCACAAACTGGGTGGCTTTAAACAACAGAAACTTACTGTCTCGTAGTCCTGGAGGCCAGAAGTCTGAAATCAGAGTGTCTGCAGGACCATGGTCTCTGCGAAGGCTCGAGGGGAGAATCTGTTCCATGCTTCTCTCGTAGCTTCTGGTGGTTGCCTGTAATCCTCGGAGTTCCTGGACTTGTAGGAACATCACTCCCATCTCTGCCTCTGTCGTCACGAGGCATCTCCCATTGGGTCTCTCTCTCGCTTCTTTTTCTTCTTTTTTTTTAATGATTTGGTTTTTTTGTTTTTCGGTTTTCTTTCTTTCTTTTTTTTTTTTTTTTTTTTTGGCCGCACAACACAACTTGTGGGACCTTAGTTCCCAGATCAGGGATTGAACCTGGGCCTCGGCAATGAGAGCACAGAGTGCTAACAACTGGACCACCAGGGAATTACCTCTTCTCCTCCTCTTCTTTTTTTTTTTAATTAATTTATTTATTTTTGGCTGCGTTGGGTCTTCGTTGCTGCACACGGGCTTTCTCTAGTTGCAGCGAGCGGAGGCTACTCTTCGTTGCGGTGTGCGGGCTTCTCATTGCGGTGGCTTCTCTTATTAGCATACACAACTTAATAATTTTCAAAGATAAAAATTGTCCAAACACAGGGAACGTTAGACAGCTGTATCTGTACCTAAGGACAAGGCTAGATGCACTGGGCTCAAAATGCAGCATGAGCAATTTAAGTTTGAAATACAAGTTCTGAAGCATTTGAGTTGGGGAAAACTAGGAAGTTCTCTCACAGGCCTTTGCAAAGAGTTTCTCTCTCTGAGTTATGATTGGATCCCTTATCTCAATTATTTCTTTCTTTTGGCTGTGACTTGTAGACACTACTGAAAATTCATTCATGAAGAGATAACATTTACTATGCAGTCATTTGTGGAAACTGTCACTTGAGGACTTTTTCTCCTTACTGGCAACTTATCCTTACCACCTACCATAGAGCATGACACATAGTAAATACACAGTTACTACAGGCCAATTAATAAATCAATGAAGGAATGAGTCTATATAGGGTGTTCTATCAACCATCAGCCTAAGGCAGCGCAGGTACACAGTGGTTAAGAGCATGTTGCCTGGAGTCCCTGCTAGGATCAAATCCTGGCTCTTCTACTTACCAGCTGTATGACCTGGGTAATTTTATCTCCCTGTGCCCCAATTTATGCATCTGTAAAATGGGATATTAATAATTAAGTAAAAATTAAGCGTTTAGGAGACTGAAAGGAAACAATAAAGAAACAAATAGAAATGAGATGTTACTCACAGTGAACTTTTGGGAAACACATTAAGATAATAACATTAAAATACAAGGCACGGGGCTTCCCTGGTGGCGCAGTGGTTGAGAGTTCGCCTGCCGATGCAGGGGACACGGGTTCGTGCCCCGGTTCGGGAGGATCCCACATGACGCGGAGCGGCTGTGCCCGTGAGCCATGGCCGCTGAGTCTGTGCGTCTGGAGCCTGTGCTCCGCAACGGGAGAGGCCACAACAGTGAGAGGCCCGCGTACCGCAAAAAAAATAATAAATAAATAAAATAAAATAAAATACAAGGCACATATATTTTTATACATGGAGATATACATATATTTCTTTATACGTAGGAAGGAATCTAATAGCTAACGTTTTGAAACTGACACATATAGGATCTCTTACGTATCAATAATTGTTCTAAGCATATTTTCACACATTCTCAGGTTTTCAGGAAAACTTTGCAACACTTAACACACAGTGTGAGGAGTAAAAGCAACACTTGTAAAAAGCTATCCACAAAAACTAAATCCTCACAAGCTGTTCAGATGTCAAAGCAGTGATTTTTCTTCAGGGCCAGCGAAACCATGGATTAAGCCATTGCATGTCTCTGGAAGGCAGGGTCAATCATGAGGAGCAGCCGTGCAGGAAACACTTCACAGGGAGCACCTCCTCTGTGTGTTGCACACACTTCCACACAGCAAGTCCTTACTCCTGGAGGGCAGAGTCCATCAGACTGGCATGGTGGTGGCAGCATGGTCACACCTGAAGTGCAGCTTCAGAAAGGTGAGCTTCATTCATCAGATTATTACAGGGACCAGTAAATGCCTCTAATCCTCAAGAATATAGAAAATAACCATTACCCCTCTTTTCCTCAAAAAGCAAGTGAACTACGTGACACTTTTTGGTTATGAAAATTTCAAAGTAATAATTTGAAGGGTACAGTATACTTCAAATAATTCTTCTACATGTTTTGATTCATTTCCCTATGGTCAAAATATTATAATGCACATAGAGACATAGCATAGAGCTGATCATTACTAATAATATCAACCACATTTTAAAATTATGAACCTACAAATGTTTAAATAATTTTAATAGCAGTTAATAAAAATAAAAGCAAAATATGTACAAATTCACTAACCTTTTGGTGGCTATCATTTAACAGATTTCTTATTTAAATTTAATTATGTAAAATTTTACATGAATATCTTAAAATATATACTGAGGTCAAATTATTTGTCTCGCTTGAAAGTAAACTCAAATATTCATTTTTTTTTTGACTTCTCATTCTGACAACTTTCTATCAACTTATTTTCTATTCATTATTTAAATTAAAAGTAAAATAAAATGAAAAATCCCATAATAAGAATTACTTCTCAGAGCTTCAGACAATAAAGTATCTAATTTCCATCAAGAAAATATAGGTTAATACAATTTTAGAAACTTATGGACACTAACTTCCTATCTTTTCATTTAAAAAAATCAATTCTACTGTAATTTGAGAATAAATCTTCATCAGTTTATTGCTTCACAACTTATTCTATTTATACCATCAAGAGAAGCTCGACTAACTTTCAGCAATGCAGTTCGGCATTCTGTGCCGAACATAATTCAACTCTGGAGAAGGAAAATTCAACCATGGTCTTGGAAAAAAATGACAAGACTTTTGATTTCTTAGGCTAAAAATGTGCTTTTTTAAAAAACTAATTTTTAAAATCTCCTTCCTTTATATTTAACTCGTTCTACTTAAATCTATTACAGTCTTCTGCCCAATCATTATACTAAGAATTGATTTCTCTTCAAATACGTCCTGCAAAGCTATTTCTGAATCCATTTCAATTTCAATGCTGATTTACCACAGAGAAGGAATCATACTGACTTTGCTGCTGAGTAAAAGACACAGACCTACTAGAGAATGGACTTGAGGATATGGGGAGGGGGAAGGGTAAGCTGTGACAAAGTGAGAGAGTGTCATGGACATATATATACTACCAAATGTAAAATAGATAGCTAGTGGGAAGCAGCCGCATAGCACAGGGAGATCAGCTCGGTGGTTTGTGACCACCTAGAGGGGTGGGATAGGGAGGGTGCGAGGGAGGGAGACGCAAGAGGGAAGAGATATGGGAACATATATATATGTATAACTGATTCACTTTGTTATAAAGCAGAAACTAACACACCATTGTAAAGCAATTACACTCCAATAAAGATGTTAAAAAAAAATGAAAGAAGAAAAAAGAAAAAAGAAAAGGGAAAAGTGAGCATCTAAGTGACCACTTGCTAACTGAGCTTCTAATATGGGTCAGGCATTCAGCTAGCTGTTTCTTTCCAAGACATATGAAAAGTCCACTCTGTTTTAGAAAACTTGGAAGTAAATTACATGAAATCAGAAGATCAAGATTAGTCAAGGGTGAAAATAATGGGAAATGTTTAATTACTGTTTAAGTAAACAAAAAAATAAATCATCTCTCTTTAAGGTTGTATTTGATCTATTATTGCACAGTTATTGGCATACTCCTGATATACATTGGTTTTGCTTTCAGAGAAGCACAATTATTGGAGAAGATGCTTGTATTAGAGAAAAAAAAAAAAAAACCCAAAAACAGGTAATAACGCCGAAAGTTTTACCTTAGAAAAACAGACCTGGGAAGAAGGGAACAATCTAGTTGTTCTATTGGCTGCAGTGTCCATCAATTAAATTGCTGCTTATCTACCTGAGGGAGAAACATTAGTTAAATGTTATACCTCGATCAAAGGTGAAATTTTCAGATTCTGGAAAAATAAATTGGTGTGCCTATATATATTATTTCCCTATTTTTAATAAACGCATATATTTCAGTACAATAAGCATGCTGCCTTGCTGCTGTTCACTGCCTTTTGCACACTTTGAAGATATAATCATAAGTTTTGAGACACTGATATGCAGTTTAAAGGAAAGTGTTTCAAATAATTTTTGAAAGGCAACCTCCAGCAATATACACTGAGCGCTCACAATTAGCTCCACACCCTCAGAACCTCTGATACGTGACTCCTATTCTCACATATAAAAAGCTTATTTATAGTATCTACCAAATTCTTTCAACTCTTTGGGTCAAAACTAAAATGTATCTGCTTCAACTTAGCTTTCATTTGAAAAAATTACTTTAGCTGAGTGTCTTGAGAAAAAAATTGATGGAGAATTTAAAGGAGAGCGCATAAATTAGAAAAAAAGAGATCCTCACTACACACATAATTAGTAAATATCTTATACAAATATACACAGATTCCAATTTCCCTAGAATTTATGATGCTTGAAAGTTTTCATCATCCTTTTTGCCAAAAATTTAAAATTTAAAAAATATACAGACAGGTAGCTTTAGATTTTAATTAGCTTTAGAAAATGGTAAAAACTTTATACCAAAAAGTTCATTCATTAAAAATGTTTTTGGCTCCATATATTCAGGATTCCATGACTGATACTAGTTTGGGATTGGAGTAGCAATAATAACTGAGATATCAACAAGAACCCCAGGAACAAATTCTCATGGAGGGGAAAGAATTTATAAAAGTCCATCCATTTCATATTTACTGATTCTAGAATGTGATAGGAATAATGTTCTGACTATGAAAACAGAATCTGGAGATATCTAGTTAAGATGCTTCTGTTCTGTATGTCCACAATTGAACACACCTTCTCTTATCTAAACACTTGGCACTAACAGAAACAAAATTTTTTTTTAAGGCATAGCCTCTTAAAAACAAGATAAACATCTTCTTGGGGAAGAAACAAGACAGAAACCCAGGCAATGTTTTGGCTGAAGATAAATGCCTGCTGAACTAGGGAGCTTGGTGCAGACAGCATTGCTCTACAATTTTGGCTACTGAGGGCAAAGGAAACTGAAGTGTTCTGTAGTCAAACTGGGAAGGAGATATTGGTGTTCTACTTAGAGCCACTGGCTTCAGTGGGTTTCCTCTGCTTGTGAAAGGAGGGGAGCAAAGAAAAAATACATGTTGCTAACACAACCTGTGCTGTTTCTGTTGGTTTGTTTTATCAGTAAGAGAGCATTGGGAGGTAGGAAAATATAGATATTACCTTCTGACTGAGAACTGAAACAAGCTGCCTGCAGCTGCATGGACTACTATAAACTCATTGTACGTTGTCCCAATTTCAGTGCTGTGCCAGATGAGTTCTTTTTGCTACAGCAGATAACAATGTTTCAGGTATGTGGCCATTGATCCTACAGAAAAAGAGGATCAGAAACAGTTGCAACCCCGTGGAGAAAAACAAGAGTATATTTTGTGCGGTATTTTTCTTTATAAATTATTTAAAAAATTTTTTTAACATCTTTATTGGAGTATGATTGCTTTACAATGGCATGTTAGTTTATGCTGTACAACAAAGTGAATCAGCTATACGTATACATATATCCCCATATCCCCTCCCTCTTGTGTCTCCCTCCCACCCTCCCTATCCTAACCCTCTATGAGGATACAAAGCACAGAGCTGACCTCCCTGTGTTATGTGGCTGCTTCCCACTAGCTATCTATTTAACATTTGGTAGTGTACATATGTCAATGCTACTCTTTCACTTCGTCCCAGCTTACCCTTCCCCCTCCCTGTGTCCTCAAGTCCATTCTCTACATCTGCATCTTTATTCCTGTCCTGCCCCTAGGTTCATCAAAACCTTTTCTTTTTTAGATTCCATATTATATGTGTTAGCATAAGGTATTTGTTTTTCTCTTTCTGACTTACTTCACTCTGTATGACAGACTCTAGGTCCATCCACCTCATTACAAATAACTCAATTTCGTTTCTTTTTATGGCTGAGTAATATTCTGTTGTATAATCCAAAAAATGGGTGGAAATCCTAAATAGATATTTCTCCAGAGAAGATAAACAGATTGCCAACAAACACATGAAAGGATATTCAACATCACTAATAATTAGAGAAATGCAAATCAAAACCACAATGAGGTATCACCTCACACCGGTCAGAATGGCCATCATCAAAAGGGAACCCCCTTGCACTGTTGGTGGGAATGTAAATTAATACAGCCACTGTGGAGAACAGTATGGAGGTTCCTGAAAAAACTAAAAATAGAACTACCATACGACCCAGCAATCCCACTACTGGGCATATACCCTGAGAAAACCATAATTAAAAAAGAGGCACGTACCACAATGTTTATTGCAACACGATTTACAAAAGCCAGGACGTGGAAGCAACCTAAGAGTATATATTGACATGCTTACTCCAAGCCAATGTTAACTTGTCCACCTTTTGCCATTATATGATTCAAAGAGACCTGTGACAGTCAGATATATTATAAAATTTCACATCATTCCATGATACTGATAATATCATGCACGTAATTAAACCACTTAAGCAAGAAACAACTATACTGGATGCTTTGGTAAGACACACGTAATCCAATGAGTGGAAGATAAAACCTGTAAAGATTCAGGTTTCTGCCATTTCAGTAACATTTTTAGAGTTCTAGTGGTCAGAGACATGCTGGACATCCACTAAGAAATAAAAGACACATTATTGCATCTTGTGATCCAAAAAGGAAGCCCAACACCTGATCTGCCTCTTTAGGATTCAAAGGCAGTGTATTCTACACTTGGGGATGCTTTGACCATTATGCCTAATCACATGGAAGGCTGCCAGATTTATGTGGCACTCAGAGTAAGAAAGGGCTCTGCAGCAGGTCAAGGCTATAGTACAAGAGCTATCACTTGACTCATTGTCCTGGCATCTTATGGTGCTGGAGGTTTCAATGGTGAAAAAAGATAAAGTGTGAAGTTTATGGGAGACTCATAACCAAGTCCTTGGGTTGTGAAGCAGAACCATGTCATTTTCAAGAGGGAATTATATACCTTTGAAAAAACAGCTCCTGGGAATTCCGTGGCATTCCAGTGGTTAGGACTCCGCACTTTCACTGCCAAGGGCCTGGGTTTGATCCCAGGTCGGGGAACTCAGATCCCACAAGCTGCACGACACAGCCAAAAAAAAATTTTAAATAAAGTAAAAAACAGCTCCCGGTGTGCCACTGGAACCTGATAGAACACTTGACCATTGGGTATGATGTGATGCTGCATATGAACCGTCCAATATCCAGACCCAACAAGTCATAAAGTTAGGGATGTCCAGGAACAATTCATCATAAATTGGAAATCGTGCATCCATGACTGAGCCTGAGAAAGACAACAGAGTAGGAGTAAGCTATGTTATCTCATGGCCCACTTCATCTATCACAGTCGTACCAGCACTGCTCCTTCAGGTCACACTTATGACCTCGTGAGTTGGGGTCCTTTATGACCAGCTGACAAAAGTGGAAAAATCTGAGTTTGTCTGGTCAAAAATCAGCTTGGGATGTGTGTGCATTCTGAAAATGGGCTGCAGCTGCACTACAGCCCCACTACTAGAGCCCAGAGAATGATGAGGAATGTTGATCTTCCCACTGGGAAAGTATATGTGCTCATCTACTTTGTGTGGAAAAAGTATCTCAATGTTAGAATATAAAAAGCTATATGAGCAATGATGAATTGCTTTACTGGTTGGTCAAGGACCCAGAAGTAGAAATATTTGAATATGGAGGATAAAAAATCTAGGCAAAAGGTGTATGATAAATCTATGGGAGTGGACACCAGTGAGATATTTAGAACTACTTGTTACTTATCCCAGGAAATTTTGAACCCAGAAGAGGTTTACTTCAACAACAAAGTAGACAGGAGGGAGGAACCAAGATGGCAGAGTAGAAGGACGTGCTCTCACTCCCTCTTGTGAGAGCACCGGAATCACAACTAACTGCTGGACAATCATCGACAGGAAGACACTGGAACTAACCAAAAAAGATACCCCACATCCAAAGACAAAGGAGAAGCCACAGTGAGACGGTAGGATGGGCGCGATCACAGTAAAATCAAATCCCATAACTGCTGGGTGGGTGACTCACACACTAGAGAACACTTATACCACAGAAGTCCACCCACTGGAGTGAAGGTTCTGAGCCCCATGTCAGGCTTCCCAACCTGGGGGTCCGGCAAGAGGAGGAGGAATTCCTAGAGAATCAGACTTTGAAGCCTAGTGGGATTTGATTGCAGGACTTTGACAGGACTGGGGGAAACAGAGACTCCATTCTTGGAGGGCACAAGCAAAATAGTGTGCGCATCGGAACCCAGGGGAAGAGCACTGACCCCAGGGGAGACTGAACCAGACCTACCTGCTAGTGTTGGAGTGTCTCCTGAAGAGGTGGGGGGTGGCTGTGGCTCACCATGGGGACAAGGACACTGGCAGCAGAAGTTCTGGGAAGTACTCCTTGGCCTGAGCCCTCCCAGAGTCTGTCATTAGCCTCACTAAAGAGCCCAGGTAGGCTTCAGTGTTTGATTGCTTCAGGCCAAACAACCAACAGGGAGGGAACCCAGCCCCACTCATCAACAGTCAAGCAGATTAAAGTTTTACAGAGCTCTGCCCACCAGAGAAACAGTCAGCTCTACCCACCACCAGTCCCTCCCATCAGGAAACTTACACAAGCCTCTTAGATAGCCTCATCCACCAGAGGGCAGACAGCAAAAGCAAGAAGAACTAAAACTCTGCAGCCTGTGAAACAAAAAACACGTTCACAGAAAGATAGACAAGATGAAAAGGCAGAGGGCTATGTACCAGATGAAGGAACAAGATAAAACCACAGAAAAACAACTAAATGAAGTGGAGATAGGCAATCTTCCAGAAAAAGAATTCAGAATAACGATAGTGAAGATGATGCAGGACCTCGGAAAAAGAATGGAGGCAAAGATAGAGAAGATGCAAGAAATGTTTAACAAAGACCTAGAAGAATTAAAGAACAAACAAACAGAGATGAACAATACAATAACTGAAATGAAAACTACACTAGAAGGAATCAATAGCAGAATAACGGAGGCAGAAGAATGGATAAGTGACCTGGAAGACAGAATGGTGGAATTCACTGCTGTGGAACAGAATAAAGAAAAAAGAATAAAAAGAAATGAAGACAGCCTAAGAGACCTCTGAGACAACATTAAGCTCAACAACATTTGCATTATAGGGGTCCCAGAAGGAGAAGAGAGAGAGAAAGGACCCGAGAAAATATTTGAAGAGACTATAGTCAAAAACTTCTCTAACATGGGAAAGGAAATAGCCACCCAAGTCCAGAAAGCACAGTGAGTCCCATACAGGATAAACCCAAGGAGAAACACGCCAAGACACATAGTAATCAAATTGGCAAAAATTAAAGACAAAGAAAAATTATTGAAAGGAGCAAGGGAAAAATGACAAATAACATACAGGGGAACTCCCATAAGGTTAACAGCTGATTTCTCAGCAGAAAATCTACAAGCCAGAATGGAGTGGCATGATATAATTAAAGTGATGAAAGGGAAGAATCTACAACCAAGATTATTCTACCCAGCAAGGATCTCATTCACATTCGATGGAGAAATCAAAAGCTTTACAGACAAGCAAAAGCTAAGAGAATTCAGCAGCAACAAACCAGCTCTACAACATATGCCAAAGGAACTTCCCTAAGTGGGAAACACAAAAGAAGAAAAGGACCTACAAAAACAAACCCAAAACAATTAAGAAAATGGTCATAAGAACATACATATCAATAATTACCCTTAACATGAATGGATTAAATGCTCCAACCAAAAGACACAGGATTGCTGAATGGATACAAAAGCAAGACCCATAGATATGTTGCCTACAAGAGACCCATTTCAGACCTAGGGGCACATACAGACTGAAAGTGATGGGATGGAAAAAAATATTCCATGCAAATGAAAATCAAAAGAAAGCTGGAGGGCTTCCCTGGTGGCGCAGTGGTTCAGAGTCCGCCTGCCGATGCAGGGGACACAGGTTCGTGCCCCAGTCCAGGAAGATCCCACATGCTGTGGAGCGGCAGGGTCCGTGAGCCATGGCAGCTGAGCCTGCGCATCGAGAGCCTGTGCTCTGCAACGGGAGAGGCCACAACAGTGGGAGGCCCGTGTACCACAAATAGATAAATAGATAAATAGATAAATAAATAGATAAATAAATAAATAAATAAATAAACGCTGGAGTAGCAATACTCATATCAGAAAAAAATAGATTTTAAAATAATGTTACAAGAGACAAGGAAGGACACTACATAATGATCAAGGGATCAATCCAAGAAGAAAATATAACAATTATAAATATATATGCACCCAACATAGGAACACCTCAATACATAAAGCAACTGCTAACAGCTATAAAAGAAGACATCGACAGTAACTCAATAATAGTGGGGGACTTTAACACCTCACTTACACCATGGACAGGTGATCCAAAATGAAAATAAATAAGGAAACACAAGCTTTAAATGACACAATAGACCAGATAGACTTAATTGATATTTAGAGGACATTCCATCCAAAAATAGCAGATTACACTTTCTTCTCAAGTGCGCACAGAACATTCTCCAGGATAGATCACATCTTGGGCCACAAATCAAGCCTCAGTAAATTTAAGAAAATTGAAATCATATCAAGCATCTTTTCTGACCAAAACACTATGAGATTAGAAATGAATTACAGGGGAAAAAAACGTAAAAATCACAGACACATGGAGGCTAAAGAATACGTTACTAAATAACCAAGAGATCACTGAAGAAATCAAAAAATACCTAGAGACAAATGACAATGAAAACACGACAATCCAAAACCTATGGGATGCAGCAAAAGCAGTTCTAAGAGGGAAGTTTATAGCTAAACAAGCTTACCTCAAGAAACAAGAAAAATCTCAAATAAACAATCTAATCTTACACCTAAAGGAACTAGAGAAAGAAGAACAAACAAAACCCAAAGTTAGCAGAAGGAAAGAAATCATCAAGGTGAGATCAGAAATAAATGAAATAGAAACAAAAAAAACATAGCAAACATCAATAAAACTATAAGCTGGTTCTTTGAGAAGATAAACAAAACTGATAAACCATTAGCCAGACTCATCAAGAAAAAGAGGGAGAGGACTCAAATCAATAAAATTAGAAATGAAAAAGAAGTTACAACAGACATCGCAGAAATACAAAGCATCCTAAGAGACTACTACAAGCAACTCTATGCCAACAAAATGGACCACCTGGAAGAAATGGACAAATTCTTAGAAAGGTATAACCTTCCAAGACTGAACCAGGAAGAAATAGAAAATATGAACAGACCAATCACAAGGAATGAAATTGAAACTGTGATTAAATATCTTCCAACAAACAAAAGTCCAGGAACAGATGGCTTCACAGGTGAATTCTATCAAACATTTAGAGAAGAGCTGGCACCCATTCTTCTCAAACTCTTCCAAAAAACTGCAGAGGAAGGAACACTCCCAAACTCATTCTATGAGGCTGCCATCACCCTGATATCAAAACCAGACAAAAATACTAGAAGAAAAGAAAATTACAGACCAATATCACTGATGAATATAAATGCAAAACTCCTCAACACATTACTAGCAAACAGAATCCAACAACACATTAAAAGGATCATAGACCATGATCAAGTGGGATTTATCCCAGGGATGCAAGGATTATTCAATATGCAAATCAATCAATGTGATACACCATATTAACAAATTGAAGAAGTAAAACCATATGATCATCTCAATAGATGCAGAAAAAGCTTTTGACAAAACTCAACACCCATTTATGATAAAAACTCTCCAGAAAGTGGGCATAGAGGGAACCTACCTCAACATAATAAAGGCCATATATGACAAACCCACAGCAAACATCATTCTCAAAGGTGAAACACAGAAAGCATTTCCTCTAAGATCAGGAACAAGACAAGGATGTCCACTCTCACTACTATTATTCAACATAGTTTTGGAAGTCCTAGCCACAGTAATCAGAGAAGAAAAAGAAATAAAAGGAATACAAATTGGAAACGGAGAAGTAAAACTGTCACTGTTTGCAGATGACAGGATACTATACATAGAGAATCCTTAAAATGCCACCAGAAAACTACTAGAGCTAATCAATGAATTTGGTAAAGTTGCAGGATAGAAAACTAATGCACAGAAATCTCTTGCATTCTTATACACTAATGATGAAAAACCTGAAAGGGAAATTACGGAAACATTCCCATTTACCATTGCAACAAAAAGAATAAAATACCTAGGAATAAACCTACCTAGAGAGACAAAAGACCTGTATGCAGAAAACTATAAGACATTGATGAAAGGAATTAAAGATGATACCAACAGATGGAGAGATATGCTATGTTTTTGGATCAGAAGAATCAATATTGTGAAAATGACTATACTACCTAAAGCAATCTACAGATTCAATGCAATCCCTATCAAATTACCAATGGCATTTTTAAGGAAGTAGAACAAAAAATCTTAAAATTTGTATGGAGACACAGAAGACCCCAAATAGCCAAAGCAGTCTTGAGGGAAGAAAACGGAGCTGAAGGAATCAGACTCTCTGACTTCAGACTATACTACAAAGCTACAGCAATCAAGACAATATGGTACTGGCACAAAAACAGAAATATAGATCAATGGAACAAGATAGAAAGCCCAGAGATAAACCCACGCACCTATGGTCAACTGATCTATGACAAAGGAGGCAAGGATACACAATGGAAAAAAGACAGTCTCTTCAGTAAGTGGTGCTGGGAAAACTGGACTGCTACATGTAAAAGAGTGAAATTAGAACACTCCCTAACACTACACACAAAAATAAACTCAAAATGGATTCAAGACCAAAATGTAAGACCAGACCCAAAAAAACTCTTAGAGGAAAACATAGGAAGAACACTCTTTGACATAAATCACAGCAAGATCTTTTTTGATCTACCTCCTAGAGTAATGGAAATAAAAACAAAAATATACAAATGGGACCTAATGAAACTTAAAAGCTTTTGCACAGCAAAGGAAACCATAAACAAGACGAAAAGACAACCCTCAAAATGGGAGAAAATATTTGCAAACGAATCAACGGATAAAGGATTAATCTCCAAAATATATAAACAGCTCATGCAGCTCAATATTAAAGAAACAAACAACCCAGTCCAAAAATGGGCAGAAGACCCAAACAGACATTTCTCCAGAGAAGACAGACAGATGGCCAAGAAGCACATGAAAAACTGCTCAACATCACTAATTATTAGAGAAATGCAAATCAAAACTACAATGAGGTATCACCTCACACCTGTTAGAATCGGCATCATCAGAAAATCTACAAACAACAAATGCTGGAGAGGGTGTGGAGAAAAGGGAACCTTCTTGCACTGTTGGTGGGAATGTAAATTGATACAGCCACTATGGATAACAGTATGGAGGTTCCTTAAAAAACTAAAAATAGAATTACCATATCATCCAGTAATCCCACTACTGGGCATATACCCAAAGAAAACCATAATTCAAAAAGACACATGCACCCAAATGTTCATTGCAGCACTATTTACAATAGCCAGGTCATGGAAGCAACCTAAATGCCCATCGACAGACGAATAGATAAAGAAGATGTGGCATATATATACAATGGAATACTGCTCAGCCATAAAAAGGAACGAAATTGAGTCATTTTTTTGAGACATGGATGGATCTAGAGACTGTCATACAGAGTGAAGTAAATCTGAAAGAGAAAAACAAATATCGTATATTAACACATGTATGTGGAACCTAGAAAAATGGTACAGATGAACTGGTTTGCAGTGCAGAAGTTGAGACACAGATGTAGAGAACAAATGTATGGACACCAAGGGGGGAAAGCCACGGGGGGTGGGGATGGTGGTGTGCTGAATTGGGCGATTGGGATTGACATGTATACACTGATGTGTACAAAACTGATGACTAATAAGAACCTGCTGTATAAAAATATAAATAAATTTAAATTGAAAAATTGAAAAAACTAATACTAAACTTTCTTTGGATTATTTGTATGGAAATATGTTAATATAAATGTTTCAGACATTACATGAAATTCCTTAAAATCTTATATGTAGTGGTATAATGTTATAAGTCATAATTCTAGTTATTACTTTAAAATGTATATCTCAGAAATAACTATATTTCCTTGTCAATTTCATTATTATGAACGTTCTTCAAATCTTTAAACGTGGTCATTTTTAAGTCTTTTGTCATTTACACACAGTTCTGGGTGTACTCTGATGTTTTTGCAAAAGTGTTCCTATAAAAGGGTTTCATCTTCAAGGAATTCATGGAAATGACTCTGACAAGTACAGGTTTCTGGTAACTGACTATACTGATGAACTGAATGAACAAGCATTTTCAGAACTCTAATGGAAAACTGATGAATTCTTTCATCAGTTGAACTGATGAGTATGATTATAATTTTTGTGACTTTCTGTTTGAATAAAAAAAGTGATGTAAAAAAAATAAAGTAGACAGAATAACTCTACTGGTTGTCTTTTGTTAGTCACTGTCATCAGACATCAGAGTATTGGCAAATGGATACAGTAACAGAGTGGCCATGGTTGCCAGGATGGAGACTAGACATGGATCTGTCAGTATGGTCTCTAACTCACCAAGGCTGATTTAGGTACTGGTGATACCAAATGTCCAACTTGCTAGCAAAAGAGATCAAAACTGAGACACCAACATGACACCAAGTCTTTCAAAGTCCAAAGAGCTACTTGGTAGAAAATTGACTACATTAGACCCCTTCAAACACAGAAGGGGCAGTAATTCATAGTAAGTGGAATTGATACACATTTTTGCCTTTCCTACCCACAGGGCTTCAGCCAGCAGAGGGCGTGCTTGACCCACCAACACTAAGTCACTAATTGGTGTAATATATAAATCTGGAAACCAAGAGGAAGTAGTAGGAGTGGTCCCTTTTAACATGACTGATTTGGGAGATTTATTCTTCCTCTTGCTGTGACTCTTGGTTCTGTAGGTTTAGAAGTCTTGGATCGAAGAAAGGGTAGATGACACCAAATGACACAGCAAATATATTATATTTTAAACTAGAGCTACCACCCAGTTGCCGTTATACCTTAAACAAATCTCTGTGTCAGAGTATGTTTTATAGGGAAACTGACCTGCTAAAATCCCCTTCTCAGCGAGGCTTTCCTGACTACTATATTTAAAATGATACCTCCAACAACCCCTAATCCTTTTCCCTGCTTAATTTTTCTCTGTAACCCAATATCTAATCAAGCTATTTATGTTATTATTTTGTTTATTAAAACAGGTGGGTAGCGAGTGTTATCTATTTTTTCATTCCTCTATCCCGAGGTTTCTGTTTCAGTTAACAACTGCCACAATAGTGCTGCATAACTAACTCAAAACTCAATGACTTCAAATAATAATCATTTTTTCACTCATGGTTATGCAGGTTAGTGATGAGTCTATTTCATGCCTCAGGTCTGTATACATACAGGAGCAGTTAAATATGTCATCACTCAGAGCCTTTTGATTTGCTGTTGTCTAGTAACACTCTTCAAATATGTTATCTCATCTGTAATTTTTATCTCTTCTTTAATATATATTTTATAAAAATTACACTATTTTCATAAACTTAAACAAACTGATGCATCTAATTTTGACATTTAACCAAAAGAGTGCTACCTTTGATCATAACTAAAATGTAGAGTATGAAATATCATACGCCTTGAAGTTTATTCTTTATCTACTATTCACCAAATAAGCTTCATGGATTTTGAGTACATAAAGATCAGAAGACATCACAGTCAACTATTCTATACCTATAGTCCCTATATTGTGATTTTAGGAAACTGCTTCTGAAAGAAAATTTTAAGAATGCTTTTTTGTTTTATCTCAATGCACAAAGATTTTACTTATGAACATTTTCATATATTTATATGCAAATAGTATCTTTCTTTGATGTTTTACTTCTGAAGGCACAGAAGACATGTTTTGCCTCAGGCATTTCATTCCCATTATGAGCTTTATGGAAACAGACAATATATTGTAGTACTTCTAAAGAATTCTCGTAAAGAACAACATGGTAAGCCTGTTCCTGTTTACCAAACTGATGTAAAAAAAACACTTTAAAAAAATCATTAGAAAATTAATGTGAAAGATTTATGGACTAGTAGATGTATTTTAATAAGACATTAAATTGGGGGATATATTGATCCCTGAACAAAGGATATTGTAAGAAATACTATAGTTTTAAAAATAGTATGCTTTTGGGTCCCTGGTGGCACAGTGGTTGAGAGTCCGCCTGCCGATGCAGGGGACACGGGTTCGTGGCCCGGTCCGGGAAGATCCCACATGCCACGGAGTGGCTGGGCCCGTGAGCCACGGCCACTGAGCCTGCGCGTCCGGAGCCTGTGCTCCACAACGGGAGAGGCCACGACAGTGAGAGGTCCGCGTACTGCACACACACACAAAAAAATAGTATGCTTTTAAAAAGCTGATTTGACTCTTTAATAAAAGAAATGGAATTTAAGGCAATTAATATATTTATATCCATATGTATATACCATATTTATATGTGTGTAGATATCTACCCACATACAACAATATAAATGCATATACATGCTCTCTATGGGTTACACTTGGCAAAAATACAAAACTGTCTTACTTTTCAAGGCTAATTCAATATAATCATGAAATTGATTTTCATTATCCACAAGTTTGTATATAATTATGGTGTCATTTTTAATTAAAAAATAAGCATTACTTGAATTTTAATTTAAAAATAACATATTGAGGGGACTTCCCTGGTGTTCCAGTGGTTGGGAATCAGTCTTGCAATGCAGGGGATGCCGGTTCGATTCCTGGTCGGGGAGCTGAGATCACACATGCTACAGACAACTAAGCCCATGCCTCAACTAATGAGCCTGGGTACTCTAGAGACCACGCACTGCAACTAAGACCTGATACAGCAAATAAATAAATAAATATTTTTTTAAAAAGATACTGTTAAGCTCCATTTTAAAAAAATAAAATAACAGATTGATACTTTGTTGCTTATTAAACTTTGTGACTTTTTAACCTTAACCAGAATTGCATTATTATTATTTTATCATTCAATCTTCAGAAGACTTAGTATTACAAAACTGTAAATACATATTAAAACAAACATAGATAATTCTTTTCCAAAAGGTTGTATTGTATATTAAGAATTAAACACTAATATACCAACATATATGAAAATAAAAATGATAGAAGCAATAATGGAAACTAACAAAGAAAAATATCTGTGGGATCAGGAAATAATGCATCAAGCACATGCACAAAGAGTTTGATCCTATAGTATCAAAAATGTTTAGGGAGGTATCAACAAAGAAACTATATTTAAGAAAAGTTGAGGGAAAAAAAAGGAAGGCAGTGAGGAAAATTACTCGTAAAATAACATCTCTTTTTATTAATACAAGGCATTTAGCATTTACACTGATAATGAGAAGAAACAAATATCTTAGAGATATATATGAGAGAGAGAGAAAGAGAGAGGGTGGGGGGCGGAGGGAGAGAGATCTGCTCTTTCTAACCTTAGAAATTACTCTTTGCCTCACTAATGGATGACATGGGTACATCTCTACAAATGTGCAAGTAAAATCTCACACCATTTACTTTTCTAGTGTATAAAAGTAACACATTGCCTAAAAAATCTTTAATATGGTAGAGTGACATTAGCATTATTGTTATAAATAAGAGAAACTTTCCCCAAAATCCAAGACTCTAATAGCCCTAGAATCAATACCAACTTAATATCTGAATAAAATGTGTTATCTTTGTAGTTATGTATAAAATATACACACACATACACACCAAACACATATATGCATTCACTACAATATACATTTTTCACAAAGCACAGAGAAAATTTTAATTATACTGTTATTAGCTTATATTTGTTTCAAACAAAAATGTTAAATGCTTAGCTAGTTAAAATTTATTATGTTATTAAGACTTTTCTAACCATTTTGTACCTATCTACTTGTTTGATAGCCTTAGGTCAGGTTTTAAAACTACATGTATATTCATAACTACAATTTTATTTGTCATGATAAAAAAACTTATGAAATTAAGTTTTATTAGTTTTGCAAGGACATTCATGCAAAATGAGTGTAACTGAATATCTTGATATTTATATATATTTTCCTAATTTTTTGATTTCACATAAATACAAATATCAATCTTTTCACATACACATATGTAAGCAGTATGTTTTATGTATTAAATAAAATTAACAGATTTCTTTAAGCATACTAAATAATGCCATACACAATGAGAATAAAATTTCAATGTGTCTGTCTATAAAACTCCAAAGTATTTGAAAAGGAGTATTATATTTTTAGCTAGTGATGGAAAAATTTCCAGATGGCAAAAACAGGAATGATAAAAATAGGCAAATTGAAATTAGAACTGTGATGGATTAATTTCCTTTTGGTTGTCCTTATGTTGTTTATATTCATGCCAAATACATGAGCCAATAGCCTCAGAAAGCACATACAGTAAAGAAAAGAAAATGAAAGGAAGTTTTCTGTAGTTTTCAATAACATTTGCAATTTGAAAATCAAAATAACTCCCCATACACACACAAAAAAAACTTGGTTCTCTTGTCATGTTTAGTTTTTCAAAGTGAAGGCTTTAAATTTTCCTTCTACATGCTTTCGAATATAAGCGCATATTAGAAGATTACTAGAAATAATGTAGCTAAAGGTGGAGAATTAGTGTTCCTATGAAAACAAAACTTTTCCTAAGTTGTCATGTGTACAGGCAATCAAAATATTCCCAATTAAAACAGGCCCACTCTCTTTCCTTGTAAAGTAAAAATGAATTCATCAAACACTCATGAAACAAATTAGGCAGAAATCAAGAAAAGTATAATTCTCCCGAGGTGGAGGTTAATTTTTCAATTGTTTCCTCTTCATATCTAAAATTATTTTCTATCACTGAATGATATGTTTCCAAAATAGCCCAAGAAAGATACTGACAATGTTCACTAGCAGTGTCCTTGGGTTTAAAAAGCAACAGTGGGGCTTCCCTGGTGGCGCAGTGGTTGAGAGTCTGCCTGCCGATGCAGGGGACGCGGGTTCGTGTCCCGGTCTGGGAAGATCCCACATGCCGCGGAGCGGCTGGGCCCGTGAGCCATGGCCGCTGAGCCTGCGCGTCCGGAGCCTGTGCTCCGCAACGGGAGAGGCCACAACAGTGAGAGGCCCACGTAACGCAAAAAAAAAAAGCAACAGTGAAAGCTGAATTTTAATCCTCCCAAACTCCCACAAGGAGTGTCTTTTTTGGCACTTATTTAGCCAAAGACCGTCTGTGGAAAAATCTTGGCATTTGTTGGATCCCTTTTCCCTGCAGGAAAATAGTACCAACTATCACACTGACTATTCAAGCAGTCAAACACAGATCAATGGAAATGTTCTTGAATGGATATTTCAAAGTCTTATGCATTCTGGCTGCTAAAAATCTCTTGCTTATGTTCAATATTTGTTATTGATGACTATTCTCTTCCAATATTTCCTGAAGAAATATTGAAGAAATTTTGAAGAAATGTTTCAAAATGCCCACATATATACCAAATACCTCTGAGAAACGCTGGAATAAACACACTAAACCCTTGTCTTTGGCATAGGCATCCTCAGACATAGTAATATGCTCAATAGTGAGCACCACTGGTCTGCAGGAGGGCACTACTGCATGTAGCTCTCCGATATATATGCTTAGCCCATCTGCTAGAGTCCTCTTGTCTCTCAATTCCTAGGTGACATTGCTCCAAGTGTGAACTCTCATTCTTTGGATTCTGTAAGTCTAATGCCACTACTAAACTTTCAAAAATTCCCTAAGAATCAAAACAGGTTAGGGAAAGGACAAGTTTTGTAGTCCCTATGCTTAGTTAATTTTGTAAGCACTCTTTAAGAAAAAATAACAAGGGAGTACTAATACATACTGAGGTATAAATATTCATACTAAGTTGAAAGGAAAGAAGAAATCACAGCCAACAGTGCACATTTTAAGAGCTGATAATCCTGAGGGGGGAGAAAATAAAGCAGGAGGCATAACCCTCCCAGACTTCAGACAATACTACAAAGTTACTGTAATCAAATCAGTGTGGTATTGGTACAAAAACAGACATACGGTTCAATGGAACAGAACAGAGAGCCCAGAAATAAACTCACATGCCTAAGGTCAATTAATCTTTGACAAAGGAGGCAAGAATATATAATGGGAATAAGACAGTCTCTTCAGCAAGTGGTGATGGGAAAATTGGACAGCTGCATGTAAATCAATGAAGTTAGAACACACCCTCACATCATGCACAAAAACAAACTCAGAATGGCTTAAAGACTTAAACCTAAGGCATGACACCATATATCTCCTAGAAGAAAGCATAGGCAAAACATTCTCTGACATAAATCGTACCAATTGTTTCTTAGGTCAGTCTCCCAAGGTAATAGAAATAAAAACAAAAATAAACAAATGGGACCTAGTGAAACTTAAAAGCTTTTGCACAGCAAAGGAAACCATAAACAAAACAAAAAGACAACCCATGGAAAGGGGGAAAATATTTGCAAACAATGTGACCAAGAAGGGCTTAATCTCCAAAATGTACAAACAGCTCATACAACTCAACAACAAAAAAACAAACAATCCAATCAAAAAGTGGGCAGAAGACCTAAATAGACATTTCTCCAAAGAAGACATACAGATGGCCAACAGACACATGAAAAGCTCTTTAACATCACGAATTATTAGAGAAATGCAAATCAAAACTACAGTGAGGTACCACCTCACACTGGTCAGAGTACCCATCATTAAAAAGTCTACAAATAACAAATGCTGGAGAGGATGTGGAGAAGAGGGAAATCTCCTGTGCTATTGGTGGGAATGTAAGTTGGTGCAGCCAGTATGGAAAACAGTATGGAGGCTCCTCAGAAAACTAAAAATAGAATTACCATATGATCCAGCACTCCCACCCCTGAGTATATATCAACACAAAACTATAATTTAAAAAGATACATACACCACTATGTTCACTGCAGCACTATTCACAATAGCCAGGACATGGAAACAACCTAAATGTTCATCAACATATGAATGGATAAAGAAGATGTGGTACATATACACAATGCAATACTACTCGCCCATAGTAAAGAATGAAATAATGCCATTTGCAGCAACATAGATGACACTAAAGATTATCATACTAAGTAAAATAAGTCAGAAAGAGAAAGACAAATACCGTGTGCTATCAGTTATATGTGGAATCTAAAACATGGCACAAATGAACCTATCTACAAAACAGTAACAGACTCACAGACATAGAGAACAGACTTGTAGTTGCCAAGGGGGAGGGGAGAGAGAAGGAGGCATGGATTGGGAGTTTGGGGTTAGTAGAAGCTAACTATTACATTTAGAATGAATAAACAACAAGGTCCTACTGTATAGACAGGGAACTACATCCAATCTCCTGGGATAAACCATAATGAAAAAGAATACAAAAAAGCATATATATATATATATATATATATATATATATATATATATATATATATATATATGTGCATAACTGAGTCACTTTGTTGTACAGAAGAAATTAACACAACACTGTAAATCAACTATACTCCAATAAAATAAATAAATAAAAATCAAATAAAATAAAAGCTGATAGGGCTTCCCTGGTGGCGCAGTGGTTAAGAATCTGCCTGCCAATGCAGAGGACACGAGTTTGAGCCCTGGTCCTGGAAGATCCCACATGCTGCTGAGCGACTAAGCCCATGTGCCACAACTACTGAGCCTGTGCCCTAGAGCCCATGAGCTACAACTACTGAGCTCAAGTGGCACAACTACTGAAGCCCCCATGCCTAGAGCCTGTGCTCCGCAACAAGAGAAGCCACCGCAATGAGAAGCCCGCTTACTGCAACAAAGAGTAGCCCCCACTGGCTGCACCTAGAGAAAGCCTGCGTGCAGCAACAGAGACCCAAAGCAGCCAAAAATAAATAAACAAATTTATTAAATAAATAAAAGCTGATAAATTCCACAGCATCACAATGTCTAAAAAAATAATATTTTTATTGCCTGAAACACATACTTTTCTTACAATTTTTAGCTGTACATTCTGATAGTTTCTTCATATGACAATTTGGTAATAACTTTTCTGTGGAGAAAATAAATCTGTGTCCTTTAATAAGTGATTAAACTTTGTTTTTACGTTTGAAAGTTTAGAAATTACTTTCAATTTAACAAATATTTCTTGATGATGTCATGTAAATTTTTAGGACAGCTGTCAAACTGGGGGAATTTTCTATCAAATTTCTTTCATATATGAACTGTAATATTTTACATTTCAACTTTTCTTGTGTATTGACCAATATTAACTATTCCTTGAATTGATGACGCTCACTCACCACTAGTTTCCAAAGTCTGTTGAAGTGACATATTATGGTTGTGTGTTATCTTTAAAGATATCAGTATTTGTGTTAATTTAATATTTTAATGTGTTTTTATGACCCACGTAATCTATATCTAACTACCCATTTTGATTAGTATTTAGTTTTATTTAGGCTTTCAACTTTGCCATCTAATATTTAACAAATGGATTGCTTTATATGTAAATTTATAAATACAAGCACTCTTTATTGCAACTTTTAGGAAAAGAACTTTAGAGAATTGAGAAGGGAGAAAATGCTTTTCACAATAACAAGAGATACCAATGACACTTAGGCTGATAAATTAAGGCTGAAGAAGCTGCATTGATGAGATTTCAAATTGAGAATAGTGACAAGAGTAACAATGTTATTACTTTCTGGTCCTAAAAACAGAATAGTATAAAAATTTAAACTTTAGGCATCCTTGTCTGCCTTCTGCAGTCATAACAAATGTATTTGTAATTTGTTTGCCAAATAAATGATTTTCCCCAGACCTTGAAGTTTGAATATTTATTGTTGGAGCTTATAGAACATAATCTTTAATATCAATTGGTCTTGCTTGTTAAATGGTTATCTTGATTGATAATGTCCAAATTGGAATATCTGATTAATAAAGATATGAATATTGGCTACTTTTATTTTTTAGTGAGTCTTAATTTTATTAGCCTGCTTTCCTTTTGTATATAAAGGAGTATAAATGATGGCTCTGCAGGATTCCTTATATTAAGAAATGTAGGTAAGAGTGTTTTCCATTTCCATTTCCTACAATGGTAACTCATTGTAGTTTAATGTGCACTTCCCTAATGATTAATAATGGTGAGCATCTTTTTTATGTGCTTATTTGCCAGCCATTTTTCATCTTTGGTTCAGTGTCTGTACAAGTCTTTTGGTGACTTTTTTAATGGATTAACTGCTTTCTAATTATTGAGTTTTGAGAGTTATTGCTATATGTCAAATACAAGTCTTATTGGAAACATATTTATAAATATTTTCTCCCAGGCTCTATGTGATCTTTTCATTTTGTTAAATGTTTTTGAAAAGTTTTAAATTTTGATGCAGCAAAATGTATCATTTTTTTCTTTTATGATTCATTCTTTTTGTGTCCTAAGGAAACCTTGTCTAAGCCAAGGAATTTCTTCTGTTTTCTTCAAGAAATTTTAGAATTATATTACATTTAGGTCCATGATAATTTCCATATAAATTCTAAAATCAGATTGATAATACCAACAAAAATGTCTGCTTGGATTTTGATTGGAATTTCTGTAACTCAACAGATAAATTTGCAACAAAAAATCTTAATAATATTGTTTCTTCTGATCTATAAACAGGGGATATCTCTTCATCTATTTAGTATTTTTAAGTTTATCTTAGAAATGTTTTATAGTTTTGGATATACAAGTCTGGTATATCTGTTGTTAAAGTAGTTCATGTTTTTGACGTGATTGTAAATGTTTTTTTCAATTTCCACTTATTTTAGTATTTAAAAATAGATTATTTTTATATACTAATGTTATACCCTGAGATGTGTTAAACTCCCTTATCGTTTCAAGTATATATTTTTTCTTGTCTTATTACAATACCTAGACTCATTAGTACAAATGAAGCTGTGAGGGCAGTTATCATTGACTAATTAACAAAGTTAGGAAACTACTAAATATAATGTTGCCTGTGGGTTTTTTTTAAATGTCCGTTATCAGGTTGAAGAAGTTCTACACACATAAATATGACAACTTAAATGGATTGCACCAATTCCTTAAAAATCATAAACTGCCAAATCTCACCAATATGAAATACATAACCTGAATAGAATTATAATTGTTAAAGAAATTAAACTCACAATTTAAAACCTTCTCAAAAAACACATCTCCAGGCTATGAGAATTTCAATGGAGAATTTCATCAAACAATAAAGAATAACCTTAGCCAATTCTAAACCATTTCTTCCTGAAAATAAAAGGGAACACTTTTCAACTCATTTTATGAAATGAGTATTTCCTTGGTACTAAAAAAAAAAAGAAAAAGTTAAAAGACATTACAGAAAGAAGGAAAAAAACAAAACTATAGACTAGATATAAAACTCCTTAAAAATATTATCAAATCAAATAAAATCTAGCAATAAAGTATGTTTTTGACTGGGAATGCAAGGGTAGTGATATATCCAAAAATTAAGTTATATAATCCACTATATTAACATAGAAAGGTAAACCACATGATCATATCAAATGATGCAGAAAAAGTAGTTTATAAAATCCATACCCATTCATGATAACTCTCAGTGAACTATAAATAAAAGGGAAATTTCTAAACCTGATACAAAAGGCATCTTCCAAAAACTACATGTAACATTTGCCAAAAACATGGATTCATAACTCATATGACAACCAAAATAAATACCAAATGACTCAAAGATTAAATGAAAAAGAAATATATGTACAAGTATTAGAACAAAACAAAGGTAAATACATTATGATGCCAAATCTAGAAACACTGACATGAGAGTAATATTATGACTTTTTTTAAGTCATTGCAAGAAACATCATAAGTAATTTAAAATACAAATGAAAGAATCAGAAAAGGAATAGATACATGTATATGTATAACTGAATCACTTTGCTGTACACTTGAAACTAACACAACATTGTTAATCAACTGTGCTCCAATACAAAATAAGTTTAAAAAAAAAAAGAAAGAAAAAATAATAAATGAAATAAAATACAAATGACAATCTAGGAGATAATATCTCTTTAAACATATGGAATATCCAATGCTTTATTCATAAAAGAAATGTGAATGAAAATGATATTGTGGTGTCATTCCTTGCCTGAGAGTGGTAGAAATTTAAATAATTGACAATTCACTATGTTGGCAGGCAAACAGAAAATACATTGGAGGGGAATTTGGCAATACCCAAAATGACATTTGCATTTGAACAAGCAATATAACTTATAGAATCTTTCTAGGAATCCTTCTAGGAATTTATCTAGAAGACATATGCGTCTCTTAAAATACAGTACTCCAAGTTCATGAATTTCATCACCAATAGCAAAACATTAGAAACAATCAAAATGCCCAACCATAGAAAACAATAAATTATGGTACATCTCTATGAAAGAGTACTATGCAGCCAGAAAATGGATGAATAACATCTATATAAACTGATATGTAGTGGTTACCCAGATAGGTTGTTAAGTGAACAAAAGCCATGATCTTTAAAATACTTTAATAAAGAAATAAGCAAACAACAACTGAATAAAGCAAAAGTGGTAAAATCTTCATTATTTTAGCATTTCTATTTCCATCTTATTCTTGCTTCATTAAGTATTTTTGACATTTCTCATGCTAAAAAAAATTAAAACCTAGGAATTTAAAAATCATATACAATAGTTTTATTCACTCTGAAAGTTTCCTTCTATTTACATATGATTAGATCTACAATTTCAAGCAAAGAAATCATAAGTCTTTAGCTACCCACTTTTCCTTCCCTAAGGTTTCAAATGGAAAAGAAACACTTGAAAGATGTATAATTTGATATCTAAGCAGGGTTTGTTTTCAATCTAGGTTGGCAGAGAATTATTCAATTGAAAAAGCAAGTTTTACCATCCTTTCACCCATGAGAATCTCTAGAGACCACTAGGTATGACTCTAGCAAGAGCATAGGACTGAGAACAGCTACCCTAAGGAATGGAAACATTTGCTCTGCAGTTCTCTTTAGAAAAAAATTCAATGACTTCACTTTGGCAAAAGGCCTCTCATTTTAAAAGCATGGCTAGATAATGGGACTTACCAAATTTAATTCTCCTCATGGAAAAGAAAATGTGAATGCTCAACACCAAACATTGGAGAAAAAATCTGTCTGTCAAGGAAAAAAAAGAAAAAAAAGAAAAAATAAAAAGACCTCCATCCCCAAGTTAAGTGAAACCTATGACTTTGGTGTATTTTTATAAACATAGAGTGTACTACTTAGAACTTAGGCATTGAGAAAAATGTAAAAAAAATCTTGAAACTTACTATTATAAAGAAAAAGTCCAAATTTTTTTTTAAAAAATTAAAAACTATAAAGGAAAAGTCCTCTGAATTTTTGAAAACTAGAGTTTATTTTTCTTTTAGTACCATGACCCAAGAGGGTAATTTCAAATGTTTCCCTTGCACTGAAATCGTGCTTCATGGCTCCTCTCAACCAGTTCCTGACAGATTTCCTACATTTTCCCTCAAGCGTTAAATATGCTCTTTAACATTTAAACTTTGACTTGTCTTGCTTCATCCTACAAAAGCTGTGATTCTATTGGATTGGAGGGATTATGGAGGGAAGTATTCCACAAGTCCTTTTTAGTTTATCAGAAACAATCATCATAGATCTTATGACCTTTCTGGCATTTCTAACTGGAGAGTATCACAAACTTAAGTCCTTCGGACACGAGCCTATCCTGCCCACCACCCCACCCCACCCGCCCCGTGCCTTCCTCATGGCCTCACTATGCACTCTCATCACACCCTGGACTTCTACTTAGTTGGCTGTCTATAGCATTAGATTATGAACCTCTTAAGGACGGGTAATCTGTCTTATTTTTTCATGATCTATACCAGCCACAGGTACTTAACAAATATTTTAAATATCAATACATAAATAAATGTATTGGAATCTTAAGTAAGTGGCTGATAGAAACATTCCTCCTACATCTACAGGGCTTGGTGTTTCTCTTGGCAACCGCTCCTGCCCTCGGATAGTCGCAGAGCACACCACGGCCAGGAGCCACCACTAACCCCTGCCCTTCTCCCCTTTTGCCATTCAGGGCAAGCCTGTGTTAGCAGGATTCATGGGAAAAGGTGGAAACGAAAGAGGGACACATTTGCTCCTAAAACCTCCCCTTTAGCTCTGTTCCCAGTGCAGCCAGTGGTTGTGTCATTGGCAATTTCCTTCTGTTGGATTCCTTATCTCCTACTCTTTTCCACTTAACACAAAAAGGAATTTTTTTTTTTTACTGTGAAATGGAGTTGAATATTACTACCTGTCAGTAAAACTGTTTGTGAAGCAAAATTTGAGGCAGTATTCACACAGTAATAAGCATCCAGAATAGCTATAAACTCCTTAAAAAAGCAATTTGGGAGCTAACAATAATAGCAATAATTAACATTTATTGAGTACTTAATATGCGCCAGATATTTGGTTAGGCAGTTTACATTTACTCCTCTAAGCAATTTTTTGAGATAAGTATTATTACCTTTTACAGATGTGGAAGCAATCACATAGCTAGCATTCGAAATAGGTTTATCACATCACAGTACACTCACTTAAACACAGGCAGCTGGAAACCCATAAAGTAGTCATGGAAAAGAGGCACTGGTTTGCCCAAATACAGTATAGCTGAGGCATCATTTTGATCCTAAGACACTCATGGGGGGAAAAAAAGAGTGAAGGACATGGATTTGGGGTTAAATATTGCTACACCACTGGAGCTGTTCTAAGGAATGTGGGACTCCAGTATACTGGAGCCCAGTATATTGATGTAGTACCTAAAGCAACCAGAGAAAAAAGAACAAACAAAACCCCAAATTAGTAGAAGGAAAGAAATCATAAAGATCGTGTCCCTTAAAAAACACTACCCATGCAAGCAGCTGAAAGAAGTCTGGTGCTGTTTTCTGTGGTACGCAGTTACTTCCTAGATTTTTACCAATAATTCCAGCCATTTATTTCTATAGAATAATACCCTCTGTTATCAGTCATAATTGTTTTATTGATTATTGAAGTTAACATTGAATCCAAATATTCTTTCACATCTTTAATTTTACATACTTGAATACCTAAGGTACTTACCTAGAAACGTTTCAGTATCTTCCAGTAATTTGATTTATTACACCCAGTGCCATAATATTATAATCTCAACATATAATGGTCTGTTCTTTAAAGCAAGTCTTAAGTCCTAAAAAGAAAAAACAACAACAAAAACTGAAAGACCTATGTCATCTATTTAGATTTTTAACTGATTTAGATTAATATGAATATCGGGCTTAGTGATGTCTATCATGCTTTTTCTGCTATGATTCTCCAAAACGTTCTAGATCAATTTTAAGAAAGCTAAGCCTCTTGTCCTCCTAAGCTCTTCATTATTTTGTGAATCAATATCTGTTCTTTTAAAACCTCCTTTAAAATAGCATAGAAAGTCACATTTCTCTTCCTATATCTTCCAATATATTGCCCTAAGTTTGAATGAAAAACAAACCCTTTTTTAATATTATCATAATTTACATTTCTTAATTAAGTGATATATCCCAGTGGCAGTGGGAATGGGGCATTTGGGAAGGACAGGAGGAAACATTTTGATCGGAAAGTACCAAGTGGAAATAAACATAAAGACAGCAGTAAAACTACATTGCTGACTTGAGAGGGATTAGAAGAGCCATAAAGTTCACAGAACAGTGTCTGGCACATGATGCCACCAATAAATATTTCAAATTCATCATATACATAGCTATGACAAAGCATTCAGAGAAGTTATTACAAATATTCAACAAGAGATATTTTTTTCATTCTAATACTTACCAAATATTTTATTACAGGCCCCAAATTGATCCAAGAGAAATATAAATATTTATTAATTTATTTTGCAATCAGAAAAGAGAATTAAAGGACATCAGATTAAGTTAAGCATGCAACATACCCACATACATTCTAATTATGGATGTAGGAATTAATTACTATTGACCACTGTGTTTATCTGAGTATATAAAATCAGAGTAAAATAAAAGAGGGTTGAGTAAATTATAAATAATGACCATATACAGAGGTATTAAGTTAATTTACCATTTTATTCATGTAATAAGCTGGATGATAAGTTTAGCACATGTTCACAGCTTATATATATTTCTCATTAGTTTCACTTAAAGGAAGATAATACACTACCAGGTGAATAGAACTTTAATATACATTAAAGTTAAACTTTAAATTTCTTTAGCTATAGAAATCATAAAATGCCCTTGAATGCATCAACTCCTTTAAAATAAAGAGCTGTCTCATAAAATGTTAGTGACAAAAATGTGATTTAAAAAAAAAATTCATAAAACATGTACCTCTGTGTGATTCATAATTTTAAGAAGAATTTAAAATAACTCCAAAGGTATTGATTTTGTCCATCATTTCATAAAAACTAAAACTTCAATTTCATAATATACAAAGGAATAATGTTTTTAAATAATGCAGCTAACAAGAACTTTTTGTGTCCTCCAATCTCAATAAAAGAATAAATCCATCTGTTTAAGATGACACTTAAATTTATTTTCTTAAATTAACAAATGTGAATATTTTCATTTTTTAATTATAACCTTTCATTGGCCATCTAGACAGTGTTATCTATGCATTTTGATGTATTGTATTAATAACGTCTTGAGGTATGTTTTGGTTTAACTAGGTATTGTTAAAGGTGACCTTTTGGTTTGATTGTTTAGCTGACTTTGGTGCTAATAAGATAAAGAAGGAGGTGTCTAATGAACATTGTGTATGGAAATAATGATAGATGGCTTATTTGGAATTCTACAGACGTGGCACTGCCAAGCCTGCTGAGGAGTCTTTGGAACCTAACTAATTTTAGAGAGAGGTTTTATTGATTACACAGAGACAGGGCACGTTTTAATCATTTTTACAGCACTGCAATGCCTGAGGTACCAAAATCCATTAAACAAGGATTATAAACTTTGTTTTAAACTGGATCCTAAATTGTTTCTTGATGTATAGTCAACAACAGCTCTGTAAGATCAATCACAGTTACTAAGGCTTATTTAAAATGAACTTGTTTAATTTTAATTGCTCATATGCCTAACCCTTTGAGGTATAGCCATTCATGAAGCTAAATTACTTTTCTCCCAGATAGGAGTTTCATTTTTGTTTACAATTGCATCACTTCTTTCCTAAGGCCCCCAACATACTCTACTTTTTACACTTCTACTTTTAATTTACTCTTGCTATCCTTAAAAATGTACTGAAAATGATGCCTAGATATGACATTTTTGGTCATTCTCTACACCTTATAATCTCCCTAGGGAATAGAAATTCCCTAGAAAATCATGTGAGTTGAGTGTTCAAATATATTATGTTACTACATACAGGCAGATATGCAAATATATCATGTGGCTGTATTCTTACAGAATCTTAATAGTTTAACTAGAGTACCTTATACCTGGGAACAAACATATTTCATTTTCAAATGGAATATAAATTGTCTAGTTTTAAATAGGTACTTTTATGTGTTTGATATTAAGATGTATATCTTAATATTTATAAAAATGTAGAAGATTATAAATCAATACCCATATTCTATGACATACGAGAGAACAAGGGAGAGAAAATAAACATGTGAGCATAACTTACGTGGGAATAGAGTGACTTTAACAGCCAGAAGACCTGGAGTAGAGATCTAGGTTCCCACTAAATAATTATATGACCCAGCAAGTTAGTTAATACCTTTGGGCCTCCATTTCTATATCTGTAAAATAAAAATAAAATAGAAATAAAATAAAGATAGTGAAATTTGAATCTCATTATGGCAATACATCTGACAATGGTTTTGCTGAGAATGTTTTAGAAAATTAAATGTCCGTTATTACTGTACATGTATAAACACACATATATGCTGACTCACATATATGAGCTACTCAATTTGCCAAAGGCTTGACAATTACACAAATAACAATAATGAGGAAAGAGGTGAGAGAAAAAAGTGCAGTATGGGGGAGATTTGTCTAATTTTTAAATTATATATTTTATGTTAAAATGATCTTCATGTGTTTTCAAAGCTGTAGGTTTGAAATAACTAAACCAACACTTAAAATTTCAGTCTCACTAGGTTAATAGTAAGCTAAGCACTAAAACTGCATTATTACAAAATATATCCATTACATGTGTATATAGTCAAACCTTAATTAACTGTTCTTCAACTCTCTAGCTTCAACACAATCAAAATGTTTAAAAATTGACTTCAATGTTTTGAATTTCAAATGAAGTTGATTACCACTGCTGGTGACATATCCTTAAACATAAATTGGGTGGGAAAATTATTAGCATTATCATATTTAATAATATGTATATTACTTCATTTCTTGAATATCAAAGTTTGCTGACTTATACATTAATTACAATTATGAATCACTGATTATTCTGATTAAACTATTTAGGATGCAAGAATTAAATGTCAACGTTAGATTCAAGTTTTTCCAATTTTGGGTCTTTAAAGGCATTGTAAGCTAACATCAGTAAAATACTCTTTCAATTTCCTCAAGGAAAGAAAGAAGTATAGTGTGACATGATGTATCAGTTAGTGTTTGTTAACTGATAACCACCCACCCCAAAACATATTGTATATTACACAAATACAACACTTATTATTTCTCATAGTGCTTATGGTTGGTTGAGTAATTCTTTTGGTCAGAAGCAGCTAAGCTGAGCCTGGACATCTAGGATCACATCACTCACATGTCTGGGGCCTCAACTGGAATGGCTGGTGACTCTCTCTACCTGGTCTGTCATCCTCCAGTAGACTAGCTGAGGCCACTTTACATGATGACAGAAGTATTTCCAGGAACAAGAGTAGACAATTCCCAAAGTGTTAAGAAGTTTTCAAACTACTTTTTATGTCATCTATGCTATTGTCCCATTTAGCAAGTCACATGGCCACGAGCTGTCAGTGTGGGAGGGGACTACCAAAGGATGTGGGTACAGGGAGGAGGCATGAATTGAGGTGCAGCATGATACAGACTACTGCACAAAGCAGAATGTAGTGCTCTTATAATGTTTTATATATTCACGTGTAACAAATACTGTTGGTGTTCATCCAGATCCCTTTTAACAGATCAGCATCTTTATTCCCCAGCTGCCTCCTAAAACCTTGGGCTTTTGATTAGCTGGTTTGAATTGCTCATTTTTAAAATTATCTGCAAACAAAATAATTCTTGCCATTACACTACTATTTCTGCAATCCTTTCTTTATAAAATAATATATACACAACCAAAAGAATTCTGACTATTACTCTATTACTGCTGCTATCCTTCCTTTATACAAAAATAGATACATGATCAAAAGGATTCTGACTAGTACTTTATTATTTTTTCTTCCTTTATATAAAAATGGATACACAATTGCTACAAAGTCTATCTTAAGTATTTAGTATACTGTCCATTTTTTAAAATGTAAATAAATATTTACTATCTCATTTTATTTCTCTTATTCTCTTTTTGTATAAGTTAAGCCTATTCTTAAGCATTACAGTGGGTCACGTTTATCTGTATTATGACAAATCAGGAAAGTAAAATCAAAATCCTTGCCAAGACCAAATGATGAAAACAACTGGTACCAAAGAACTAAGAAGATATTTTATTTTTAATATAATTATTAAGAAAAAAATAATACATAATAAAAAGCAGAAATATCATAGCACTATCATAGAATTTGAGAAAGTTAAAAGTAAAACAAATTTTTTGGAATTAAAAAGATTTAAATATGTTTTTCCAAAACAATATTTTATAATAAGCATCTGTGAAATTAAAGAAAATACTATAGTACATGGATCTTTTTTAGCTCCTCAGTTGTAAATGCAAACAAAGAATGGATATAGTAATAATGTAGTACTCTAGTTACTTCTATTTTGCTGTATAAAAACTCTTTTCTTCCCCTTTGAGACTCTTCCATTCCAACATCAACTTCAAAATATATATAGTTCATATAAGATATCACTCTTCTCTTTTTATTTATTCAATTTTAGATCTTCATAGATCTATATATACCTCTGCATTGTAACCTTATATTTGTGGCTTAATTTGTCCAACATTATCTTGAAAACTTTTGTCACTTGAGATGATTTTCTTATTTCATTTTAAATAAATCAAGAATAACATGGCTAGGGGGCTTCCCTGGTGGCACAGTGGTTGAGAGTCTGCCTGCTGATGCAGGGGACACGGGTTCTTGTCCCGGTCCGGGAGGATCCCACATGCCGCGGAGCGGCTGGGCCCGTGAGCCATGGCCGCTGAGCCTGCGCGTCCGGAGCCTGTGCTCCACAACGGGAGAGGGCACAACAGTGAGAGGCCCGCGCACTGAAAAAAAAAAAAAAAAAAAAAAGAATAACATGGCTATAAAAAGAATTACACACCACAACAAACTGGGACTTATCCTAGGTATGCAAGACTGGTTCGACATTCAAAATTCAATTAATATAATCCATCCCATAAATACACTAACAAAGAAAAAATACACAATCATACCAGTAGATTCAGAAAAAAAGCATTAGACAAAATACAACACTTATTCATAATAAAAACTCTTGGTAAACTGGGAATAGAAGGAGACTTCCTCAACTTGGTAAAAAAAAATCTGCACAAATCTTACAGCTAACATCATACTTAATAGTGAGAAACTAGAAGCTTTCCTACTAAGATCAGAAACAAGGCAGGGATATACCCTCTTGCCACTCCTTTTCAACACTGTACTGGAAGCCCTAGCTAATACAACAAGATAAAAAAAGGAAATGAGAAATATACAGAGATATAAAACTGTCTTTGCTTAGAGATGACATGACATGTAGGAAATCCTAAATAATTGACAAAGTGGCCTGGAACTAAAAAGCAATTATAGAAAGTTTGCAAGATCAAAGATTAAATATATAATCACCTTCCCATACACCAGCAATAAACAAATGGAATTTGAAATTTAAAAACACAATATCATTTAAATTAGCACCTAAAAGTGTAATATTTAGATATAAACTAACAAAATATATGCAAAATATTTATGAGGAACACTACAAAATGTGATGAATGAAATTAAAGAACTAGATAAATGGAGAACTATTCTTTGTCCATGGATAGGAAGAATCAATATTGTCAAGATATCAGTTTTTCCCAATTTGACCTATATATTCAATATAATCCCAATCAAAATCCCAGCAAGTTATTTTATGGATATGGAGAAACTGATTCTAAAGTTGATACATTGAGGCAAAAACCCAGAATAGCCAATACAATACTGAAAGAGAAGAACAAAGTTGGAGGACTGATGTTACTTGACTTCAAGACTTAATCTAAAGTTACAGTAATCAAGACGGTGTGGTATTGGTGAAAGAACAGTCAAATAGATCAATGGATCAGAATAGAGAGCCTAGAAATAGACCCATATAAATACAATCAACTCATCTTTGATAAAGGAGAAAAGGCAGTACAATGGAGCAAACGGTCTTTTCAACAAATGGTGGTGGTACCATTTCCTTATGCCAGACATCCACACGCAAAAAAATGAATCTAGATACAGACTATACAACTCCTAGAAGATAACATAGGAGAAAATCTAGATGACTTTGTGTTTGTTGATGACATAAAACACCAAGGGTTCCATCCATGAAAGAAAGAATTGATGTGGGACTTCATTAAAATTAAAAATTTCTGCTCTGCAAAAATCACTGTCAAGAGAATGAGAAGACAAGTCATAGATTGGGAGAAAATATTTGCAAAAGACACATCTGATAAAGAACTGTTATCCAAAATATACAAAACCCCCTAAAACTCAAAGATAAGGAAACTAAAAGCCTAATTAAAAAATGGGCCAAAGGCCTTTAAAGACACCAAGGAAAATATACACATTACAAATCAGCATATGAAAAGATGCTCCACATTCTATGTCATCAGGGAACTGCTAATTAAAATAATAATGAGATACCATTACACAACCACAGGCTACCTCATCTTATTGTGATTTGCTTTATTGTGCAGATAATGCACTTTTTACAAATTGAATATTTGTGACAAGCCTGCATTGAGCAAGTCCCTTGGTGCCATTTTTCTAACAATATTTGATTACTTCATCTCTCTATGTCACATTTTGGTAATTCTCACAATTTTTCAACATTTTTCATTATTATTATATTTGTTATGGTGATTGGTGATCAGTGATCTTTGATGTTACTATTGCAAAAAAGTACAACTCACTGAAGGCTCAGATGATGGTTTAGCATTTTTTAAGCAACAAAGATTTAAAAATTGTGGTATGTACATTGTTTTTTAAACATAATTCTATTGTACAGTTAACAGACTACAGAATAATATAATGTACCTTTCATAAACACTTGGAAATTTAAAAAATGATTGTGACATGTTTTATTGCAATATTAGCTTTACTGCAGTGGTCTGGAACCAAACCTGCAATACCTCTAAGGAATGCCTATATTAGAACAGCCAAATCCAGGACACAGACAACACCAAATGTTGGGGGTGATATATAATAACAGGACCCTTCACTCATTGCTGGTGGGAATACAAAATCATACAGACTCTTTGGAAGGCAATTTGGAGCTTTCTTACAAAACCGAACATACTCTTACCATAAGATCCAGCAATCACACTCTTTTGTATTTACTCAAAGGGACTGAAATCTTATGTCCACGCAAAAACCTGCACATGGATGTTTATAGCAGCTAAATTCATAATTGCCAAAACTTGGAAGCAATCAAGATGTCCTTCAGTAGGTGAATAGAAAAATAAACAGTGGTACCTCCAGACAATGGAATATTATTCAGCACTAAAAAGAAATGAGCTTTCAAGCAATGAAAATACATGTAGGAAACTTAAATGCATATTACTAAGTGAAAGAAGCCAATCTGAAAAGACTACATACTGTATAAATCCAATTATATAACATCCTAGATAAGGCAAAACTATGGAGACAGTAAAAAGATCAGTGGTTGCCAGAAGTTAGAGAGAAAGTATAGATGAAAAGGCAGAGCACAGAAGATTTTTAGGGCAGTGAAACTACTCTGTATGATACCATAATGGTGAATACATGTCATTATACATTTGTCCAAAGCCATAGAATTTATAACACCAAGAGTGAACCTTATTGTAAACTATGGACTCTGGATGATAACAATGTGTCGATCAATGGAGATTCAATTCTAGCAAATATATAGCTGTAGTAGAGGATGTTCATAATGGGAGGAGCTATGAATGTATGGGGGCAAGGGGTTTAATGGGATATCTGTACTTTCTACTCAATTTTGCTGTGAGCCTAAAACTGCTCTAAAAGTAAAGTGTATTTTAAAATGATAAAAATTTTAAAAAGAATAATATAGATAAATTTTTCTTAAGACTTTTTGTCCTATTAAGCCAGGTCGTGCCACTGTGCTACAAATTAAAATTTCTATAGTGAATAACTTCATGATAGTTTTGTTTGGAAAGCAAGTTTGTTAGGAAATAAACATCTTAAATTTCCATGGTTTTTTCCTTATAAATGCCATTTTACTACATATAAAACATGACTAAATGTAAAGCAAATATATCTGTATTAAAGCTTCCAAGGGAGTTTAGAATGTCCAACTAATTTGTTTCTGAAAATTAATGAGAACAAGGAGTTTAAAATTCACCCAGAAATACTCCAAGACAACTCTTTTGAAACCATGTCTCTAAAAAGGTTAAAAAATTATTTCTCTCCTCAAATTTAAATTCTCTAACTGTACAGCTTGTAGGTGTCAGGGCTCTAGGTTATTAGCTAACTCCAGCCTATTGTGGTTGTATGGATAGTCCCCCAATAACTATTATTTTATCCTTCCATAAACACTGTTAAAGGCACAAGAGACAAAGTCAGGAAAAGTCAACATCATTATACTGTTTTTTTTTTTAAGAATATTGTTTCGCATCATACGTGAAACATTAATCACATCTGATTCACAGCCTTAGTTTCCTAGTTTGGGAAACTGATATGCACATTTAACTAAGGTCTCAAGGACCTTCCTTGCCTACCCTGGATGTAATTTACACAGCTAGAAAGGTGCAAACCCAGAAACTGAACCTGAGCTCTCCCATCTCTCATCCAGCACAGTTTAAAATACATTGTGGGTCTTCAGAGTTTAAGAAACATGGCTAGCACTCTGAGCTTGAACATGGCGGAGGAGTAAGACGTGGAGCTCACCTTCCTCCCCACAAATACATCAGAAATACATCTACATGTGGAAAAACTCCTACAGAACACCTACTAAACGCTGGCAGAAGACCTCAGACCTCCCAAAAGGTAAGAAACTCCCCACATACCTGGGTAGGGCAAAAGAAAAAACAGAGACAAAAGAATATGGACGGGACCTGCACCAGTGGGAGGGAGCTGTGAAGGAGGAAAGTTTTCCACACACTAAGAAGCCCCTTTGGGGACGGAGACTGCGGGTGACGGAGGGGGAAGCTTCGGAGACACGGAGGAGAGTGCAACAGCAGGGGTGCGGAGGGCAAAGTAGAGAGATTCCCGCACGGAGGATCGGTGCCGACCAGCACTCACCAGACCGAGAGGAGTGTCGGCTCACCCGCCGGAGCGGGCGGGGGCTGGGAGCTGAGGCTCGTGCTTCAGTCGGAGCACAGGGAGAGGACTGGGGTTGTCTCGTGAACACAGCTTGAAGGGGGCTAGTGCACCAAGGCCACCCAGGAGGGAGTCCGGGAAAAGGTCTGTACCTGCCGAAGAGACAACAGACTTTTTCTTCCCTCTTTGTTTCCTGGTGCGTGAGGAGAGGGGATTAAGAGCGCCCCTTAAAAGGAACTCCAGAGACGGGCACAAGCCGCGGCTAACAGCGTGGACCCCAGCGACGGGCATGAGACGCTAAGGCTGCTGCTGCCACCAAGAAGCCTGTGTGCGAGCACAGGTCACTCTCCACACAGCTCCTCCTGGGAGCTTGTGCAGCCCGCCACTGCCAGGGTCCCGTGATCCAGGGACAACTTCCGGGAGAACGCATGGCGCGCCGCAGGCTGGTGCAACGTCACGCTGGCCTCTGCCGCCTCAGGCTCACCCCGCACGCTGTACTCCTCCCTCCCCCCAGCCTGCGTGAGCCAGAGCCCCCGAAGCAGCTGCTTCTTTAACCCCTACCTGTCTGAGCGAAGAACAGACGCCCTCAGGCGACCTACACACAGAGGTGGGTCCAAATACAAAGCAGAGCCCCAGGAGCCGTGGGAACAAAGAAGAGAAAGGGAAATTTCTCCCAGCAGCCTCAGGAGCAGCGGATTAAAGCTCCACAATCAACTTGATATACCCTGCATCTGTGGAATACCTGAATAGACAACAAATCATCCCAAACTGAGGAGGTGGACTTTGGGAGCAACGACATATATATTTTTTCCCCCTTTTCCTTTTTTGTGACTGTGCATGTGTATGCTTCTCTGTGTTATTTTGTCTGTATAGCTTTGCTTTTACCATTTGTCCTAGGGTTCTGTCTGTCTAGTTTTTGTTGTTGTTGTTCTTGTTGTTTTAGTATAGATTTTAGCACTTGTTATCATTGGTGGATTTGTTTTTTGGGGTTTTTTTTTATTATTACATATAAAAATTTTAATAACATTTTTATTTTGATATTTTATTTTATTTTATCTTCTTCTTTCTTTCTTTCTTTGCTTTCTCCCTATTGTTCTGACCCATGTGGATGGCAGGCCCTTGGTGATCCAGCCAGGCATCAGGGCTGTGCCTCTGACATGAGAGAGCCAAGTTCAGGACACTGGTCCACAAGAGACCTCCCAGCTCCATGTAATATCAAATGGAGAAAATCCCCCAGAGATCTCCATCTCAATGCCAAGACCCAACTCCACTCAATAACCAGCAAGCTACAGTGCTGGACACCATATGCCAAACAACTAGCAAGACAGGAACACAAGCCCATCCATTAGCACAGAGGCTGCCTAAAATCATAATAAGTCCACAGACACTCCAAAACACACCATCAGACATGGACCTGCCCACCAGAAAGACAAGATCCAGCCTCATCCACCAGAACACAGGCACTAGTTCCCTCCACCAGGAATCCTACACAACCCACTGAACCAACTTTAGCCACTGGGGGCAGACACCAAAACAACGGGAATTACGAACATGCAGCTTGCAAAAACAAGACCCCAAACACAGTAAGTTACACAAAATGAGAAGATAGAGGAACTTGCAGCAGATGAAGGAGCAAGGCAAAAACCCACCAGAACAAATGAAGAAGAAATAGGCAGTCTACCTGAAAAAGAATTCAGAATAATGATAGTAAAGATGATCCAAAATCTTGGAAATAGAATGGATAAAATAAAAAAAAGTTTAACAAGGACCTAGAAGAACTAAAGAGCAAAGAAACAGTGATGAACAGCACAATAAATAAAATTAAAAATTCTCAAGAAGGGATCGATAGCAGAATAACGGAGGCAGAAGACCAGTAAGTGACCTGGAAGATAAAATACTGGAAATAATTACTGCAGAGCAGAATAAAGAAAAAAGAATGAAAAGAATTGAGGACAGTCTCAGAGACCTCTGGGACAACATTAAATGCACAAACATTCGAATTATAGGGGTTGCAGAAGAAGAGGAGAAAAAGAAAGGGACTGAGAAAATATTTGAAGAGATTATAGTTGAAAACTTCCCTAATATGAGAAAGGAAATAGTTAATAAAGTCCAGGAATCACAGAGTCCCATACAGGATAAATCCAAGGAGAAACATGCCAAGACACATATTAATCAAACTATCAAAAATTAAATACAAAGAAAAAAAATTAAAACAGCAAGGGAAAAACAACAAATAACACACAAGGGAATCCCCATAAGGTTAACAGCTGACCTTTCAGCAGAAACTCTGCAAGGCAAAAGGGAGTGGCAGGACATACTTAAAGTGATGAAGGAGAAAAACCTACAACCAAGATTGCTCTACCCAGCAAGGATCTCATTCGGATTTGACAGAGAAATTAAAAGTGTTAGAGACAAGTAAAAGCTAAGAGAATTCAGCACCATCAAACCAGCTCTACAACAAATGCTAAAGGAACTTCTCTAAGTGGGAAACATGAGAAGAAAGGGACCTACCAAAACAATTAAGAAAATGGTCATAGGAACACACATATCGATAATTACCTTAAACGTGAATGGATTAAATGCTCTAACCAAAAGACACAGGCTTGCTGAATGGATACAAAAACAAGACCCATATATATGCTGTCTACAAGAGACCCACTTCAGACCTAGGGACACATACAGATGGAAAGTGAGGGGATGGAAAAACATATTCCATGCAAATGGAAATCAAAAGAAACCTGGAGTAGCAATTCTCATATCAGACAAAATAGATTTTAAAACAAAGACTATTACAAGAGACAAAGAAGGACACTAAATAATGATCAAGGAATCAATCCAAGAAGAAGATATGACATTTGTAAATATTTATGCGCCCAAAATAGGAGCACCTCAATACATAAGGAAAAACTTAACAGCCATAAAAGGGGAAATCGACAGTAACACAATCATAGTAGGGGACTTTAACACCACACTTTCACCAACGGATAGATCATCCAAAAGGAAAATAAATAAGGAAGCACAAGCTTTAAATGATACATTAAACAAGATGGACTTAATTGATATTTATAGGACATTCCATCCAAAAACAACAGAATACACTTTCTTCTCAAGTGGTCATGGAACATTCTCCAGGCTAGATCATATCTTGGGTCATAAATCAAGCCTTGGTAAATTTTAAAAAATTGAAATTGTATCAAGTTTCTTTTTCAACTACAATGCTATGAGACTAGATATCAACTACAGGAAAAAAATCTGTAAAAAATACAAACACATGGAGGCTAAACAATACACTACTTAATAACCAAGAGATCACTGTAGAAATCAAAGAGGAAATCAAAAAATGCCTAGAAACAAATGACAATGAAAACACAAGGGTACAAAACCTATGGGATGCAGCAAAGGCAGTTCTAAGAGGGGAGTTTATAGCAATACAATCCTACCTTAAGAAACAAGAGACATCTGAAATAAACAACCTAAATTTACACCTAAAGCAATTAGAGAAAGAAGAACAAAAAAACCCAAAGTTAGCAGAAGGAAAGAAATCATAAAGATCACATCAGAAATAAATAAAAAAGAAATGAAGGAAACAATAGCAAACATCAATAAAACTAAAAGCTGGGTTTTTGAGAAGATAAACAAAATTGATAAAACATTAGCCAGACTCATCAAGAAAAAAAGGAAGAAGACTCAAATCAATATAATTAGAAATGAAAAAGAAGTAACAATGGACAGCACAGAAATATCAAGGATCATGAGACATTACTACAAGCAACTATATGCCAATAAAATGGACAACCTGGAAGAAATGGACAAATTCTTAGAAATGCACAACATTCTGAGACTGAACCAGGAAGAAATAGAAAATATGAACAGACCAATCACAAGCACTGAAATCGAAACTGTGATTAAAACTCTTCCAATAGGGCTTCCCTGGTGGCACAGTGGTTGAGAGTCCGCCTGCCGATGCAGGGGACACAGGTTTGTGCACCGATCCGGGAAGATCCCAAATGCCACGGAGCAGCTCGGCCCATCAGTCATAGCCACTGAGCCTGCGCGTCTGGAGCCTATGCTCTGCAATGGGAGAGGCCACAACAGTGAGAGGCCTGCATACTGCAAAAAAAAAAAAAAAAAAAGTCTTCAATCAGACAAAAGCCCAGGACCAGAAGTCTTCACAGGTGAATTCTATCAAACATTTAGAGAAGAGCTAACACCTATCCTTCTCAAACTCTTCCAAAATATAGCAGAGGGAGGAACACTCCCCAACTCATTCTGCAAGGCCACCATCACTGATACCAAATCCAGGCAAAGATGTCACAAAGAAAGAAAACTGAGGACAATATCACTGATGAACATGGATGCACAAATCCTCAACAAAATACTAGCAAACAGAATCCAACAGCACATTAAAAGGATCATATACCATGAACAAGTGGGGTTTATTCCAGGAATGCAAGCATTCTTCAATATCTCCAGATCAATCAATGTGATATACCATGTTAACAAGTTGAAGGAGAAAAACCATATGATCATCTCAATAAATGCAGAGAAAGCTTTCAAAAAAATTCAACACCAATTTGTGATAAAATCCATCCAGAAAGTGGGCGTAGAGGGAACTTTCCTCAACATAATAAAGGCCATATACGACAAACCCACAGCCAACATCGTCCTCAATGGTGAAAGACTGAAAGCATTTCCACTAATATCAGGAACAAGACAAGGTTGCCCACTCTCACCACTATTATTCAACATAGTTTTGGAAGTTTTAGCCACAGCAATCTGAAAAGAAAAAGAAATAAAATGAATCCAAATTGGAAAAGAAGAAGTAAAGCTGTCACTGTTTGTAGATGACATGACACTATACATAGAGAATCCTAAAGATGCTACCAGAAAACTACTAGAGCTAATCAATGAATTTGGTAAAGTAGCAGGATACAAAATTAATGCACAGAAATCTCTTGCATTCCTATACACTAATGATGAAAAATTTGAAAGTGAAATTAAGAAAACACTCCCATTTACCATTGCAAGAAAAAGAATAAAATATCGAGGAATAAACCTATCTAAGGAGACAAAAACGTGTATGCAGAAAACTATAAGACACTGATGAAAGAAATTAAAGATGATACCAACAGATGGAGAGATATACCATGTTCGTGGATTGGAAGAATCAACATTGTGAAAATGACTGTACTACGCAAAGCAATCTACAGATTCAATGCAATTGCTATCAAAGTGCCACTGGCATTCTTCACAGAACTAGAACAAAAAAATTCACAATTTGTATGGAAACACAAAAGGCCTCAAATAGCCAAAGCAATCTTGAGAAAGAAAAACAGAGCTGGAGGAATCAGGCTCCCAGACTTCAGACTATACTACAAAGCTACAGTAATCAAAGCAGTATGGTACTGGCACAAAAACAGAAATATAGATCAATGGAACAGGATAGAAAGCCCAGAGATAAACCCACTCACATATGGTCACCTTATCTTTGATAAAGGAGGCAAGAATATATAGTGGAGAAAAGACAGCCACTTTAAGAAGTGGTGCTGGGAAAACTGGACAGCTACATGTAAAAGAATGAAATTAGAACACTCCCTAACACCATACACAAAAACAAAGTCAAAATGGATTAAAGACCTAAATGTAAGGCCAGACACTATCAAACTCTTAGAGGAAAACATAGGCAGAACACTTTATGATATAAATCACAGGAAGATCCTTTTTGACCCACCTCCTAGATAAATGGAAATAAAAATAAAAATAAACAAATGGGACCTAATGAAACTTAAAACCTTTTGCACAGCAAAGGAAACCATAAACAAGACCAAAAGACAACCCTCAGAATAGGAGAAAATATTTACAAATGAAGCAACTGACAAAGGATTAATCTCCAAAATTTACAAGCAGCTCATGCAGCTCAATATCAAAGAAACAAATAACCCAATCCAAAAATGGGCAGAAGACCTAAATAGACATTTCTCCAAAGAAAGTATACAGATTGCCAACAAGCACATGAAAGAATGCTCAACATCATTAATCATTAGAGAAATGCAAATCAAAATTACAATGAGATATCATCTCACACCGGTCAGAATGGCCATCATCAAAATATCTACAAACAATAAATACTGGAGAGGGTGGGGAGAAAAGGGAACCCTCTTGCACTGTTGGTTGGAATGTAAATTGATACAGCCACTATAGATTACAGTATGGAGGTTCTTGAAAAATCTAAAAATAGAACTACCATACGACCCAGTAATCCCACTACTGGGCATATACCCAGAGAAAACCATAATTCAAAAAGTCATGTACCAAAATGTTCATTGCAGCTCTATTTACAATAGCCAGGACATAGAAGCAACCTAAGTGTCCACCGACGGATGAATGGATAAAGAAGATGTGGCACATATATACAATGGAATATTACTCAGCCATAAAGAGAAACAAAATTCAGTTATTTGTGGTGAGGTGGATGGACCTAGAGTCTGTCATACAGAGTGAAGTAAGTCAGAAAGAGAAAAACAAGTACCATATGCTAACACATATATGGAATCTAAAAAAAAAAAAAAAGTCATGAAGAACCTAGGGGTAAGATGGGAATAAGGACGTAGACCTACTAGAGAATGGACTTGAGGATACGGGGAGGGGGAAGTGTAAGCTGGGACAACGTGAGAGAGTGGCATGGACATACATACAGTACCACATGTAAAACAGATAGGTAGTGAGAAGTAGCCACATAGCACAGGGAGATCAGCTCAGTGCTTTGTGACCACCTAGAGGGTTGGGATAGGAAGGGTGGGAGGGAGGGAGATGCAAGAGGGAAGAGATATGGGAACATATGTCTATGTATAACTGATTCACTTTGTTATAAAACAGAAACTAAGAGATGATTGTAAAGCAATTATACTCCAATAAAGATGTTTAAAACGTAAATAAGTAAATAAAAATAAAATAAAATACATTGTGCTGACTGGTGTGGTTGGTGAAGACAAATCCCACAGGTATCTGAGTAGCATTCCCTCTGTTGACTATTCTGGTCCTTCTTGACTTCCTGGATACAACTTGCTCCTTCTTCCCCAGTTCTCTCCCTCTCCTGAGCAACTTCATCACCCTCAAAAAATGTTGGACTTCCTTCAGGTTTCATATACTTTTTCTCTATTTCTACCACCCACTCAATCACCTACAATTTCAATTATCACCAATTTGAAGATCACCATTAAATTTGTATTGGTAACATAGACCTCTCATCTAAGCTCTAGAACCATATATCAAACAATTTCCTCAGTGGTGACTAAGACATCCGAGAAGGCTTGCCACAATGTTTTTTTTTTTAATTTTTTATTAATTTTTATTTATTTAAATTAATTTATTTATTTTTGCTGTGTTGGGTCTTTGTTTCTGTGCAAGGGCTTTCTCTAGTTGTGGCAAGCGGGGGCAACTCCTCATCACGGTGCATGGGCCTCTCAATATCGCGGTCTCTCCTGTTGCGGAGCACAGGCTCCGGACGCACAGGCTCAGCGGCCATGGCTCACAGGCCCAGCCGCTCCGCGGCATGTGGGATCTTCCCGGAGTGGGGCACGAACCCATGTTCCCTGCATGGGCAGGCGGACTCTCAACCACTGCGCCACCAGGGAAGCCCCTGCCCCAATGTTTTGACTTATCATAGTATCTCCGACACCCAGCATAGCTCCTGGCACATAGTAGGTAGGCATTATTAAATGTAAAGTGAGTGAATGAATGAATGCACATTTTATAAAAATTAATCTGATTTCCATATTATATAAAGAAGAGAGATACTACTGGAGAGTCTGATTTAGTTTGAAGCCTCCAACAATCATTCAAATATGAAGTTATGAGGCTCTGAAATAGGATACTGAGTGTAGGAACAGAGTAAAAGGGGTCTAAAGAGTCATTGTTTAGAAGAGAGCTCTTACATGCCTATCTTGTGGCTTGTGCCATTACCTCTAGAGAGCACAATCTCTTTCCCTCCTCCTGTCTAAATTATTCCAGTCCTAGAAAGAGAGACTTAAATCCCACTTTTTCCATTAAATTTAATCTGCTTACCAGATCCCACATTATATTTTTCTTCTCTCAACTCTTATTAATATATATATATATAACTGTGTATATAGATACATACACACACAGAGAGAGAGCAGCAGGCACATGTAAAACTTAGTGCTGTTAATCACTACTTTCTTTGGCTTTAGGCAATTTTTTTTTATATTTCTGTGACTCGTCTTCATATCCTACAAGATTATTGTCAGGATTAAAATAAATAGAATAGCACATAAAATTCATTTTGCATAAAAGACACAGAACCTTCATTTCTACTGTACTTAAAATGAAGTTCATATACATTGGCAATTATTTTTTTCTCTAAATATTTCAGGTTTTTTTTCTCTAAATATTTCAGAGTGAGATATTTAATGAAGGCCCTATATGTCCTTGTAGTCTGCATGGCACACACTTTATACTTTATGCTTCTATAACTATCATTCTGCAGCTACATAACTCAACAAAAAATTTTAAACATCAAGACACATGCTTAAGCCGATGACAAAAGTGATTGAGCTTTAATAAAAGACAGATAGTAAAATAATCTAAACATACTTTTTTCAAAGTTCCTATGAGGTTAGTATTTCAATAAAATATTCACATACAACTCCAAGAATTTTAAGTATTTCACATGAAACCAAAGTACAGAAACTATTATAAAGCACATTTGTTATTTGGTTACAAACTATAAATTGTCTTCAGAAACCTGAAAGTTTCTGGTTTTTCCTACTGTCATGATGCTCCTATTCATCTCTCTACTATCCTGTAACTCACTCAGGCGTATAGGATTAGACTTCTAGTGAGTTGGAACCACATTTTACTGCATTTTGTCAGATGGCTCTTTGCTAAGCATCTACATGGAAATGTATGCAGAGTCTTTAGTTAGCAAACAGATAAGATTAAAAATTGATCAGTTAGTCACTTTTTTTTTTACAAATACCAGGCTTTATTATGTTTTACTCCTTGTTATTTAAATCTTAAGTCAGAAAATTTTTGTGTGAAGCAGAACATTCTGTGAGTTTGCTATTTAGACTTTTGTAGAGGAATCATCGAAGTGAAAAATTGGACCATCTTGTTACTGTCACATGATTTCGTATTAGCTGCTAACTTACATTGCCTTAAATTAAACATGTGGCACTGCCATACATTTCTTGTCACATTTTTCTCAAAAGTTCAGTTTTTTCTAAACATTAAGTTGCATTTATTGAAAGTAAGGCCCTAAAAGAACCATGAATTTGAGAGCTTTGGCCAACGTGAAAACTATGGCAGGATGGCATTTGCTCCTTGATGACCTGATGCCAGGTTCATGCACCCACTTCCAGAATACAAAGCTCCGTCATTGCTCAGCAGCTACTGACAAGGCCCAAACTCAAAATACTTGGAGAGTACACCAGAAAGATATTACATGATTCTGACTGGAATTAGTTAATTTTTTTAACTGTACAACTATATTAATAAGAATGTAAAATTGAAGATATTTTATGAATATCTTTGGTGCATTTAAAGGAAAAAGTATTAGAAATATCAATTAGTGAAGAAGATGAAGAGCTTGAGTTTTTAGCTATATCATGTATGTTGCATTTTTGTTTTAATATTTTTTTTTTTTTGCTTTATAACAAATTTAATCAGTTATACATATACATATGTTTCCATATCCCCTCCCTTTTGCGTCTCCCTCCCACCCTCCTTATCCCACCCCTCCAGGCGGTCACAAAGTACCGAGCTGATCTCCCTGTGCTATGCGGCTGCTTCCCACTAGCTATCTACCTCACGTTTGGTAGTGTATATATGTCCATGCCGCTCTTTCACTTTGTCACAGCTTACCCTTCCCCCTCCCCATATCCTCAAGTCCATTCTCTAGTAGGTCTGTGTCTTTATTCCTGTCTTACCCCTATGTTCTTCATGACATTTTTTTTTCTTAAATTCCATATATATGTGTTAGCATACAGTATTTGTCTTTCTCTTTCTGACTTACTTCACTCTGTATGACAGACTCTAGGTCTATCCACCTCATTACAAATAGCTCAATTTCATTTCTTTTTATGGCTGAGTAATATTCCATTGTATATATGTGCCACATCTTCTTTATCCATTCATCCGATGATGGACACTTAGGTTGTTTCCATCTCCGGGCTATTGTAAATAGGGCTGCTATGAACATTTTGGTACATGTCTCTTTTTGAATTATGGTTTTCTCAGGGTATATGCCCAGTAGTGGGATTGCTGGGTCATATGGTAGTTCTATTTGTAGTTTTTTAAGGAACCTCCATACCGTTCTCCATAGCGGCTGTACCAATTCACATTCCCACCAGCAGTGCAAGAGTGTTCCCTTTTTTCCACACCCTCTCCAGCATTTATTGTTTCTAGAGTTTTTGATGATGGCCATTCTGACTGGTGTGAGATGATATCTCATTGTAGTTTTGATTTGCATTTCTCTAATGAGTAAAGATGTTGAGCATCCTTTCATGTGTTTGTTGGCAGTCTGTATATCTTCTGTGGAGAAATGTCTACTTAGGTCTTCTGCCCATTTTTGGATTGGGTTGTTTGTTTTTTTGTTATTGAGCTGCATGAGCTGCTTATAAATTTTGGAGATTAATCCTTTGTCAGTTGCTTCATTTGCAAATATTTTCTCCCATTCTGAGGGTTGTCTTTTGGTCTTGTTTATGGTTTCCTTTGCTGTGCAAAAGCTTTTAAGTTTCATTAGGTCCCATGTGTTTATTTTTGTCTTTATTTCCATTTCTCTAGGAGGTGGGTCAAAAAGGATCTTGCTGTGATTTATGTCATAGAGTGTTCTGCCTATGTTTTCCTCTAAGAGTTTGATAGTGTCTGGCCTTACATTTAGGTCTTTAATCCATTTTGAGCTTATTTTTGTGTATGGTGTTAGGGAGTGATCTAATCTCATACTTTTACATGTCCCTATCCAGTTTTCCCAGCACCACTTATTGAAGAGACTGTCCTTTCTCCACTGTACATTCCTGCCTCCTTTATCAAAGATAAGGTGACCATATGTCCGTGGGTTTAACTCTGGGCTTTCTATCCTGTTCCATTGATCTATCTTTCTGTTTTTGTGCCAGTACCATACTGTCTTGATTACTGTAGCTTTGTAGTATAGTCTGAAGTCAGGGAGCCTGATTCCTCCAGCTCCATTTTTCGTTCTCAAGATTGCTTTGGCTATTCGGGGTCTTTTGTGTTTCCATACAAATTGTGAAATTTTTTGTTCTAGTTCTGTGAAAAATGCCAGTGGTAGTTTGATAGGGATTGCATTGAACCTGTAGATTGCTTTGGGTAGTAGAGTCATTTTCACAATGTTGATTCTTCCAATCCAAGAACAAGGTACATCTCTCCATCTATTTGTATCATCTTTAATTTCTTTCATCAGTGTCTTATAATTTTCTGCATACAGGTCTTTTGTCTCCTTAGGTAGGTTTATTCCTAGATATTTTATTCTTTTTGTTGCAATGGTAAATGGAAGTGTTTCCTTGATTTCACTTTCAGATTTTTCATCATCAGTATATAGGAATGCCAGAGATTTCTGTGCATTAATTTTGTATCCTGCAACTTTACCAAATTCGTTGATTAACTCTAGTAGTTTTCTGGTAGCATCTTTAGGATTCTCTATGTATAGTATCATGTCATCTGCAAACAGTGACAGCTTTACTTCTTCTTTTCCAATTTGGATTCCTTTTATTTCCTTTTCTTCTCTGATTGCTGTGGCTAAAACTTCCAAAACTAGGTTGAATAAGAGTGGTGAAAGTGGGCAACCTTGTCTAGTTCCTGATCTTAGTGGAAATGGTTTCAGTTTTTCACCATTGAGGACGATGCTGGCTGTGGGTTTGTCATATATGGCCTTTATTATGTTGAGGAAAGTTCCCTCTATGCCTACTTTCTGCAGGGTTTTTATCATAAATGGGTGTTGAATTTTGTCAAAAGCTTTCTCTGCATCTATTGAGATGATCATATGGTTTTTCTCCTTCAATTTGTTAATATGGTGTATCACGTTGATTCATTTGCGTATATTGAAGAATCCTTGCATTCCTGGAATAAACCCCACTTGATCATGGTGTATGATCCTTTTAATGTGCTGTTGGATTCTGTTTGCTAGTATTTTGTTGAGGATTTTTGCATCTATGTTCATCAGTGATATTGGCCTGTAGTTTTCTTTCTTTGTGACATCCTTGCCTGGTTTTGGTATCAAGGTGATGGTGGCCTCGTAGAATGAGTTTGGGAGTGTTCCTCCCTCTGCTATATTTTGGAAGAGTTTCAGAAGGATAGGTGTTAGCTCTTCTCTAAATGCTTGATAGAATTCGCCTGTGAAGCCATCTGGTCCTGGGCTTTTGTTTGTTGGAAGATTTTTAATCACAGTTTCAATTTCAGTGCTTGTGATTGGTCTGTTCATATTTTCTATTTCTTCCTGATTCAGTCTTGGCAGGTTGTGCATTTCTAAGAATTTGTCCATTTCTTCCAGGTTGTCCATTTTATTGGCATAGAGTTGCTTATAGTAATCTCTCATGATCTTTTGTATTTCTGTAGTGTCAGTTGTTACTTCTCCTTTTTCATTTCTAATTCTATTGATTTGAGTCTTCTCCCTTTTTTTCTTGATGAGTCTGGCTAATGGTTTATCAATTTTGTTTATCTTCTCAAAGAACCAGCTTTTACTTTTATTGATCTTTGCTATCGTTTCCTTCATTTCTTTTTCATTTATTTCTGATCTGATTTTTATGATTTCTTTCCTTCTGCTAACTTTGGGATGTTTTTGTTCTTCTTTCTCTAATTGCTTTAGGTGCAAGGTTAGGTTGTTTATTCGAGATGTTTCCTGTTTCTTAAGGTGGGATTGTATTGCTATAAACTTCCCTCTTAGAACTGCTTTTGCTGCATCCCATAGGTTTTGGGTCGTCGTGTCTCCATTGTCATTTGTTTCTAGGTATTTTTTAATTTCCTCTTTGATTTCTTCAGTGATCACTTCATTATTAAGTAGTGTATTGTTTAGCCTCCATGTGTTTGTATTTTTTACAGATCTTTTCCTGTAATTGATATCTAGTCTCATAGCATTGTGGTCGGAAAAGATACTTGATACAATATCAATTTTCTTAAATTTACCAAGGCTTGATTTGTGACCCAAGATATGATCTATCCTGGAGAATGTTCCATGAGCACTTGAGAAAAATGTGTATTCTGTTGTTTTTGGATGGAATGTCCTATAAATATCAATTAAGTCCATCTTGTTTAATGTATCATTTAAAGCTTGTGTTTCCTTATTTATTTTCATTTTGGATGATCTGTCCATTGGTGAAAGTGGGGTGTTAAAGTCCCCTACTATGAGTGTGTTACTGTCGATTTCTCCTTTTATGGCTGTTAGTATTTGCCTTATGTATTGAGGTGCTCCTATGTTTGGTGCATAAATATTTACAATTGTTATATCTTCTTCCTGGATCGATCCCTTGATCATTATGTAGTGTCCTTCTTTGTCTCTTCTAGTAGTCCTTATTTTAAAGTCTATTTTGTCTGATATGAGAATTGCTACTCCAGCTTTCTTTTGGTTTCCATTTGCATGGAATATCTTTTTCCATCCCCTTACTTTCAGTCTGTATGTGTCTCTAGGTCTGAAGTGGGTCTCTTGTAGACAGCATATAGATGGGTCTTGTTTTTGTATCCATTCAGCCACTCTGTGTCTTTTGGTGGGAGCATTTAGTCCATTTACATTTAAGGTAATTATCGATATGTATGTTCCTATTCCCATTTTCTTAATTGTTTTGGGTTCGTTATTGTAGGTCTTTTCCTTCTGTTGTGTTTCTTGCCTAGAGAAGTTCCTTTAGCATTTGTTGTAAATCTGGTTTGGTGGTGCTGAACTCTCTCAGCTTTTGCTTGTCTGTAAACGTTTTAATTTCTCCATCAAATCTGAATGAGATCCTTGCTGGGTAGAGTAATCTTGGTTGCAGGTTTTTCTCCTTCATCACTTTAAGTATGTCCTGCCACTCCCTTCTGGCTTGTAGAGTTTCTGCTGAGAGATCAGCTGTTATCCTGATGGGGATTCCCTTGTGTGTTATTTGTTGTTTTTGCCTTGCTGCTTTTAATATGATTTCTTTGTGTTTAATTTTTGACAGTTTGATTAATATGTGTCTTGGCGTATTTCTCCTTGGATTTATTCTGTATGGGACTCTCTGTGCCTCCTGGACTTGATTAACTATTTCCTTTCCCATATTAGGGAAGTTTTCAACTATAATCTCTTCAAATATTTTCTCAGTCCCTTTCTTTTTCTCTTCTTCTTCTGGAACCCCTATAATTCGAATGTTGGTGCGTTTAATGTTGTCCCAGAGGTCTCTGAGACTGTCCTCTGTTCTTTTCATTCTTTTTTCTTTATTTTGCTCTGCAGCAGTTATTTCCACTATTTTATCTTCCACCTCACTTATCCGTTCTTCTGCCTCAGTTATTCTGCTATTGATCCCATCTAGAGTATTTTTTATTTCATGTATTGTGTTTTTAATCGATGCTTGATTCATCTTTAGTTCTTCTAGGTCCTTGTTAACTGTTTCTTGCATTTTGTCTATTCTATTTCCAAGATTTTGGATCTGGGAAATAGAATCTTGGATCATCTTTACCATCATTATTCTGAATTCTTTTTCAGGTAGAGTGCCTATTACCTCTTCATTTGTTAGGTCTGGTGGGTTTTTATCTTGCTCCTTCTCCTGCTGTGTGTTTTTCTGTCTTCTCATTTTGCTTATGTTACTGTGTTTGGGGTCTCCTTTTTGCAGGCTGCAGGTTCGTAGTTCCCGTTGTTTTTGGTGTCTGTCCCCAGTGGCTAAGGTTGGTTTAGTGGGTTGTGTAGGCTTCCTGGTGGAGGGGACTAGTGCCTGTGTTCTGGTGGATGAGGCTGGATCTTGTCTTTCTGGTGGGCAGGTCCACGTCTGGTGGTGTGTTTTGGGGTGTCTGTGGACTTTTTATGATTTTAGGCCACCTCTCTGCTAATGGGTGGCGTTGTGTTCCTGTCTTGCTAGTTGTTTGGCTTAGGGTGTCCAGCACTGTAGCCTGCTGGTCGTTGAGTGAAGCTGGGTGCTGGTGTTGAGATGGAGATCTCTGGAAGATTTTCGCCGTTTGATATTATGTGGAGCTGGGAGGTCTCTTGTGGACCAGTGTCCTGAAGTTGGCTCTCCCACCTCAGAGGCACAGCACTGACTCCTGGCTCCTCAATTTGGGATGATGTGTTGTCTATTCATGTATTCCACAGATGCAGGGTACATCAAGTTGATTGTGGAGCTTTAATCCGCTGCTTCTGAGGCTGCTGGGAGAGGTTTCCCTTTCTCTTCTTTGTTCTCACAGCTCCTGGGTCTCAGCTTTGGATTTGGCCCCGCCTCTGCGTGTAGGTCGCCGGAGGGCGTCTGTTCTTCGCTCAGGTAGGACAGGGTTAAAGGAGCAGCCTCTTCGGGGACTCTGGCTCACTCAGGCCGGGATGGAGGGAGGGGCACGGAGTGCGGGGCGAGCCTGCAGCGGCAGAGGTCGGCGTGACGTTGCACCAGCCCGAGGCGCGCCGTGCGTTCTCCCAGGGAAGCCGCCCCTGGATCCCGGGACCCCGGCAGTGGCGGGCTGCACAGGCTCCCGGAAGGGCGGTGTGGGCAGTGACCTGCGGTCGCACACAGGCTTCTTGGCGGCGGCAGCAGCAGCCCCAGCGTCCCACGCCTGTCACTGGGCTCCGCGCTTTCAGTCGCGACTCGCGCCCGTCTGTGGAGCCCCTTTAAGCAGCGCTCTTAATCCCCTCTCCTCGCGCACCAGGAAACCAAGAGGGAAAAAAAAAGTCTCTTGCCTCTTCGGCAGCTCCAGAGTTTTCCCGGACTCCCTCCCGGCTAGCTGTGGCACATTAGCCCCCTTCAGGCTGAGTTCTCGCCGCCAGCCCCAGTCCTCTCCCTGCGCTCTGACCGAAGCCCGAGCCTCAGCTTCCAGCGCTGCGCGCCCCGGCGGGCGAACAGACAAGCCTCTCGGGCTGGTGAGTGCCGCTCGGCACCGATCCTCTGTGTGCGGATCTCTCCGCTTTGCCCTACCCAGGTATGTGGGGAGTTTCTTGCCTTTTGGGAGGTCTGGGGTCTTCTGCCAGCGTTCAGTAGGTGTTCTGTTTTAATATTTATTTATTTATTTGGCTGTGCTGGGTCTTAGTTGTGGCATGCAGGATCTTCTTTGCCACGTGCAGGATCTTTGTTGTGGCACGAGGGATCTTTTTTTAGTTGCGGCATGCGGGCTCTTAGTTCCGACTTGCATGCAGGATCTAGTTCCCTGACCAGGGATCAAACCCTGGCCCCCCGCATTGGGAGCGCGGAGTCTTAACCACTGGACCACCAAGGAAGTCTCCATATGTTGGTTGCATTTTTAAAACGGTCTTAAGCCATTCCTGCTGGTATAGGGAGATAAGAATTTTCAAGTAAAATTGAGAAAGTTTTAAATGTTACTAAACAGCATTTTTAGGTTGTTTAGATATTCACCAAGCATTTATTAAGCACCTGTAACTTGCAAGGTGCTGTGTTATGTGCCCAATGGCAAGTCTTACAGACACTGACTCTGCCCTTGGACTTGAAGTATACCAGGGAAATAAATTTTAGTGACTGATATTACAAAAGAATAAACACTTAGTATTGTAGAAGTAAATAACAGGGAGGCACAACAAACTTTTTATCCTTTGCTAATTAAATCAGCTATAAACCATTTTATTCTTATGCAAGATTTTACACATATCCTAGGAAGGAAGGCACATGCATCAGTGGGAAGAATGGCACACTACGATGGTCAGGCAAAACATCTAAATCAAATCTAGTAATCAATATGCTGCAAGTTGTTGCAGACAGCATGTTAAGAGATTTAGGGTAATCATAAGGCAAAATCAGTCAGGAGAAGAAAGACCACACATTCATTTTGTTAATGTCAATTATGGAGTAAGAGGACATACTCAGTGAAAATGTCCATGTGAAATTTGGGGTGGGGTGGGTGCAGAGTAAGGCTCAGAAGAAGGTTGGAAATAGGGATATAAATTTAAAAACCACCATGAACAAATAGGTGGTGAAGCCACTGATGATTACAAAGGAAGAATACAAAGAAAAGGGAAAGCTGAGGATAGCTCTTATATAAACACTAAAAAAGGAAAAGGAGTTATACTCTAACATAATATTTTCAGATAAAAATCTGAAATATCTGATGTGTTCCTACTAAATACCTGAATATGTATTATCGTAATTTTAGGATACTACTCCCCTATTCAGTTAATCATCAAAGTTTAAAAGTAGTTAAATACCAGTTTAAAAAATAATACTTTCCATTTCATATAAATGCTATTACAAAGTCTAAAAAGAAATTCTAACATATCATTGCCTAGTAAATATATATGAGTCAATTTTATAGCATAGACATGCACGCAAATAAACATATACGCTGTATTCAGAGAAATAGCATGATAGCACTGGAAAATTTGCAAGACTTGGTCCAACTGGCTCTACAGCCCATTCCTTTTTCTATTTCAAACTACCAATGGACAGCTTAGTTTGAGAAACAAATATCAAAAGTGAAAGAGAAGCTGCATACAAAGAAAAAAAAAGATAACTGCCTTGCTAATTGCCTACAGTTCTACTAATAACAAACGTAATCTAGCTTTGCAATAAATTATGCAATGCATAGACAGTAGGGTGAACACTGTTCACTGGCGAGCCCTTTGTGTGATCCTTAGATGTATCTAGACTGAGCACATGGAAGTGATTCAGCTATGCCTCTATCACAAAACAATCAAGCTCATAACATTTCAGAACTTAATGTTTTCTGCTACATTTTGATGAATACTGCTTTAAACATTTTATCAGAATTCTGGTTTTTAGATTGAACAAGAATTTTGTCCAATCACATTCACAAGGCTTTACATTTCCCACTTGCCCAAAAACCCAGGGACCCCAAGTCCCCAGTGATTACTAAGTATCAGTCTCATCAATCGTTTTTAAATGATCAGGAACACATAAAAACTTGTATGGTGGAGGAAACTCAACTCCTAGGAAACTATTGAGGAAGAAAGTGTTTCATCATCTTCACATAGTCAACCTACTATCTTCTCATGCTTTTTCTCATTAAGAAATCAGCAAGTAAATCAATCAATGTGATACACCATATTAACAAGTTGAAGGAGAAAAACCATATGATCATCTCAATAGATGCAGAGAAAGCTTTCGACAAAATTCAACACCCATTTATGATAAAAACCCTGCAGAAAGTAGGCATAGAGGGATCTTTCCTCAACATAATAAAGGCCATATATGACAAACCCACAGCCAACATTGTCCTCAATGGTGAAAAACTGAAACCATTTCCACTAAGATCAGGAACAAGACAAGGATGTCCACTCTCACCACTCTTATTCAACATAGTTTTGGAAGTTTTAGCCACAGCAATCAGAGAAGAAAAGGAAATAAAAGGAATCCAAATTGGAAAAGAAGAAGTAAAGCTGTCACTCTTTGCAGATGACATGATACTATACATAGAGAATCCTAAAGATGCTACCAGAAAACTACTAGAGCTAATCAATGAATTTGGTAAAGTAGCAGGATACAAAATTAATGTACAGAAATCTCTGGCATTCCTGTACACTAATGATGAAAAATCTGAAAATGAAATCAAGAAAACACTCCCATTTACCATTGCAACAAAAAGAATAAAATATCTAGGAATAAACCTACCAAAGGAGACAAAAGACCTGTATGCAGAAAATTATAAGACACTGATGAAAGAAATTAAAGATGATACAAATAGATGGAGAGATATACCATGCTCCTGGATTGGAAGAATCAATATTGTGAAAATGACTCTACTACCCAAAGCAATCTACAGATTCAATGCAATCCCTATCAAACTACCACTGGCATTTTTCACAGAACTAGAACAAAAAATTTCAAAATTTGTTTGGAAAAACAAAAGACCCCGAATAGCCAAAGCAATCTTGAGAACGAAAAACGGAGCTGGAGGAATCAGGCTCCCTGACTTCAGACTATACTACAAAGCTACAGTAATTAAGACAGTGTGGTACTGGCATAAAAACAGAAAGATAGATCAGTGGATCAGGATAGAAAGCCCAGAGATAAACCCACGCACATATGGCCAACTTATCTTTGATAAAGGAGGCAGGAATGTACAGTGGAGAAAGGACAGCCTCTTCAATAAGTGGTGCTGGGAAAACTGGACAGGGACATGTAAAAGTTTGAGATTAGATCATTCCCTAACACCATACACAAAAATAAGCTCAAAATGGATTAAAGACTTAAATGTAAAGCCAGAAACTATCAAACTCTTAGAGGAAAACATAGGTAGAACACTCTATGACATAAATCACAGCAAGATCCTTTTGGACCCACCTCCTAGAGAAATGGAAATAAAAACACAGATAAACAAATGGGACCTAATGAAACTTCAAAGCTTTTGCACAGCAAAGGAAACCATAAACAAGACCAAAAGACAACCGTCAGAATGGGAGAAAATATTTGCAAATGAAGCAACTGACAAAGGATTAATCTCCAAAATTTATAAGCAGCTCATGCAGCTCAATAGCAAAAAAACAAACAACCCAATCCAAAAATGGGCAGAAGACTTAAATAGGCATTTCTCTAAAGAAGATATACAGACTGCCAACAAACAAATGAAAGAATGCTCAACATCATTAATCATTAGAGAAATGCAAATCAAAACTACAATGAGATATCATCTCACACCAGTCAGAATGGCCATCATCAAGAAATCTAGAAACAATAAATGCTGGAGAGGGTGTGGAGAAAAGGGAACACTCTTGCACTGCTGGTGGGAATGTGAATTGGTACAGCCACTATGGAGAACGGTATGGAGGTTCCTTAAAAAACTACAAATAGAACTACCATATGACCCAGCAATCCCACTACTGGGCATATACCCTGAGAAAACCATAATTCAAAAAGAGACATGTACCAAAATGTTCATCGCAGCTCTATTCACAATAGCCCGGAGCTGGAAACAACCTAAGTGTCCATCATCGGATGAATGGATAAAGAAGATGTGGCACATATATACAATGGAATATTACTCAGCCATAAAAAGAAATGAAACTGAGCTATTTGTAATGAGGTGGATAGACCTAGAGTCTGTCATACAGAGTGAAGTAAGTCAGAAAGAGAAAGACAAATACCGTATGCTAACACATATATACGGAATTTAAAAAAAAAAAATGTCATGAAGAACCTAGGGGTAAAACGGGAATAAAGACACAGACCTACTTGAGAATGGACTTGAGGATATGGGGAGGGGGAAGGGTAAGCTGCGACAAAGCGAAAGAGAGGCATGGACATATATACACTACCAAACGTAAGGTAGATAGATAGTGGGAAGCAGCCGCAGAGCACAGGGAGATCAGCTCGGTGCTTTGTGACCGCCTGGAGGGGTGGGATGGGGAGGGTGGGAGGGAGGGAGATGCATGAGGGAAGGGATATGGGAACAGATGTATATGTATGACTGATTCACTTTGTTATAAAGCAGAAACTAATAAAAAAAAAAAAGAAATCAGCAAGTAGGATGATACACAACAGGCAACATGTACAAATCTGTCCACTTTTGTTCCTCCCACAATACTTTTTAATCCAATTTATCTGTCTTTTCTTAATCTTGTATTTAAAAATATTATATTTTCATAATTATTTAGATGTTATATGATAAATATTTCATTTATTCTTTAGGAGTTCCTCTAAGCAAGTCAGACTGATGATTGCTTCAAAATATTGTTTTGCTTCCTTGCACTAAATGCTCATCATTGCATATGTAGTGTACAACCTTCATGATTAGGTAAAAATTATGTTAATATTCACTCATATAAATTGTTCCAAAAGAAAAACTTTTGGAGAATAGATGAAACCGGATATAAATCCATTTAGACACGTGTATAGGCATTTGATTAAATCTAGGACTAACAGTTTTTGGCTACCAGTCAACAGAAACTACTCCTGTCTAAAGAGTAAAGTTTCCACTTATCCTGTAAGAGACAACTAATACCTTTTTTTTTTTTTTTTTTTTTTTTTTGTGGTATATGGGCCTCGCGCTCTTGTGGCCTCTCCCGTTGCGGAGCACAGGCTCTGGACGCGCAGGCTCAGCAGCCATGGCTCACGGGCCCAGCCGCTCCGCAGCATGTGGGATCTTCCCGGACCGGGGCACGAACCCGTGTCCCCTACATCGGCAGGCGGGCTCTCAACCACTGCGCCACCAGGGAAGCCCTACAAATACCTTTTAATTTCCATTTATATGAGAGATGTATTGTCTTCATTTATAAAGTCAGGACAGGTTTCCCCCCACCCCGGAATATTTTAAGACAAAATTTTCTTTTAAAAACTGGTATTAGGGCTTCCCGGTGGCACAGTGGTTGAGAGTCCGCCTGCCGATGCAGGGGACACGGGTTCGTACCCCGGTCCGGGAAGATCCCACATGCCGCGGAGCAGCTGGGCCCGTGAGCCATGGCCGCTGAGCCTGCGCGTCCGGAGCCTGTGTTCCGCAACGGGAGAGGCCACAACAGTGAGAGGCCCGCGTACCGCAAAAAAAAACCCCAAAAAACTGGCATTAAAAAAACCCAAAAAACTGTCATAAACAAATTGACTATTATTCCATGTGAAGAAAACTTTTTAATATTCCTCTCCTCGATTATTATTATAATCTTAAATATTATGACATAATGATACTAGTATTTATGGGACTTTTTTTCCTTCCTTAGGTATTCAGATTCAAATAAAGCCAGCATATTTAAACAAAACCACTGTTTTGGGTTTTTTTTTCTGGTAATATACCCACTTGGAGCTCCTCAACCATAGATAGTTTTTTTTAATCATGTTTTACTTTGGTAAAACCTAAAAGTGGCCAGGGACACTGAATGTTTCTACTTAATTTAGAACTTGACAATTATTTCAAACCAAGATATAGCCTGAAGCACATTTTTAATGAATGAGCAAAGTTATGGGAGTGAAGGAGCATTATTCTGATTCTGAATGGTTCACTTTTATAACTTTAAATGGAATGGCAAATAGTGTTGCTTTAATAAGCTTATGTGAATTTTTTGAATATCATTGAGCACTTTGATGGGGTGAAAGAATAAGTGAAAGATTTTAAAGACAATAATCTTTCAGAATATAGTTTTAACAAATATCAGACTATAAAAAGGCAAAGAAATACATTTAATAATAATAGTTGAAGAACACATAACTTTTCAAGGAGCTTATTTTAATTACAGTTAAAGTTTCCTTGACAGTCCTTGAGAAAAAAATGTAAGTGGTAGTTGTTTGTGGAAGAATTACAGTCTCCTGACTTTCTAGGCTCACAGTCACTGCTTGGGGGCTTTATCTATTAATAGAGTCACTTCAGTTACTCTCATTATGTCTTCCCAAGCTTTGATTCTGCCAGCAAATATTGATCTGCAAATGGGTTGCCCAAGGACAATGGCACCATTAATTGCTAAGTGATCTGAAAAACAATTAGAGACCTTCAAGCTCAAATACAAATGGATAGTCAGAGCTGTCAGCCTAATCAGATACGGTTGTACTCGCCTGTGGACCAGTTGGACTCCTCAGAAATGTCCTCCACATCTGTCACTTTCCCACTTCTCACAATAAGCACATGTCAAGCCTTATAGTTGGAAAAGCTTGTTTTCTAAGAAGTCTTTGTACATATATGTGAGCAAGAATCATATTACTTTGACATAGTGCTTCAGAGGGAGCTCAGTTAGGAGTGAGGCTCAGAGAAAAACATAAAAAATATATGAGTATAAGAAAAGTTTACTATTCATGTGAGTTGAGAGGAATAATAACAGTGGTAAAATCTAAAAAATTATTCAAAAACCATGCATGGATATTATTAACATCCATAATTTCTTATCTAAGTCATCACACCACCATTTCATAACCCTGCACATGCATCATCTCTCAATCTTATGCAAAAACACACTAATTATATTCAACCCAAAATTAAAAACTCAAAATATTTATGCAAGAATTTCAGTAACTATAAAGAATTGTGACACCCAACTTTGGAATTAATATACACAAATATCATTGTATTGACTTTTTAAAAGATAATCATTTTAACCATTCCCCTCATTTTCTGTAACATCAATAAAATATTTAATAATATAAACAGCAAAATTATCTCAGATATGTACATAGTTTAAAATTTATATATAATTCTGATTTCAAACTAGGTACTTTTGGAATCCTCTCCTTGGACTTGACTAGTTCACTTGTTTAGAAAACTATTAGAAAATCATGTTATCACTTTTTTCAATATCTTCTATTGTCATTGACCTTAGTGCTTACTGTGTTTATCTTGCAAGCTAAACTATAAAAGCACAGACAATTTGTTTTATTAATAATAATAACAAATTATCCACACAAATGATAACCAAATACAGATGCATGTTTATTTATTTAACAAATATTTATTGCACACTTAGCTATGGTCAAGTCCTGTGCCAGCCTGGAGACACCAGTTGTAAACAAGAAAATACAACTGCAGTCACAGATCTGATTCAACTAGGTGAACAACATATATGATTAAATGTCTGCAAGTAGTTTGACTATATTTTGTTTCTGTCTCCTCCAACCTGCTCTTTTGAAACAAAAGACATTATATATATAAAAGCATGGGCTTGTAATTTGGGAAACCTGGATTTAGGAAATTTGGACTCTCATTCCTAATAATGATTAGTGGTTTAAACTTAGGAGAGTCACTTAATCTTTGCGTCTATGTTTCTTTATATGTTTGTCATGTGTTTCTCTTCATGGTCCTGAATTTGCATAATTCATAGATATAGGGCCACTGGTACTGTGGCTAATTTTTCATTCTTTTCCCTACGGCGTATTAGGAAATAGCTGGATTTCAATTCAAGTTCTTTCAACCTAACTAAACTTATAGATAAAACAACAACCACTAAGATATTTTTATTATACAGGTATGGTTATAGGCAGTATTGATTTTAGCTCAACTTTTATAGGAATAAAACTAATAGCTAGTAAGTCTGGAATTTGTTTTATATTCAAGTATTGTCCTATGTGCTTTACATGCTTCTACACTTCCTATAATACTTAAAACAGTGCTAGTACTAAGGAGCTATTACTTAGGAGAAGAGTGAAAATTCACCTAAAGAATTCAGAACACACTTTCAGTTCATCCAATTTCTTTCTACTAGTGTAAAGTCTTCTCCACCACACAAGTTCACTACTAATTAAGTTACAATCTTTGTCCTTTTTTCTTTTCTTAACTTTATTAGAATTATCAACACATTAAAAACAGAGAAAGAATAGTATTGTCCCCACATGTATAAGCAGCCATCACCATTTTCTCTCGCAACTAAATTATTTTAAAGCAAATCCCAGACATTGTAGCATTCCACTGTACATAGGTATCCCCAAAATACATTATCACACATAAGGAAAATAAAAATAATTCCTTAATATCATTTAATACATGTCTAACAAGTTTCAAATTTCCCTAATTGTTTAAAAATTGTTTTTAATAATTAGCTTGTTCAAATCAGGATTCAAAAAAGATAAACATTTTTCTTCTTTCAATAATCTTCTTATAATACTAACATATTTGCTAGGTCTTCAATCTTTCCACTCTACTACTTATTTTGTTAATAACCCCAACTTTTCCCATTTCCTCATTTCACACTTCTGACAACCCATTTGTTCTAATACAAGAATGGCCAATTCTCTTATGATAATTTGACTATATTGCTGTGAAGCTGGAATCCAATATATTTAGGCTGGGAATATGTCCTCTCACTATTAGAGTGAATAACCATGTGTTATTTGATGATGATTCTTAACTATCACTTAAAGAGCTGTAAATCTCTTATGCACTGTGGTCAATAATTTATTTCCCTAGATCAATCCCAACAATCTATCAAACTAAGCTTACTCACTGAGGCTCTAGTATTTTTGTTTCAAAAAAAATATTTGTAGTAAATGCTTTAAATGCTCAAGGATAAAGAAGCAAATATTCATTTTAATTGATCCGGTCAGTTCAGAGATAACTACAATTGTCATTTTGCTATACTTTATTTTCTTGCTTATATACTTGCAAAAGAAATAGAGAGAGGGGTATGGAGAAAAAGATACTAAAAAATTATAGGATTTATGGGGGCAAGCTCTAGATTCAGACAGAACTAATTCAAACCCCATTTCTGATAGTTATTAGCTTCTGGATCTACAACTCTTAATCTTTCTGAGCATCCTCACCCCAAAAAGTGAAAATAATAATACTGTTTCTATTATTGGGCAGTTTAAACATTCAATAAATGTTTTGTGGCAATTAAGAATGCTAGTCCATTCATTATGCTGCATAAATTTGAATCTAGGCTTAATCATTTACTAACTGGACAACTTATTTATGCCTTCGAAGTTTGAGTTTCCTCAGTTGTAAATGGAATTGATAATAAGATAAAATGGATATTGTACCGAGAATTTGAGAAAGCCTATGATATTTCTAAAAAATATTTTAAAAAAGAACTTTTGCTTAAGGGCATTTTTAAATTTGAAATCTATTACACTCCTATCACCAAATTTAAAATAGTTTAATAGCCATGGCTTTAACTATATGTTCAACAATGGAAAAATATTCAATATATATGGAACCTAACAATACAAAGAGCTCCTCTTGCTAACTCTGTTCACTTCGCTTATAATTATTTTTGGCCAAACTAGTGAGCCAGTTGATCTTCTAAAAGTTGATGACAATTATTTACTATTTAAGGATGCCCCTGCTACCATGTGAAATAAATATATATCACTGAGATCGTAACTTGCTGATACAAAAATAATTCTCTTCATCTTTGCAGCTGTCTAGATGCAAAGAAAATATTTGAGATTTTGCACAACTTATACTCACTTTCAGACTTATATGTGCCATTTTTTGTCCCTCCAGAAGAGAGATAACCAAAAGAATCTACAATAAACAAATGCTGCTTTTGATTTTTATTAAAATATAAGCAGTCAAAATACTCCCTTTGGGTCAGAAATAATTCTTTTTATAATCCACAAGAATGGTCTTTCTGTCTTATCCAACTGCCTTGATTATTAGAAAAATGTTGTGTCATGTATTTGAAACAAAAAAAGACATTTATTTTTAGGGTTTTAATCTACATAACTGCTTCTATACTAATTGCTTTTGTATAATATACAAGTGGAGCAACATAAAATATTTCTATAAATAACATTATTTCAAATAATTTTAGATGTGATCTGAAAGAATAAAAATAGTTTACTTATAAAAGAGAACCCTCAAGAAAGGACTTTAAATACACTCAAAATTTTTTAAAATGCAACTTCAGAAAGCAATTCAGTATTCCAGGAAAGAGAATTGAGGGAGTCCCTTGGGAGGATCCCAGATATGACACCTCTAGTTTCCACCTGGATGGTTCCATTAACACAGTTGAAACACAAGAGCCTCCTAAGAGACTCGGCGCAGCGTTTGGTCTTGCTGACATTCTTTCTATCTGACAGTCACACTTTGAGATCCAGGCCTGGAATGTGTCCAAGCTACAATATAATATGTTATATTAACTGTGATATAATAAAGAATTGACTTTACAGTAATTAAAATGTGTATTATAATTAAATAAATGTAATAATCCAAAAGATTTAGAAAAGAAATTAAAATTATAAAGCCTAATGGCTTGAAATAAAGCAAGCACTGTCCTAGGCAAGCATCTATATACGTATGACTGAGCTGCGCAAGGAGCTCATGTAGAAGGGAGAAAATTGTCAGGCAGTGGAGAGGAAGTGAAGAGAAAAGCTGCTTCGTGGAATTAGCCAGGTCAGTGAGAAACTTGCAGAGCTATTATAAGGGAAAGCAGATGGTACACACTGGCTACCCTAACAACAGCAATACAATATATCTAAAAGTCAAATTCCTACTACCCTGTTTTTCCTTTCTTGATGCAGTCCAAACTGTCCAGGCATTTTTTGCCATCACTGACACAAACACACACACACACACACACAAGGTCTTTGGAAAATTTTACAATACTTTCTTTCCCTATCCACAATAAAAAGACTAGAAAATTTTCATTAGAAAATAAATATTCTTACAATTAGAAAATTAGTGTTTATTTTTAAATGCATGTACAACTTTTAATGGTATGTGAAATTTAGGGTTTCCTAGTTCACTTCACTTAATATAGATTGCTATATGTTCTTAAAGTTTTCAGTCTGGGACTAAGCCAGTAGGATGGCTTGTTTTGAGTATTTTCTTTGTGTGAATGAAAAATCAAAACTTTTTAGAACTTTCTTTAAAAGTAACATAGTCATTGTCTTTGGCCCTGACACACACAGCAAAATGATGCCATTGCAGAATAATGGTCTACTCTTTAAAATGGCTCTATCATGTTTTCACTCAGAGACTCCGCCTTTCTCAAACTCCTCTGATCGTAAAATAAATTTCTCTGAAGTATAGAAAAATAGAGTAAAATACCTGCAGCATTGCTGTATGCTTAAAGAGTTTACATCTGTGCATAATATAAATTTTCTACTTGTTTTTATTATGTTTCTGTTCATCCAACACCACATATGGCTCAAATTGCAGATCTACTCTGAAGAGCAGTGGAAAATCGACAGGAAGGTAGGCAATTCTGTGTTGTCATTGTAGATGGTAAAAGCAATAAGTGAAATTAGAGTGTTTTAAGAGTCTAGTAATATCAGGAAAGACATACTAATAATTTAGACTAGACAATATAAACTCAAGAATGCATGTCATAACCTCTAAAGTAACCACTAAAAGAACAGTAAGAAATGTATGACTAATGAACTAATTTTGTGTGGAGATGGAAGAATACTAAATAATAAGATACTTGCATTTGGTTAATTCAAAGAAAACAAGAAAAGATAGAAAAAGATTAACATAACATATAGGACAAATGGGAAAAAAGTTACTTACAATTTTAAAGAAAAATAGATCAACAATTATATTAACAGAAAATGGACTAAATATTCTAATTACAAAGAAAAAACATGACATTATTTAAAAAAACTATGAGCTATGTATAAGAGGCGTAACTTAAATATAAAACTATTGAAAGTAAAATTAAAAAGATCATAACTAAAAATAAATTTTATAGTTATACAAATATCAGACAAAGTAGACTTTAAGGCAATATGTATTATTAGAGATATAGAAGGGCATTTCAAAATATTTATAAAGTGGTGAGTATACTCAGAAGATAAAAATTCTAAGTCTTTATTGACCTAAAGACTTAGTTTCAAAATATATTCAATAACAGTTAAAAGAACTAAAAGGAGAAATTGATTTACTTCTCAGCGATATTGAGAAAGAGCATGTTTTTCTAACTGATCAAATAAGCTGATAAAAAATCAATAAGCATATAAAATAACAATGAACAAATCTGACCTAATTAATGGATATAGAATACCACACGCCACAATGAGAGAATACATTTTTTTCAAATAAACATTTATCAAAACCAACCATATGTTGATTCATAAGCCAAGTCTAAATAAAGTTCTAAAGATTGAAAGCATTCAGACCACATTAGAATCACAATACAAGAAAATCCCCGATTTCTAAAAACTGGTCAAAGAAGAAATCACAATAAAATTACAAAGTATTTTTAACTAATTGATAATGAAAATACAGTGTGTCAAAGCTTGAGGGACACAGTTAAACCTGTGCTTGGAGGAAAATTTATAATCTTGAATGTATGTATTATGCACACAAAAATAAAATCAATGATCTATGTATCCATCTCTAGAAGTTAGAAAATGAATAGAAATTAAACTAAAAAAAAGAAGGAAGGAAATAAGTCAAAACAGAGAATAATTTTTAAGAGGTAAATGCACAGTAGATAAAAGTAAAAATTTAAGTTGGTAAATATCTATACATACAACTATTTACCAATTAATTTGAAATTTTACATGAACTGGAAAATTTTCTAGAGAAACAATTTACCAAAAAAAGAAATAAAGAAAATCTAAGTATTTCTGTAACTGTTACAGCTCTGCTTAAGTCATCTTTTTGTAAAGAAATTTCCAGCCCCAAATTTCCTTACCAGAAAATTCTCCCACATATTTAAGTAACATCCTACATAAAGTCTTCCATGAAATAGAAAAAGGAGTAATTCCCAACTCATTTTATGGAGCCCACACAACCTTCATATAAAAACCTGATGACAATATATTAAGAAAGGGAATCTATAGACCAATAGCTTTCACGAATAAGAATGAAACAATTTCTAAAGAAAAATATTGTCAAATCAAAGCAAGCCAAATAAATTAAAATTTTATACTTACATTGAGAGGTTTCTGTGACTGAGAAATTGATGACCACTAGAGAAATAAGAATAATATTTTTCTTGGGCTTCCCTGGCGGGGAAGTGATTGAGAGTCTGCCTGCCGATGCAGGGGACACGGGTTCGTGCCCCGGTCCGGGAGGATCCCACATGATGCGGAGCGGCTAGGCCCTTGAGCCATGGCCGCTGAGCCTGTGCATCCGGAGCCTGTGCTCCGCAACGGGAGAGGCCACAACAGTGAGAGGCCCGCATACAGCAAAAAAAAAAAAAAAAAAAGAATAATATTTGTCTAAAATGATGATCAATCCCAATTCAAAGTATGTTTCAAGTGTAATTTGATGCTTTACATTTATAAATTAGTAATAGAACACTCAAAATTAAAAAAATAATCTGAGCAAATACTGTTAACCATAACAGTGGTTATGGCCACAACCATATAACCATATAACCATAACGTTATGGCCATAACATGCAACTATTTCCTGCTGTAGTCTTCCTTGCAGTTCTTGTGACCATGAAAAAAAAAAATCAAAGAGAATATATACGGTAAAAGATGTGTTCTGCAGATCTGGTACAAGTTTTGAAGACTATAAAGACAATTTTTTTTCCTAATTTAAAATAGTCTTGTTAAATAAAGCTGAGCAGCAATAAGCTAAATAAAATTAATCAGTTTTGTTTTATAAAAAACTAGAGTACATTTTGGAGCTTGATATGCTAATGTAACTTACAACACTCCAAGAAGAAAATATACTGGAGCTTCCCAAATTTATCTGACCCTAGAACCACCACCTCCCTTTTTCTGTCACGGAGCAGTACCCTCTGAGTAATTCAGTTTCAAGTAAAATTGATGATCCAAAGAACCTTTTGAGGCTTGTGTGCCAAGTATTATACAAAAGTACATTATACAAATGAGGAAACTAAATCCCAGAAAAGTAAAATTTGTCTAAGGTCACTGGGTAGACAAGAAGGAGAAAATCCACAGATTGCACTTCCAATGTCTCATGCAGTTCATATTTAAGTCTAAGATGCTATTTTCTTCACTGAGACTATGCCAATTCTGTCATATCCTTACAAAAAAATTTTAGTCATATTTCAGCAATTTCTTGGAAATTATATTTTAAAAATTTACCCCTCTTACCACAACACACATGCAGAAAGTGAAAGGTAAGAGATGACTGGCAAACTCCTATCCCTGTACTTAACTCCACTTTCTCACCTATAGCACCAGATCACTGGCAATGATACAGAATATACTTAGTTGTCTGATCCCAGTTTTTCTTATCTATCTGAGTCTTCCTGGATTCATTTCCTTTTACCCTTTGACTTTATACATCTGCCTTGCCAATTTCCAACCATGGCTCAACCCATCTGTCCATTTTCTTTGTTCCTTTTCCCAGGCTACTAAGAATATACTACAGTACAATCAGTATTCTTTTTTTTTTTTTTTTTTTTTTTTTTTGGTACACGGGCCTCTCACTGTTGTGGCCTCTCCCGTTGCGGAGCACAGGCTCCGGATGCACAGGCTCAGCGGCCATGGCTCACAGGCCCAGCCGCTCCGCGGCATGTGGGATCTTCCCGGAGTGGGGCACGAACCCATGTTCCCTGCATCGGCAGGCGGACTCTCAACCACTGCGCCACCAGGGAAGCCCCAATCAGTATTCTTATATAACTTTCTTGCTGTGTTTTTAAAAATGCATTTATACACCAATCCCACTTATTGTCCCAACTCTTTAGTCACCTACTAGTAGAGTATTCCAAATCCAAGTTTCTAAAGTCACCCAGCAGAGGTCCTTGTCTCATACTATGAGAAAATAGAAACCATGAGGAGCAAATGTTTTCAAACATCTTCTCCACCTCAATGTATACCAAAAATTTACTTATACTGGTTTCATTTGCTATTTTCTCAAAGAAAACCATGACTCTCTTTTCCAATAGTTATTTCAAGTATCATCTTCCTACTCAACTCTTCTTCAAAGAGTCATTTGTATTTGCTACCTTCCATTTCTCATTCCATTCATTCTTCCACTCATCACAATCTACCTTTCCTCTGATTATTACACTAAAAATGTTCTTGGAAAAAATATCCTATTGTTTTATAATTGTGAAGTCCAATGACTTCTTAAATGTCCTCATCCTTCTTGACCCTACAGTCTGATTTTCTGAAACTGACCATTCTCTCGTTAAAACATCCTATTCCTTTATCAGCTATTTCACCTCTTTTTTCATAGCATCACTAAATCTTTTATTCCACTTCATCTTTTTTACCAACAAGTTGCCCCCTTTTGCTACGTAAATACTGGTGTCTTCCAGGGTTCTATTACTATCTATATTCTCTTCCCTCTATCTTTATATGCAGAGTAATCTATGATTCACATGAATTTAATTATCAATTGCATAGTGAGAATCCTCAAGCCTACACCTCTAGTCCTGGCCAGTTTTCTGAATATCACAGACATGTTTCCAAATAGCTGTTTTATCTAAATATCCCACTGTACCTCCAGCTTAGCCTGTTCAAAACTGACTTCCTCATTTTCCCTCTAAAGCCTGCTTCTCTGCCTGTCTTTCCATATAATAATAAATTATCATTTACTCAGTTGTCCAGCTAAAAATCAGCCACTCACAAATTATCCTTTCTTAATTTCCAATATTAAATAGAGTTTGAGTCTTATATTCTTAAATTACTTCTCTAAGGATTTCATCCTCTGTATTTCCATTATCTTAATGAAAAAATTCATCATGACTCTTTGTAGAGTCTGTGATATCCTTTGCCCACTTTCTCTCACAACAAAAATACCATTCACCTTGCTACCAGAGTGCTCTCTTTCAGTATATATTTTATTATATTCATCTTCCATTTTAAAAAGTCTTAGAAGTTTCCCCACTCTCTACAGTGTATAGTTTAAATCCTCATTATAGATTAAGACTACTTGTAAGGTAGCCCCAAATACCTGTCTACTCTCACTTCCAATTGCTGCCTTCATTCATTCATGTTCTAGCCATACAAAGTAATTCACAATTATTTTAATGTATCAGTCTTTACCATGCCTGCATGCCAATGTGCAAGAAACACCTGTAACACGGGGTTTTTTTTCACTGTTTTTGCTTTTAAAATTCTACTCTTTCTTTATTCCTAGCTTTCATTCATTAGTCCTGGCTAAAATGCATGTGCTGTCAAGACCCAATTAAAATGCACTGAACTTATTCAAAGCAAATCCTGCTCAACTCTTCCCTCTTTACTCAACAGAATCACTTTATTTTTCGTCTAAAATTATGCAGTCTTTAGAGAGACTTCTTATGTTACTTAAGTTGTGACATAGTGAAAATAAAACTATATATCATCTGGGAAGTCAGAGGTATCTTCTTTGTAATCCATACCTTTTCTTAAAGCTATGAAACCCTAGGTCATTTTCCTCTCTGAAAATTAGTTTCCCCATCTGTCAAAATAGGAATAACAAATATATGTCAGAGATGCTGGAAATATTAAAGGAGCATAGTTCCTAGAACATTAATTGTTTGATTTAACTTCATTCTTTAATAAAAACAATAAGAACAACAATATAAACATATCATCTTTTAGGTACATGCTAATGATTTAGGCACTTTATATGTATTGATTCATTTAATTCTCACAATAGTGCTAGATGATTGTTACTATAATGTTTGCATTTTATATAGGAGAAAACAAATACTTTATAAGATTAGTTAAGCTGACATTAGTGTTATTAGTCCTATTTACTATATCTGTGACATTAGTCACAGATATAGTAAATAGGAGAGTCAGAATTTTAACTCAGGCAGTCTAGTTAGATTTCCATCTGGCTAATAAGGTCAGTCTTGAAACATCATTCTGTGTTTGTGCTGTTTTTCAAAGCCTTCTCCTTTTCTGTTTTGCAATCAGCTCCAATTCTGGCCCCTACCTGACCAGATTCTCCCAGATGCGTATACCTGCCTTTGACCTCTGATTTTGGCATTTAGACTCAGTCACTCCAGTATCTGAACATCAGCTTTGCCCCAAAAGATCCTGTGTTTGTTGATCCTTAGGCATTTTCAGTAAACCCCAATCATCTCACCACCACCAATACCACTAATTCCTCACAAGACCAGTGGCCCACTTCATTTCTAACAATTCCACCTGTGATCACATGACCAGTATTTCTCTAGGTCAGTGCCTCTCAAGTGAGAAGACATTAAGATAGTTCTTCATAAAAACAAAACAAACAACTCAATAGCAAAAAATCAAACAAAACAAAAAAGTCAATTAAAAAAATAGGCAGAGGGGCCTCCCTGGTGGCGCAGTGGTTGAGAGTCCGCCTGCCGATGCAGGGGATACGGGTTCGTGCCCCGGTCTGGGAGGATCCCATATGCCGCGGAGCGGCTGGGCCCGTGAGCCATGGCCGCTGGGCCTGCGCATCCGGAGCCTGTGCTCCGCAACGGGAGAGGCCACAACAGTGAGAGGCCCGCATACCGCAAAAAAAAAAAAAAAATAAAAAAAAATAAAAATAGGCAGAGGATCTAAATAGACCCTTTGCCAAAGAAGACATACAGATGACCAACAGGTACTTGAAAAGATGTCCAACATCACTAATCATCAGGGAAATCCAAATCAAAACCACAAAGAGATATCACCTCACACCTGCTAGAACAGCTATTATCAAAAAGACATGAGGGCCTCCCTGGTGGCGCAGTGGTTGAGAGTCCGCCTGCCGATGCAGGGGATACGGGTTCGTGCCCCGGTCTGGGAGGATCCCATATGCCGCGGAGCGGCTGGGCCCGTGAGCCATGGCCGCTGGGCCTGCGCGTCCGGAGCCTGTGCTCTGCAACGGGAGAGGCCACAGCAGTGAGAGGCCCGCATACCGCAAAAAGAAAAAAAAAAAAAAAAAAAAAAAAAGACATGAAATAACAAGAGAGGATGTGGAGAAAGGAGAACCTTCCTGCACTGTTGGTGAGAATGTAAACCAGTGCTGCCATTTTGGAAAACAGTTTGGAGGTTCCTCAAAAATTAAAAACAGAACTACCATAGGATCCAGCAATTCTACTTCTGGGTATGTATCCAAAGACAGAAACACTAACTTGAAAAGATATCTGCACCCCTATGTTCATTGTTATTTACATTAGCCAAGATATGTAAACAACCTAAGGTTCATCAACAGATGAATGGATAAACAAAATGTGAGAGAGATATATGTATATATGTATCATATATGTGTGTGTGTGTATATATATATATGTTAAAATGTGATACACACACATACACACACAATGGAATATTATTCAGCCATAAAAAAGAATGAAATTTTGCTATTGGGAACAACATGGATGAACCTTGAGGGCATTATGCTCTCAGTGAAAGGCATTATGCTCTCAGTGAAAGGCATTATGCTCTCAGTGAAAGACAAATATCATATGATCTCATTTTTATGTGGAAATTTAAAACAAACAAACAAGGAAACCGAGCTCATAGATACAGAGAACAGATCAGTGGATGTCAGAGGCAGGTGAAATGAGTAAAGGGAGTCAAAAGGTACAAACTTCCAGTCATTAGACAAGTCACAGAGATGTAATGTACAGTGTAATGTACTGTATTGTGTATTTGAAAGCTGATAAAGAGTAAATATTAAAAGTTCTCATCACAAGAAAAAAATTCTATAACTATGTATGGTGATGGATGTTAAATAGACTTATGGTGGTGATCATTTTGCAACATATACAAATACGGAATCATTATGTTATACATCTGAAACTAATATAATGTTTGTCAATTGTACCTCAATGAAAAAAAACAATTTTTCAAAATGATTATTCTCATTGTTTTAAATAAGAAAAATGTAATTTAATTTAGGTCTTCAAATTCCTAGTGTCTTAGATAACAATAATTGATGGTTTAGATAACAGAGTTTCATAATTGATTGCTTGCAAACATGATTTCCTTTTATAAGCCTCACAAAATTTCATTCTTCCTCATCCTCTGAATATAACCCTTCTATATACTTACCACATCCATTGTTTCTATACTTAGATCTTCATACCCAGCTCTCTCCGATTTTTTATATTATCTTCTTGAAAATATTTAAATAATATAAGCAGACAGCCCTAGTACTATATTAATGGCCTTGAAGCATTTTCTTTCTTTCCTTTTTTAAATTTCTAATTGTTTCATATAAATCTACAGGATAAACTGAGTTAGCATTATCTTAATCTCAAGTAATTCTGGACATAAGGAAGCTTCTGTTGTAGCAAGCGCTATTAAATCATTAGAAATACAAATAGATGAAAATTAAATGGATGGAGAGGACATACAATATTTCATTTTAATTTATTTGCTCTGAATAAGTTTTTAGCAGAGATCATTAATCCAGTAATTCAAATAGTAAAATTGAAGGGGTTATAAATTAAGGTATTTATTACTCTTTAAGCACAAATAAAAAGCAATTGCTTCCTTGGAGTTGTGTAGAGGAGGAAATAGTGAGATCTACAAAAGGAATCTAAGAGGTAGAAATGACAACATGCCTAGCAAGCTTTTCTTTAGTATCTACATCCTGAGCTGAAATGTTCTAAACATTACATACTTGATGGCAAACCAAACTAAGATCATCTGTTGATTTTTTTATGGTGATATTGGGGTCGTGGGTATTGCTTGAGATTCTGCTTCAATGTCTAGGAACAAAAGAAAAGGTAAGACATATTGTGGCTCACCGACCTAAAACTGAGTGTAAGAATTAAATATTCACAAAGGCCAAGGATATATCTAAAGGTATAGCATCACAGACATCAGGATTTGGCACTTTATGGGTATTGACTGTATAGAGAAGAAAATTACTTTTACTAATCTATTTCATAGAAGAAAATATTTCTGCAATAAGATGTTGATTTTTTTTTCATTCTTTTTTTTTTTTAATTTTATTTTTTTATTTTATTTTATTTTTTTTATTAGTTTCTGCTTTATAACAAAGTGAATCAGTCATACACATACATCTGTTCCCACATCCCTTCCCTCATGCATCTCCCTCCCTCCCACCCTCCCCATCCCACCCCTCCAGGCGGTCACAAAGCACCGAGCTGATCTCCCTGTGCCATGCGGCCGCTTCCCACCATCTATCTACCCCACGTTTGGTAGTGTATATATGTCCATGCCTCTCTTTCGCTTTGTCACAGCTTACCCTTCCCCCTCCCCATATCCTCAAGTCCATTCTCAAGTAGGTCTGTGTCTTTATTCCCGTTTTACCCCTAGGTTCTTCATGCCATTTTTTTTTTTTTAAATTCCGTATATGTGTGTTAGCATACGGTATTTGTCTTTCTCTTTCTGACTTACTTCACTCTGTATGACAGACTCTAGGTCTATCCACCTCATTACAAATAGCTCAGTTTCGTTTCTTTTTATGGCTGAGTAATATTCCATTGTATATATGTGCCACATCTTCTTTATCCATTCATCCGATGATGGACACTTAGGTTGTTTCCAGCTCCGGGCTATTGTGAATAGAGCTGCAATGAACATTTTGGTACATGTCTCTTTTTGAATTATGGTTTTCTCAGGGTATATGCCTAGTAGTGGGATTGCTGGGTCATATGGTAGTTCTATTTTTAGTTTTTTAAGGAACCTCCATACCGTTCTCCATAGTGGCTGTACCAATTCACATTCCCACCAGCAGTGCAAGAGTGTTCCCTTTTCTCCACACCCTCTCCAGCATTTATTGTTTCTAGATTTCTTGATGATGGCCATTCTGACTGGTGTGAGATGATATCTCATTGTAGTTTTGATTTGCATTTCTCTGATGATTAATGATGTTGAGCATTCTTTCATGTGTTTGTTGGCAGTCTGTATATCTTCTTTGGAGAAATGCCTATTTAAGTCTTCTGCCCATTTTTGGATTGGGTTGTTTGTTTTTTTGCTATTGAGCTGCATGAGCTGTTTATAAATTTTGGAGATTAATCCTTTGTCAGTTGCTTCATTTGCAAATATTTTCTCCCATTCTGAGGGTTGTCTTTTGGTCTTGTTTATGGTTTCCTTTGCTGTGCAAAAGCTTTGAAGTTTCATTAGGTCCCATTTGTTTATCTTTGTTTTTATTTCCATTTCTCTAGGAGGTGGGTCCAAAAGAATCTTGCTGTGATTTATGTCATAGAGTGTTCTACCTATGTTTTCCTCTAAGAGTTTGATAGTTTCTGGCCTTACATTTAAGTCTTTAATCCATTTTGAGCTTATTTTTGTGTATGGTGTTAGGGAATGATCTAATCTCAAACTTTTACATGTCCTTGTCCAGTTTTCCCAGCACCACTTATTGAAGAGGCTGTCCTTTCTCCACTGTACATTCCTGCCTCCTTTATCAAAGATAAGTTGGCCATATGTGCATGGGTTTATCTCTGGGCTTTCTATCCTGATCCACTGATCTATCTTTCTGTTTTTATGCCAGTACCACACTGTCTTAATTACTGTAGCTTTGTAGTATAGTCTGAAGTCAGGGAGCCTGATTCCTCCAGCTCCGTTTTTCCTTCTCAAGATTGCTTTGGCTATTCGGGGTCTTTTGTTTTTCCAAACAAATTTTGAAATTTTTTGTTCTAGTTCTGTGAAAAATGCCAGTGGTAGTTTGATAGGGATTGCATTGAATCTGTAGATTGCTTTGGGTAGTACAGTCATTTTCACAATATTGATTCTTCCAATCCAGGAGCATGGTATATCTCTCCATCTATTTGTATCGTCTTTAATTTCTTTCATCAGTGTCTTATAATTTTCTGCATACAGGTCTTTTGTCTCCTTAGGTAGGTTTATTCCTAGATATTTTATTCTTTTTGTTGCAATGGTAAATGGGAGTGTTTTCTTGATTTCACTTTCAGATTTTTCATCATTAGTGTACAGGAATGCCAGAGATTTCTGTACATTAATTTTGTATCCTGCTACTTTACCAAATTCATTGATTAGCTCTAGTAGTTTTTCGGTAGCATCTTTAGGATTCTCTATGTACAGTATCATGTCATCTGCAAACAGTGACAGCTTTACTTCTTCTTTTCCGATTTGGATTCCTTTTATTTCCTTTTCTTCTCTGATTGCTGTGGCTAAAACTTCCAAAACTATGTTGAATAAGAGTGGTGAGAGTGGGCAACCTTGTCTTGTTCCTGATCTTAGTGGAAATGGTTTCAGTTTTTCACCATTGAGGACAATGTTGGCTGTGGGTTTGTCATATATGGCCTTTATTATGTTGAGGAAAGATCCCTCTATGCCTACTTTCTGCAGGGTTTTTATCATAAAAGGGTGTTGAATTTTGTCGAAAGCTTTCTCTGCATCTATTGAGATGATCATATGGTTTTTCTCCTTCAACTTGTTAATATGGTGTATCACATTGATTGATTTGCGTATATTGAAGAATCCTTGCATTCCTGGAATAAACCCCACTTGATCATGGTGTATGATCCTTTTAATATGCTGTTGGATTCTGTTTGCTAGTATTTTATTGAGGATTTTTGCATCTATGTTCATCAGTGATATTAGCCTGTAGTTTTCTTTCTTTGTGACATCCTTGCCTGGTTTTGGTATCAAGGTGATGGTGGCCTCGTAGAATGAGTTTGGGAGTGTTCCTTCCTCTGATATTGTTTGGAAGAGTTTGAGAAGGATAGGTGTTAGCTCTTCTCTAAATGTTTGATAGAATTCGCCTGTGAAGCCATCTGGTCCTGGGCTTTTGTTTGATGGAAGATTTTTAATCACAGTTTCAATTTCAGTGCTTGTGATTGGTCTATTCATATTTTCTATTTCTTCCTGAGTCAGTCTTGGCAGGTTGTGCATTTCTAAGAATTTGTCCATTTCTTCCAGGTTGTCCATTTTATTGGCATAGAGTTGCTTATAGTAATCTCTCATGATCTTTTGTATTTCTGCAGTGTCAGTTGTTACTTCTCCTTTTTCATTTCTAATTCTATTGATTTGAGTCTTCTCCCTTCTTTTCTTGATGAGTCTGGCTAATGGTTTGTCAATTTTGTTTATCTTCTCAAAGAACCAGCTTTTAGTTTGGTTGATCTTTGCTATCGTTTCCTTCATTTCTTTTTCATTTATTTCTGATCTGATCTTTATGATTTCTTTCCTTCTGCTAGCTTTGGGGGTTTTTTGTTCTTCTTTCTCTAATTGCTTTAGGTGCAGGGTCAGGTTGTTTACTCGAAATGTTTCCTGTTTCTTAAGGTGGGATTGTATTGCTATAAACTTCCCCCTTAGAACTGCTTTTGCTGCGTCCCATAGGTTTTGGGTCGTCGTGTCTCCATTGTCATTTGTTTCTAGGTATTTTTAAATTTCCTCTTTGATTTCTTCAGTGATCACTTCGTTATTGAGTAGTGTATTGTTTAGCCTCCATGTGTTTGTATTTTTTACAGATCTTTTCCTGTAATTGATGTCTAGTCTCATAGCATTGTGGTCGGAAAAGATACTTGATACAATTTCAATTTTCTTAAATTTACCAAGGCTTGATTTGTGACCCAAGATATGATCTATCCTGGAGAATGTTCCATGAGCACTTCAGAAAAATGTGTTTTCTGTTGTTTTTGGATGGAATGTCCTATAAATATCAACTAAGTCCATCTTGTTTAATGTATCATTTAAAGCTTGTGTTTCCTTATTTATTTTCATTTTGGATGATCTGTCCATTGGTGAAAGTGGGGTGTTAAAGTCCCCTACTATGATTGTGTTACTGTCGATTTCCCCTTTTATGGCTGTTAGTATTTGCCGTATGTATTGAGGTGCTCCTATGTTGGGTGCATAAATATTTACAATTGTTATATCTTCTTCTTGGATCGATCCCTTTATCGTTATGTAGTGTCCTTCTTTGTCTCTTCTAATAGTCTTTATTTTAAAGTCTATTTTGTCTGATATGAGAATTGCTACTCCAGCTTTCTTTTGATTTCCATTTGCATGGAATATCTTTTTCCATCCCCTTACTTTCAATCTGTATGTGTCTCGAGGTCTGAAGTGGGTCTCTTGTAGACAGCATATATATGGGTCTTGTTTTTGTATCCATTCAGCCAATCTGTGTCTTTTGGTGGGAGCATTTAGTCCATTTACATTTAAGGTAATTATTGATATGTATGTTCCTATTCCCATTTCCTTAATTGCTTTGGGTTGTTATTGTAGGTATATCCCTTCTGTTGTGCTTCTTGCCTAGAGAAGTTCCTTTAGCATTTGTTGTATAGCTGGTTTGGTGGTGCTGAACTCTCTCAGCTTTTGCTTGTCTGTAAACGTTTTAATTTCTCCATCAAATCTGAATGAGATCCTTGCTGGGTAGAGTAATCTTGGTTGCAGGTTTCTCTCCTTCATCACTTTAATTATGTCCTGCCACTCCCTTCTGGCTTGTAGAGTTTCTGCTGAGAGATCAGCTGTTAACCTGATGGGGATTCCCTTGTGTGTTATTTGTTGTTTTTGCCTTGCTGCTTTTAATATGATTTCTTTGTGTTTAATTTTTGACAGTTTGATTAATATGTGTCTTGGTGTATTTCTCCTTGGATTTATTCTGTATGGGACTCTCTGTGCCTCCTGGACTTGATTAACTATTTCCTTTCCCATATTGGGGAAGTTTTCAACTATAATCTCTTCAAATATTTTCTCAGTCCCTTTCTTTTTCTCTTCTTCTTCTGGAACCCCTATAATTCGAATGTTGGTGCGTTTAATATTGTCCCAGAGGTCTCTGAGACTGTCCTCTGTTCTTTTCATTCTTTTTTCTTTATTTTGCTCTGCATCAGTTATTTCCACTATTTTATCTTCCACCTCACTTATCCGTTCTTCTGCCTCAGTTATTCTGCTATTGATCCCATCTAGAGTATTTTTCATTTCATTTATTGTGTTTTTAATCGATGCTTGATTCATCTTTAGTTCTTCTAGGTCCTTGTTAACTGTTTCTTGCATTTTGTCTATTCTATTTCCAAGATTATGGATCTTGGAAATAGAATCTTGGATCAGCTTTACTATCATTATTCTGAATTCTTTTTCAGGTAGACTGCCTATTACCTCTTCATTTGTTAGGTCTGGTAGGTTTTTATCTTGCTCCTTCACCTGCTGTGTGTTTTTCTGTCTTCTCATTTTGCTTATGTTACTGTGTTTGGGGTCTCCTTTTTGCAGGCTGTAGATTCGTAGTTCCCGTTGTTTTTGGTGTCTGACCCCAGTGGCTAAGGTTGTTTCAGTAGGTTGTGTAGGCTTCCTGGTGGGGGGGACTAATGCCTGTGTTCTGGTGGTTGAGGCTCGATCTTGTCTTTCTGGGGGACAGGTCCACGTCTGGTGGTGTGTTTTGGGGTGCCTATTGCCTTATTATGTTTTTAGGTAGCCTCTCTGCTAATGGGTGGGGTTGTGTTCCTGCCTTGCTAGTTGCTTTGCATAGGGTGACCAGCACTGTAGCTTGCTGGTCGTTGACTGAAGCTGGGTGCTGGTGTTGGGATGGAGATCTCTGGGAGATTTTCGCTGCTTGATATTATGTGGAGCTGGGAGGTCTCTTGTGGACCCGTGTCCTGAAGTTGGCTCTCCCACTTCAGAGGCACAGCACTGGCTCCTGGCTGCAGCACCAAGAGCCTTTCATCCACCCGGCTCAGAATAACAGGGAGAAAAGGTAGAGAGAAAGAATTAGTAGAAGAAAGAAAGAGAGAGGGAAAGAAAGGAAGAAGGGAAGAAAGGAAGGAAGGAAGGAAGAAAGAAAGGAGGGAGGGAGGAAGGATGGAAAGAAAGAAGGAAAGAAAGGAGGAAGGGAGGGAGGAATGAAAGCAAAAGGAAGAGTGAATGGAAGAAGGGAGGGAGGGAGGGAGGAAGGAAAGAAAGAAAGAAAGACAGGAGGGAGGGAGGGAGGAAGGAAAGAAAAAGAAAGTGGAGAGAAGAAGGGTGGGAGGGAGGGAGGGAGGAAAGAAGAAAGAAGGAAAGGAGGAGCGGAGGGAGGGAGGGAGGAAGGGAAGGTAGGAAAAAAAGAAAGAGCAGGTAAAGTAAATTAGAATAAAGTATGAAATATAGTAGCGTTATTAAAATTAGAAAGTAATTATTGAAAAAAAAAAAACGGACCGATAGAACCCTGGGACATATGGTGGAAGCAAAGCTATACAGAGAGAATCTTACACAGAAGATTACACATACACATTCACAAAAAGAGAGCAGGAGGGGGAAAAATCAAAAATCTTGCTCTCCAAGTCCACCTCCTCAATTTGGAATAATTCGTTGTAAAAAGAGGAAAAGGGGGGAAAGTCTTAAATCTTGTCCTCAAAGTCCACTTCCTCAATTTGGGATGATTCGCTGTCCATTCATGCACTCCACAGACGCAGGGCACATCAAATGGACCGTGGAGCTTTAATCCGCTGCCTGCGAGACTGCACAGAGAGATTTCCCTGTCTCTGCTCTCACAGCTCCCGGGTCTCAGCCTTGGACCCGGCCCCGCCTCTGTGCGTAGGTCGCCGGAGGGCCTCCGTTCTTCGCTCAGACAGGACGGGTTTAAAGGAGCCGCTGATTCGGGGGCTCTGGCTCACTCAGGCAGAGGGGAGGGAGGGGCGCGCAGTGTGGGGCGGGCCTGCGGCGGCAGAGGCCGGCGTGACGTTGCAGCAGCCCGTGGCGCTCCGTGCGCTTTACCGGGAAAGCCGTCCCCGGGTCTCGGGACCCCGGCAGTGGCGGGGTGCACAGGCCCCCCGGAAGGCGGGGCGGACAGCGACCCGCGCCCGCACACAGGCCCCGCGGCGGCGGGCGGCGGCGGCGGGCCGCGGCGGGCGGCGGCGGCGGGCCGCAGCGGCGGCGGGCCGCGTCGGCGACGGCGGCGGCGGCGGCGTCGGCGGCGGGCCGCGGCGTCGGCGGCGGCGTCGGCGGCGGGCCGCGGCGGCGGCGTCGGCGGCGTCGGGCCGCGGCGTCGGCGGCGGCGTCGGCGGCGGGCCGCGGCGGCGGCGGCGGCGGCGGCCGCCCACGCCCGTCTCCGAGGTCCGCGCCTTACCCGCGGCTCGCGCCGGCGCTTCCCTAAGCAGCCTTCTTAATGCCCTCTCCTCGCGCACCAGGAAACAAAAGGGAAAAAACTCTCTTGCCTCTTCGGCAGCTCCAGACCCTTTCCCCGGACTCCCCCCGGGCTAGCCGTGGTGCACTAACCCCTTCAGGCTCTCTTCCTGCCGCCAGCCCCAGTCCTCTCCCTGCGCTCCGACTGAAAGCCGATACCCGAGCCTCAGCTCCCAGCCCCGCCCGCCCCGGCGGCCAAGCAGACAAGCCTCTCGGGCTGGTGTGTGCCTGAGGGCACCGATCCTCTGTGGCGGAATCTCTCCGCTTTGCCCTCCACACCCCTGTTGCTGTGCTCTCCTCCGCTACTCCGAAGCTTTCCCCCTCCGCCACCTGCAGTCTCCGCCCGCGAAGGGGCTTGTAGTGTGTAGAAACCTTCCCTCCTTCACGGCTCCCTCCCACTGGTGCAGGTCCCGTCCCTATCCTATTGTCTCTGTTTATTCTTTTTTTCTTTTGCCCTACCCAGGTATGTGGGGATTTTCTTGCCTTTTGGGGGGTCTGAGGTCTTCTGTCAGCGTTCAATAGGTGTTCTGTAGGAGTTGTTCCACGTGTAGATGAATTTCTGATGTATCTGTGGGGAGGAAGGTGATCTCCGCGTCTTACTCTTCCGCCATCTTCCTCCGGGGTCAGATGTTGATATTAATTACAGCAAATTTCTATAAAAGAGCCATAGGTTTTAGAGAAGTCAACCAGAATTTAATATGGTCTTTACCTGGAAATATATAGGGACCAAGTAGTAAACCCATATTAGAAATCAATTTTGAAATATATGGGTTCACAGTCGTAAACTCTCACAGTAGCATATTTTTCATCTTCTATTGTTCACACTGCAACAGTAAGACTGTCAGCCTATAGGGAAAATTAATAGCTAGACCTATGCTACAGAGAAGAAAAATGCTTATAACTGGGTCAAAATATTCACATAAGCTACCTTCATCTATATTTAATGTGTCATTTTTCAGCATAAGAAATCTTCATTTTTATATACAGCTTCTACTTTGGGGAGCAGAATGTTCATGATCTGTTTCACTTGGAATGCTTTCAAAATGCCTTTTTAAAAAATGAGAGCTTTCAACACATTTCCTATAACAAGGAAGAGAGTCTTCCCTCTAGTAATAAAGTATCTTCTCAAAGGGTCCACTAAAGTCCAACAAAGTAGACTTTAAAATCAGTAAACATTTAAAATAAGGAAAATTATCCCCTGCAGGGGGTAAAGAAGGTCTGTTGGGACTTTCTTCTATTCTCAGTCCATTAGTGGAGGAAGCAGATTCTTTAATCAAATGAGATAAATATTGTCTTAGAGCTCAAGGAGCAAGGCCTTGGGGGAAATAGACAGGTAATTGGAACTGCAGAGTATGAGTTGAAGGTTGGAAGATGGGGATTCAGGACAATAGCATAAGCCTTAGGTGACTGAGATCATCACCAAAGCAAGATTTGGAGAACAGATGTCTGCAATAGCTGCTGAATTGAGTCCTTTAAATCCAAAGAGGTTTTTTTTTTTTTTTTTTTTTTTGGCTGATCATAGAGAATTGTGATCAGAAGTCAGAAGAGCATGTTTCTGATAGCCTGGAAGAAAGAAAACATCCATGGTGTGAACTGCGGACAGACTCTAGGAGCTGAGAGTGAACCCCAGTTGACAGCCAGCAAGGAAACGGAGACTAAGTCCCACAACCAAGAGGAACTGATTTCTGCCAACAGCAAGAATGAGCTTGGAAATAAATATGTCTCCAGAGCCTACAGATAAGAACTCAGCCAGGTCAGCACCTTGATTTTAGCTGTCTGAGAACCTACGCAGATAACCCAACCACTTCATTTTCTGATTTTTTACTTAGAAAACTGTGAGCTAACAAATTAAATGGGTATTACACTAAGCTGCTACATTTGTGGTAATTTATTACACAGGAATAGAAACTGATAGAATTAGGAAAGTGATGATGATGATATTAAGAAACAACTATAAAGAATAGAAAACCCACTCAGGCTGGCATTGTACCTCAAGAGTAAAGGCAATGTCTTATTAGATCTTAAATCCTCTGCAAACATGATATTTCAATCTGGCAATGTGGGAGCAGGTTCCATAAACGACATAGAACACAGAAGCAAAACGTAACTGAGTTCCTGAAGTTGGACCTTTTCCATGGTGTTATCCAAGACACTTAGTGAGACAGGAGGGAAGAGGGTAGGGCATTAAAAGAATGACACAGCCATTGAGGATATGACAGAAAAAAACTGGTTAGAGCCAATTAGGCCCAAGATGGCAGAAGATTCAACTTAAGCTTCATTATATGCTCATTGTAATACATTAGCTAAATGACACACCTACAGGCACCATGACAGTTCCAAGGTTGACCATAAAAGGCCAAAAGGTGGGAGGTGGCCCAATTCCTGGAAATCTCTGCCGCTTCTCCAAAATAGTTGGAATAATCCTCCCACTCATTAGCGTATGAAGTTACCCAGCCCATAAAAACTAACCACCCCATATTTCGGGGCCGTTCTCACCTTCTTAGAAACACTTCATTCTAACTATGAAGTGTGTATCTCTCTAAATAAACCTGCTTTCACAGTACTATGGCTCACTCTTGAATTCTTTCCTGCACCAAGCCAAGGACCCTCACTTGTCAGCTGTTCCAGTGACTCACCAGAGACCTGGGACATGACCATCTTCTCGTGCCCCATTTTCCTGCGACGTTAGAAAAAAAAATCTAAGAACAGTGTCTTGGTTGTTGTTTTTCCCTACAACTGAAGAGAAATATTCTATAGAACTGTTCTCACACTTTGCTACACATTAGAATCACCTGGGGGGGCTTTGAATACTTAACGTGTTGAGGTATTTCCCCAAAAATGATACAAGAAAGCATAGGTGATTATCAAATGAAAGAGAGTTAACACTTAACCGATTCTTGGATGATGGATAAAGAATAGCCCTCACTTGCCTCCAACTCTGAGGAAATCTGTGATAGATATCGTCTTCTGCAAGAAGCATGGCAACACAATGGTTAGATAAAAACACTTTTAAAGAGAGATTTGTACCAATAAAATTTGTTAGAAGTGTCCACATTTCCGAATTTAATCAACTCATCCAACAGATGCTTACAGACACCTTCTAGGAACAATGTACAGTGTTAATTGTTGAGGGTATTAATATATTGAAACAGACAATCCCTCAAAGAGATTGTAGCCTGTAGGAGAAAATTTTTTTAATTTATTCTGACTCAGCAGGAATAAAGCTCCGAGTATTTTTATTTATTTAAGTCACTTTCACATATTGCAAAATCATCATTGTGCTTGCTCCTGAATAGAATTCCATGATAATCTATTTTGGCTTTTCATTAGTGTTTACTTTTTGTTATTAATAATTTAAAGAAGTCCTTTGTGACATTGCAGTTTCGTCCTTAAGTATGTGTCACAAATACAGAGCATTACAGTGAGAAACAGCTATAAAGTTTTGTTTCCATGCAGTTCACATTTTAGATGTCTGAGATTTTAATCTTTGGCCATCCCAATTATATACTGTGAATCTTAGGAAATTGCTTGCCTTAAATACATGTTATTTGATATTGTCCGTCTTTCTTTCCAGGTCCAAGGCCTAATGTACCTTAAAGAGAACTAATGTACCTTATTTTAAGACTAATGAAGGAACAATAGGGAGTTTGACTTTCTAAAGCACCCCAGTAAGTGATATAACAAGATTATTAGGTTTGACATAAATACACTACCATGTGTAAAATAGAAAGCTAGTGGGAACCTGCTGTATAGCACAGAGAGCTCAGCTCGGTGCTCTGTGATCACCTAGATAGGTGGCATGTGGGGGGAGGGAGGGTTGGAGGGAGGTCTAAAAGGGAGGGGATATATGTATACATACAGCTGATTCACTTCGTTGCACAGCAGAAACTAACACAACATTGTAAAGCAATTATACTCCAATTTAAAAAAAAGAAAAAGATTAGTACCAAGTACCCTAACTTCCCTCTAACTGTGCAAAATGCACTTGACTGCACTGTAGTCCTGCCCCTTCTCTTCTCTGTCCCCTGGTTGCCCATGTAGATCACAAGGCAGAAACTCTGAAATTGTTAATAAATTATCCCAGCATTACTAATTCTCAATGAACAGGATAAGCCATGGTGAGCAAAATGGGGGATCTATTTTTAGCATTTATTATACCAAATAAGTAATTTTTACCCCATAGAAGGAACCAGTGAAAAGGGACAAAGTTAAATTTGCCCCTGTGTGCTGGAATAAAACAGGTAATTCAGCCAGGAGAGAGTGCAGCTTGTGGCATGAAAACACAGGTGGGGAGGATGCACAAGTGAAAAAAGAAATTAATAGAACAAGCAAACACAAGAGAAACATTTATAACGGGGAGAAGTTAAAAGATCAGGTGGTCTTCAGTTTGCAGAGCCCCTGAGGGTAAAAGACTTACGCAGAGGGTAATATAAATACTGGGTATGTAAAAATTTAATTCGAAAATAAATGGTTAAAGAAAGACTAAGGATTTCCTTTGATTTTCAATAATGACTGAAGTAAGAAAGAGGCATCATAATTTGTAAGACATAAATGACAGTCAGAAAAAAAATGAGTAAATACAGATCACACCAGATTAGAGATGAATCCATTAGTCAATCTAATTAAGAATTTAAACAAGTTCTTTTTTAATATAAACTAGAAGCTGATATCAGAATACCACTAAACTCCTTTTTACTTATTAAATATATTTGTACCAAAATTTGCTATAAAATGAATATCTTTAATATTTCAGAATATGTATTTCGTTATTTTCAGCATGCTCTTCTAAAAATCCCATCTTATTAAAGTTTCACAATTAAAAACTCTCCATGTTATTTTATTTATTTTAAAGAATATGTTTATATTTATCTCTCCTCCAAAAAAATGAATGTTGATTACAGAATTATATATAAATTGAAAGGAGTAAATATACAAAATAAAGTTAGATATAGGTAATTATTTCACTTACAGTAGTGGTGCTCAGTGAAAATAAATGAACAGCATTTATCCTCATAGACTATGACCTTACCAGGGCTTAGTTTTCATTGAATGTCATTGCATTTTATATTTGAACACCAAACACTGTAATGACTAGCAGAGAAATTGTGTTTAACTGCTTGAAAATTAGCATTTTATTACATTCACTTGATAATAGCATGGTCTTCCTCTATTATAGGACAAAGGCTTGTGTCTGATTCATCACTTTATTCCTCAAGCTTGTCATATATTTAGTGAATAAGTAAATGGGCATAATAAAACTCTTCAAGGGAAATGGAACAATTGATGCCATGAAGACAACAAGCATATGAAATGCATGGAGTCACAAATTTCAAAGTCAGATTTTGCTGGTTTCAAATCATATTATCAAATCATCATTATGAAAGTTTCTGTGAACTGCAAAAAAAAATACAGATTTTTAAAATTTAAAAATTGAGGCAAATTCCATTTAATTTGATGAAATTCAATATTTAAAAAATAGAAATTAACCTTACCAAAAAGTACCTAGACTTTGTAAAACAAAGGATGTTGCCCACCATCCTGTTCTACAAAGATCAAGTCATTAGCCATTGCAGTCACTGGCCTACAGTACACCCTAAAAGGAATTCAGGATAAAAAACAGGATGAAGCATTTTGTGTTTTTGATATATGGGCCCTTAGATAGTTAAAATGCATATCTAAGGAAGAATTTCAATGACCCCAGATTCTTGCATCTTCTAATACATAGATAAGCACTAAAATCATTAACTTGTGAGATATGTATTTCCCAGCCAATAAAGTTCATATGTATCTATATAGATATATATGAAGTTTTCATATATATATAATTTCATATACATATAGATCTATCTATCTGTCTACCTCTCTTACCACTTTGGAACAGTTCCTCAGAGTTATCTGAGAGGCTGTCTCCCAGGCTACAGTCCTCAGTAAGGTCCTGAAGTAAAACTGAAACTCATAGCTCTCACGCTGTGCATTTTTTATTTCAGTTGACAACTTTAATTCATAGAGTAAAAGAACAGATTTCCATGATGGAGAAAGGTATACAGTTGTCCCTCAATATCCTCAGGGGATCTGTTCCAAGACCCCCTGCCCCCACCCCTAGATAGCAAATCTGTAGATGCTCAAGTCCTGAAACCTGGCAGGATCCAGTGGGGCCCTCCTGGGTACAAAAGCCTTTCAGTGTTCCCAGTTTCTTTTTTTTTTTAATTAATTTTACTGAAGTATAGATGATTTACAATGTTGTGTTAATTTCTACTGTACAGCAAAGTGAGTCAGTTATATATATATAGTTATATATAGTTATATATACACATTCTTTTTTATATTCTTTTCCATTATGGTTTATCCCAGGAGATTGGGTATAGTTCCCTGTGCTATACAGTAGGACCTTGCTGTTTATTCATTCTACATATAATAGTTTGCATCTCCCAATCCCTAGCTCCCAATCCACCTCTTCCCCACCATCTCCTCTCCCTTGGCAATCACAAGTCTGTCCTCTATGCCTGTGAGTCTATTTCATAGATAAGTTCATTTGTGTCACATTTTAGATTACACATGTAAGTGACATCATAGGGTATTTGTCTTTCTCTTTCTGACTTACTTCACTTAGTATGATAATCTCTAGGTCCATCCATGTTGCTGCAAAAGGCATTATTTCATTCTTTTTATGGCTGAGTAGTATTCCATTGTATATATGTACTGCATCTTCTTCATCCATTCCTCTGTCAATGGACATTAAAGTTATTTCCATGTCTTGGCTATTGTAAATAGTGCTGCTATGAACATAGGGGTGCATGTATCTTTTTGGATTATAGTTTTGTCTAGATATATGCCCAGGAGTGGGCATACATACCCATCAATTTACATTCCCACCAACAGTGTAGGAGGGTTCCCTTTGCACCACATTTGTTATTTGTAAACTTTTTAATGGTGGCCATTCTGACCATTGTGAAGTGGTACCTCATTGTAGTTTTGGTTTGCATTTCTCTAATAATTAGCGATGTTAAACATCTTTTCATGTACCTGTTGGCCATCTGTATGTCTTCTTTGAAGAAGTCTCTATTTAGGTCTTCTGCCCATTTCTTGATTGGGTTTTTTGTTGTTGTTGTTATTGAGTTGTATGAGTGTTTGTATGTTTTGGAAATTAAACCCTTGTTGATGGCTTTATTTGCAAATATTTTCTCCCAGTCTATAGGTTTTTCATTTTGTTTATGGTTTCCTTTGTTGTACAAAAGCTTGTAAGTTTGATTAGGTCCCATTTGTTTATTTTTGCTTTTATTTCTATTGCCTTGGGAAACTGGCCTAAGAAAACATTGGTACGATTTACGTCAGAGAATGTTTTGCCTATGTTCTCTTCGAGGAGTCTTATATTTTAAAGTCTTTAAGCCATTTTTCATTTATTTTGTGTATGGTGTGAGGGAGTATTCTAACTTCATTGATTTACATGCTGTCCAACTTTCCCAACACCTCTTGCTGAAGAGACTGTCTTTTCCCCATTGTATATTCTTGCCTACTTTGTCAAAGATTAATTGACCATAGGTGTGTGGGCTTATTTCTGGACTCTCTATTCTGTTCCATTGATCCGTATGTCTGTTTTTGTACAAATACCATGATGTTTTGATTACTGTAGCTTTGTAGTATTGTCTGAAGTCTGGGAAGGTTATGCCTCCTGCTTTGTTCTTTTTCTTCAGGATTCCTCTGGAAATTCTGGGTCTTTTATGGCTCCATATAAATTTTAGGATTATTTGTTCTAGTTCTGTGAAAAATGTCATGGGTAATTTGATAGGGATTGCATTAAATCTGTAGATTGCTTTGGGTAGTATGGCCATTTTAACACTATTAACTCTTCAATTCCAAGATCATGTGTGTTCCCTGTTTCTTATTTGCATGAGAAAGGCTTCAGCCTCCTAGGCCTTCCCTGAGTGCCAAAGGGCAGATTCAAAAAGTTGTTAATCAGGGAAGTGAGGGAATGCAGAAAAAAAGGAAGAGCAATCAAGAAACAGAGATAAAGCATAGTCCTGGTTCCTCCTCAAGGAATATACATGTATATTTGGGTTCTTCTATAGAAACTAAGGCCCCACCCAGGTGGAGGATGGTAACTTCATGCTGAGACCCTAGACTTATTAGAACCAGAAGGGTAATGATTCAGATTCCTAGAACACCACCTTTTACCTCACCACCAACCAAAATGGAAGAAAGTCACACACTCTGCAGCCTCCACCTCAAATTTTGCCTATAAAACTTCTTCCCCCAAAACCATTAGGGTGTTCGGGGTTTTTTTTGAGCAGAAGCCACCTGTTCTCCTTTCTCAGCCCCCAGCCCTGCAGTAAACCTTTCTCTGCTCCAGACTCCGATGTTTCAGTTTGTTTGGTCTCACTGTGCGCTGGGCACAGGAACTTGTGTTCAGCAACAGTCCCTTATATAAAATGGCATAGTATTTGCATATAACCTGTGTAAATCCTCTCATATATTTTAAATCATCTCTAGATTACTTATAACACCTAACACAATGTAATGCTATGTAAATAGCAGTAAGTACAATGTAATGCTACGTATATAGTTGTAAGTGCAATGTAAATGCCATGTAAATAGTTACTAGCCTGTGGAAAATTCAAATTTTGTTTTTTGAAATTTTCTGGAATTTATTTTTTAATATTTTCTATCCACAGCCAGTTAAATCCACAGATGTGGAACCTGTGGATACGGAGGGCCAACTGAAGTTTAAAAATATTAATAGAGCCTTTTTCTTCTGGCCAAGATGGAACTAGATTTACCCTTGCTGGGGGGGAAGAAATTTTCCTCTACCCTTCTAGGTTCTTCTGGATGATCTAGAATTAAAATTGACAGAAGACAGAGTAAAAGGAGAAAAATCACACAAAATTTAATAACATCTATACATGGGAGAGACCCAGGAATACTGGGTAGCTCACCAAAATGGCCAAAGCTCTCACCTTAAATACCAACCTCAGCTAAAGACAAAAGAGGATGTTGAGGGTGGGGAGAGTCAATTATGGGAAGTAACCAGGAAAAGCATAGTAAACAAGGGTAAGATTGTGATACAGGTTTAAGTCATGGCCTTCTCCAGTGATTAGAGTTTCTAGAGATTTGTTCATCCTCTCCCTTGAGGTACAGCAGCGGAAACACCCTTACAAAGGGAGATTTCTCTTACAAATATAAATGTTTCACAACTCCTACTTATTTTTCAGAGTTTTTCCCAAGTCTGCTGTATCTTAGAATAATTACTCTGTCAGAGAGACATATTTTAGGGTGGCAAATTCTGATCCCCTACACCCTTCTACCTAAAACAAATAAAAAACAAGCAAAAATACCTGAAAAAACAACTTTCAAGGAAATTGACTCAGGCAATAAGAACAATGATCTCTAAGAGAAAGAAAACAATAGAGGAGAGCACCAAGATTGCCTAAATTTACTGCCTGAAGAAAATTTCCACGTTGAGTACAAGGAGGGGGAAACCAAAAATGGAAAAGACAGAATTTTAGGGGAGTCAAAGCAGCTACAGTTCATAAGACAGAGTGTCAGAGAGCAGAGAACAGCACAGAGAGGGAACACCAGAGGTCTGCAGAGGGCTGTTCTCAAGTCTTGGCTGAGTATTGCTCAGCACATACACTTAAAGAAATCACCTTATGCTGGGAAAAGAAGCACTGGAAAGGATAAGAGGGAACAAAGAACATTACTTGGAGATTGCACAAAGCTAAAAATATTTCCTATTCTCACCAGCCAGAGTAGAACTTAACCGATGGACTTAGGGAAGAGTACTTAGAAGGGTTTTATCTCAGTAGGGGGAAAATTAGACTAAATATTGTTCTGGGCTGCCTAACAAAGCTTAGAGTAAGACCTTAAAGGATACAAGTTTTTATTCCAGAAATACAAGCTTGGTTTAAAACTTTAAAAGCAATCAAATGTAATTTATTAAGTTAACACATTAAAGAAGGAAAACAATATGATCTTGTCAACAGATGCAGAAAAAGCGTTTGACAAAATCCAATATCTACTTCTTATAAGAACTCTAAACAAACTAAGAAAAGAAATTCCCCAACTTGATAAACAATATAATAATAAAAAAAATACAGCTAATATACTTAATGGTGAAAGACTGAATGCTTTCCCCCTAAGATTTGGAACAAGGCAACACCTCCAGTATCACCACTTTGATTCAGCTGTTCTAGGGCCCTAATTAGTGCACTAAAGCAAGAAAATGAAATAAAAGTCAGACAGATTAGAAAGCAAAATAAAACTTTTACTCTCTGATAACATGATTGTCTATATAAAACAGCTACGGAATCTACAAAATGCTACAAGAACTAATAAGTTAATTTAGAAAGTTATGGAATATAAGATCAATGTAAAAATCTATTGTATATCTATATAATAGCAATAAATAATCAGAAATTTAAATTTTTAAATTTTCATTTACAAAGAATCAAAACTGATAAAAGACTGAGATAATTCTGACAAAAGCTATGTAAGATATGTGCACTGAAAACTACAAAACTTTGCTGACAGAAATTAAAGAAGCCAGGAATAAACTGAAAAATATACTGTGTCCAAATTGATCAAAATACTCAATTTTGTTAAGCTGTTACTCTCCTCAAAACTGAACTATAGATTCAAAGCAGTCCCAATCATAATCTCTGCAGGCTTTTTTTGTAGAAATGACAAGCTGATTCTGAAATTCATATGGAAATGCAAAGGACCAAGAACAGCCAAAACAACTTTGAAAAAGAACAAAAAATTTGGAAGATTCACACTACCTTACTTCAAGACTCATTTTAAAGCTACAGTAATGAATATGACAGTGCTAAGATAAACAGACTAATTGAACAGAAATGAGATTCCAGAAATATGTTCAATCATATATTAACAATTGATTTTTGGCAGAGGCCATTCAATGGAGAAAGAATAGTGTTTTCAACAAAAAGTACTGGAAAAAAAACCCATTACCATATGCAAAAACATAAAATGAAATTTAACCCATACTACACACCATGTACAAAAATGAACTCAAAGTGGGTCAGAGACCTATATGTACAGCCTAGAACTATAAACTTCTAGGAGAAAAGCAAAAGTATAACTTATTTTAAAAACTAATACACTTCATAAAAATGCAGGACTGTTTTTCTTTGAAAGATACTGTTAAAAGAATGAAAGGACAAGTCACAGACCAGAGAAAATATTTGCAAATCAAATACCTAATAAAGGACTTGTATTGACAATATATATAAGGAACCCTCTATGACCACATAATAAGAAAACAAACAACCTAATAAAAACTGAGCAAAATATTTGAAAAGATACTTCCCGAAAAATGATATTCAGATAGAAAATAAGCACATGAAAAGATATTTGACATCATTATTCATTAGGTAAATGCAAATTAAAACCACAATGATATACCACTATGCATCAATTAAAATAGCTAAAATTAAAAACTTGACCATACCAAGTGCTGACAAGAATGTGGATCAACTGGGACTCTCATACACCATAGATTGGAAAATAAAATGGTGCAGTCACATTGGAAAATAATTTGGCAGTGTCTTAAAAATTCAAGTATACAACTACCACATGACCTAGCCACTCCTCTCCAAGGTCTCTCCTCAAGAGAAATGAAAACATATGTCAAACTTTATGTATTCTTATATTTAAGATGTGCCTCATAACTATTTCTTTAGTATGGTTTGATAACTTTCATCTTTCAATTGAAATATTTATTCCATTTTGTTTTAATATTACTGCTGATATAGTTCTGTTTAAAGTTTTGTGTAGTAACAGTCAAAACCTGGAAGCAATCCACAACCCAAATGCCTATGAACAGGGTGAATGGATAAAAAATTATTACATATACTACTCAGTGATAAAGAGATACTTCCAACAGCATGGATGAATCTGAAAATAATCATGCTGAATGAAAGCAGCCAGACAAAAAAGGATACATGTTGAGTAATTATATTTATATAAATTTCTAGAAAATGTTAATTAAATCTATAGTGACAGAAAGCAGATTGGTGGATGTCTGGGAAGGGCTAGAATAAGAGGGAGGGATTATATGGGGCAGGAGAAAACTTTTGGGGGTGACAGTATGTTCATTTTCTTTATTGTGGTACACACACAGGTATAAACATATTTCAAAATATTTAAAATTGTACACTTTCTATGCAGTTTAATAAAGCCATCAAAAAATTTTAAATGTTAAGCATTAGAATTACATTCTATGTTTCAGTACTACAGAAAGTATAATTTTAAGCAGCATAATATTTCTATATATTTGAAATGAAAAAATTTCTGAGTTTTTATTTAGACTATACCTCTATATCTTGACTAACTAGAAAGATTTTATGCTAAGAATTAACAATAAACTTAGTAAATAAAGCCCTCTCAATCAAGATTCAACCTAAAGCAAAGTTTTACAAGATACCTTCCAAATTTTAAAAAAAAGTGTCTATAATTGCAATTTGAGGCTGAAAATAGCAAAACTTTCAATTTTTCAAGTTGAAAATTACTATAATTATAATCATATTGTCCAAGTATATTTTCATCCCAAGGGAGAAGATAATGATCAGCCTGTGAAAGATGTTCATTCCCATCACTTTGTCCACACTTGGTCCACTTTCTCTTGCTGTCCAGCAAGAGAAATATCATGTCTATCAACAGCTAAATATCATTCCCATCTACACCTCACACACAAAGCTGTATCATTTATTTTAAAAATACACAATTGCTTGATAATATCGGTTACATCCTTATCAGGTAGTTCTCATTTGCTCAGAGTAGTAGTGAGTGGAAAGTCATAGCATCCTGCCAATTATTACAAATAAAATACTGAAACGGGGTCAGCTGTCATTACCTATGCCCTCCAAAATGTGAAATGAGTATACTGAATACCTTTTGTTTTACTCTTCTGAATCATCACCTCCATTCTTAGAAATATCCTCTGTAATGTGGGTAGAGGTCAAGAAATTGAATGACTAATGCAGATGATGATAGTGTTCTTACATTTCTAGGACCGAGCAGATTACTATGATTTCTAAGGTAGTAGTTAGCTTTCAGTAACACTTTTCTATGAGTGGTCTCATAAAGGTGTCTTTCTGTAGGTTAACTCCTACATAATACTTTCTAACTCAGTGTGATTTAAAACAAAAAATCTCGTGATAAAATTTTTTAATCACTTCTTTCAACTTTTAACATAATTGATATCATTTTTCCTTTCCCTTGCATTATATGCATTTCTATTTTCAGGAATGGATGTAGATAGATGGTTGAAGAAAAATCAAGGTCCTAAAATTTAGGCTATTTTCATCTAAAAATATTATCAATTGAGTTACAGTGAGTCTGAGGACAAACACAGTACACTAACATTAAGGTCATTGACCTAAGCCAAACTGTACTTTTCTCGAAATGTTTAGCACATTTGGAGCATTCTTTACTAACACTAATAGTAATTGAAGTTACCTATGCAGAATTGACTAGATTGAGAAGAGAGTAACATTGAGTTCAGGACCTGAAGACAACATGTGGTTTCATTTTAGAGTACGATATTTTTAGACTGTTTGAGAGAAATTCACATGCAACATAAGACCATTTGTGCAGGCTCAGAGAACAAAAAAACTTAGGAGGGCTAGTGGAGTTAGGCAACACAATCCACTAAATATCTTCCCTGTGTCCTAGACAGACCTATCATGCAACCCACTGACAAGGTTTGAGAAATGTCTACAAGTCACGAACTATTTAGGGACATTTAACACAAAATCTAGGCACACCTCTAGTTTGTACAGAGTTTAGAAAGTCAGTGGGAAACAAATTAACCAACATCAACTATGGTGAGGGGGGTGCTCCATGGAAGGCTGAAATAAGAGAAGATGGCAAGTCTCCCTGTGAAGGCTCCTGGGGATGAAGAGAAAGAGGAGACCTGACTGAGCACCAGCCTTGATACCAGTGCGAGCACTGACAAATGTACAGTGTGACACTAGGTTATGCTCAGCATCCTTGGCAAGGGGAGACGCCATGAAGGAACAAACCAAGACAGGAGGCCAGTACTGCAAGGTGTCTAACAGGTATCTGGGCAACATGTAAACGTGCATGGGAATTCTTAAAAACATTTTAAGAGGAGATCCTGAGAAAAGTCTAGAACTGCTGCCAATTAAATAGGTGAGGAGAACTCAGATAAACAAGATTTGAGACGTTGCTGTAAACTAGACACACTTATTAACAATAAAGGTAAAGCTGGAGGTGTATCAAAGTGGCTATGACCAGAAAAAAATGCACGTTGTATGTTTTACAGAAGAAAATCTAAACACTTCACATGAATGTTTTAGCTGGGATTTATTGTGTCCATGGGAATTAGACGTTGAGGGAAAAAAATACCCCACAAAACTCTTTTTCTGTTGAAAAGGGCATACTGAAATGAAAGAAGTTACCCAAGAGTTCCAGGTCCTTTGTAACTGCAACCTAATGTCTCTATTAGATTGTGCTAGGCTATCCACCTGATTAGTTGATTGTACTTTACTTTGAATGAACTTTTCATAGTTTATGTCTTCTGTGAAAGAATTTTGAAATCCTAAGGTGTGATAGATACAAAAAGTATCATTACTGACAAATAGAGTCTAATAGCAGGACACTATGACTTATGCAGATTTCCTGGCTAGTAAAGTTTTGTTTAGTTTTTTAGGGGGGGCAATAAAAATATTAATAATTTATGAGACTGCAAAATTCAGTCAGAAAAATATACCACCATTATTCTGATTCACTACTGTTCGAAATCAAAGCAGTGCAGCCTCTATTTATAAAAAAACAGATAACTGATATAGCTAGTATTTTGTCAAGATGCATCAGTATTCATTTGAAAAGATTATATGCTGAAAACAATCTATATAGGGATTTTTTTAAGAATAAAATATTTACTAGAAAATACTCTTATTTTTAAACACAGCATAATTATGGATAAATTAAGCTGAATAAAATGATGATGTATAGTATTTTTATGAGGTGTTTTAGCAGAAAATACTCGTGTTTCCAGTATTATCCATTTGCTGACTACCTTTAGACAGTCATAAATTTTCAACAACACTTTTTGGTAACTGAATGAAACTATAAAATGGAAATCTGAAATCTTGTCACTGTACAACAAAGCTTTGTTTTTGTTTTTTGTTTTTTGTTTTTTTGCGGTAAGCAGGTCTCTCACTGTTGTGGCCTCTCCCGTTGCAGAGCACAGCCTCCGGACATGCAGGCTCAGCGGCCATGGCTCACGGGCCCAGCCGCTCCGCGGCATGTGGGATCTTCCCAGACCGGGGCACGAACCCGTGTCCCCTCTATCGGCAGGCGGACTCTCAACCACTACGTCACCAGGGAAGCCCTAAAGCTTTGGTTTTTGATAAACATCAGATTTGGGTTTCATTCAAAGAAGAGATGGAAGTAGAAAATATTTTGATTGTGTTGGTTTCACTAAGCATACGAATATTTCAGTGAATACCTAGTAGTGTACACATACTCTCTACCATTAAATTTACTTTACACAGTATAAAATGTTATCATTCTCCCAGTCCTAATCACTTGACTAGATATACCTGGTTGACCTTTGGAGTTTTTTTTACTTTTGGTTTGCTTTTCCCATCCCTACATACTAGGTACAAATTATGCCCATAAAGGAGAAGAAAATTTAAAACTTACAAACTTCCATGAACAATTCTAGTCTTTGTGTTTGGCCTGAGAAAAAATTAACAGATATGTGATGAGTAATAATAAAAAGAGCAAATCACACCTGAGAGCACTGGCTGATACGAATAAGCTGACTGCCAGGACTTTTTCTCAGTGCAAGTTTATCTTTTACTTTTTTTTTTGAAGATAGCAAGCTGTGTTTAGGATCCGCTCTAATAAACCATCTTGTCAGCAGTCAGCTCTGCAAAGGATTAAGGACAAGCTGAAGTGTTCCAAGGGAAGGAAACAGCATGCCACTTCTCAGCAGCATATCAATCTTTGGGGACCTATTCTCCATCAGCAGGTCTAAGATTGATTAGATCTTCAAACTATATGTAATCAGTTGTGAGAGGCAGGCTTTACCGAGGCAGAGTAAGGAAGTATATATTGAAATTTAGGAAGGTAAGAAAAATGAAATGCAAAATATTACAGGAACTGTTAAAATGAATATATTCATATCCAGGCCTTATAAGTTTCATCTAATATGCCAATACTTAACATGCCACCAAATGCAAACTCCATAAGATCAGAGATTTTTGTCTACTTTGCTTACTATTGAGATGGAGAGGCGGAAAGGTAGAGGTCTTTTCTCAGAAATGCAGAAATAATCACATGATTTGACCTCAATGACATTGTGAGTACATTTACATATAAATTTCAAGAATAATTCAGAAATACACATATGCATCCCTTCAACAGCCAATTCTAAGCATTGTGTATTCTGTATTTGTGAATTTGTCTACCCACTAAAATTTATCTATAACCCCAAAATAAATACTTGCAGCACTTTCATAGACATGTGTAGAGCTGCAAAATTTTGGCTTGACTGACCTGCTTGTTCCCAGCTGAGATCAAACAAGGTGACACTGCCATCTTGTTTCAGATCTCATATATAAACAAATGTCTTTTTCATGACTAATTTAGACACATTTTTGGGGGGTTTGTACCTTTTGTTGAAGAGTTTTCTGTTTAAAATGACCGTAAAGCATAGTGCTGAAGTACTATCTAGTGTTCCTAAGTGCAAGAAGGCTGTGATGTGCCTTACAGAGAAAATATATGTGTTGGATAAGCTTCATTCAGGCATGAATTATAGTGCTGTAACCATGAGTTCAATGTTAATGAATCAACAATATAGAGCATTCAGAAAAAGGAAGAAAAAAATGTGCCCATTTGTATGTAAAATGCTCCAGAAAGTGCTAAAATAATGTCTATAGTGTGTGATGAAGCTATGGAAAAGCAGCTAAATTTGTGGATTCATGAGATGATGACTGAATTAAAAACAAACAAGCAAACAACAACAACAAAAAACACATAGTGGACAGTACTGTTGTGAGACTCAAAGCCAAAGAAAATCATAGTCATGTTACCCAGGAAAATGGTAAATGCTTCTCTGCTAGTGCTGGCTGTCTCACATTTCAAGTGGTGATATGGTAAGGAAAATGTTAAATTTGCAAGCAAAACAGGCTCAGATCAGGAGACTGCAGAAGAAATTTTAAAACATCTACTAAGTGATCTATAGAAGAGTAGATTTTCAAAGCTGATGAGACTTACAAGGATTTTGGCAAATTAACCCATATAACACAAATGGCTTCCAAACCCTCTGGCTTTAAATCATTCAAAAAACATGGAATTAATTATTTGTAAGAAATGCATATTAAATAAGGTATCTATAAACAGAAGCACACATAAAACAAGGTTATATGTTGTTTGGTTGATAAAAATTTTGTGACCAGAGGCTCACAGGAGCCTAACCCTCTGTTTCCCCTGAGGACAATAGTTTCATGCTGGCTAATTCAATGTTCATGAAAATTTTATAGAACTTAACTACCATGAATAACTAGAATTGACTCTATGTGTGTATAGATATATATACATACATATCTACAACTGATACTATATGTATATAGTACACGCTATACTATATGTGTAGTGTCTGTGTGTGTCTTTATATATATAAAGAGATTATAATGAGGAATCTCAGTAAACAAGAGATTATTATACAAAATTAGCTGAGAAGTCCCAAGATCTGTGGTTGCCAAGCTAGAGGCCCAGGAGAGCCAGTGGCATAAGTTCTAGTCCAAACGAAGGAGAAGACTGATGTCCCAGCTGAGTAGTAAGACAAGAGAAGTTCCCTCTGACTCATCCTTCTTGTTCTATTCAGTTTTCAACTGATTGGATGAGGAACATCCACATTAGGAAGGGCAATCTACTTTAGTAAATCCCCTGATTCAAATGTTAATCTCATCCAAAAACTCTCTCACAGACACACACAAAATAATGTTCGACCACATGTCTGGGGACACTGCGGCCCAGTCAAATTGACAAATAAAATTAACCATCACAGATGTCCATGCCTAATACCTGGGACCTATGAATATGTTGCCTTACATGGAAAAACAGACTTTGCAGATATGATTAACTTAAGAATCTTGAGATGAGGAAATTACCCTGGATAATACAGGTGGACTGAATGTAATCACAAGGGTCTTTATAAGAGAAAAGCAAGAGAGTCAGAGTCAGGAAAAATGGGACAGCAGAAGCAGAGGTCAGAGTGATGTAGCCACAAGTCAAGAAATGTGAACAGCTTGTAAAAGCTGGTCAAGACAAGGAATGGATTCTTCCCTAGAATCTCTAGAAGGGCCACCGCTCTGCTGACACCTTTATTTTAGCTCCATAAGACCCATTTTGGACTTCTGACTTCCAGAACTGTAAAATAATAAATGTGTGTTGTGTTAAGCCACTAAATTTGTGGTAATTTGTTATAACAGCCATAGGAAACTAATACAAGTTGCATTTGACACAAACTCAAAGGCAGAAAGGGAAGCTGGAAGGCTTTATAGTGAACAAAAAGGCTTTAGTTATATTTTGAGTAAAGGCTATTGGCATGGGAAAGATGGAGGTAGCATGACTCAAAATGGGGCCTCTTATGTGATTGTTAGGGAATGTATTTGGCCCTCTGGATGATCCTGATTTGGAAACAGGGAAGCTGGCAGTCATTGGCGAATTCCCAATTGCTCTGGGCTGATTATTGCAGAGGTTGTGTTTTGGCTCCTGGACTAGTTGCTGTAGAAATTGTTGGTCAAGGCTCCGTTATCCTTTTGATTATGAAAAGGTTTCCTCTGTAACCTCAAGAAATAGACACTCTGGTATGCACTGTATATTACAATGTCACTGTTTCTGATGAGAAGTAAGCACCTATTGCTTTGCCATTGAAGGGAACATCTTTTTTATGTGGCTGCCTCTCATATTTTTTCTTCTGTTTTCTTTTTATCCTTCATCTTCACATGTGTGACATGATGTCTCTAAGTGCAGTTAAATTTGTATTTACCTTGCTTCAGGTTCACTAAGTTTTTTGGATATGTGGGTTAATATCTTTCAAAAATTTTGGGAAATTTTCAGTTTTTATGTGATCAAATTACCTGGTTCTCTCTCACCTCTCCTCTGGAACTTCAATTACCCACATGTTAGATCCTCTGATGTTGTCCTACAGCCTCTAATACTCTGATTTCCCCTTCCTATTTATTTGCCTTAAAGTTTTATGAATGGATTCACTAGAAAAAAGAAAATCCAAATGGACAACTAACATATGAAAAAGTGTTCAACCTCAAAAACAGCAGAGAAATGCAAATTGAAAGCAAAATTAGACACCATTATACACCACCAAAATGGCTAAAATTTAAAAGGACACAAAATATCAACTGTTAGTTTTGATGTATAACAACTAAACTACCTTGATCCTGTATAATGCCAAGACTTCTCTTTGAGAACTAGATCCCAGTCTCTTATATGTTTCCAGCAATTGTCACTACTGCATGGTAAGTTTTTTTCCCTCTCTACTGGATCATACTAATTATAAAGCAAACCCAAATCAAAATTCTTCTCTTAATCCTAAATCCCTCTCTGGTAACTACCTCACTTCTGTGATTGCATTTACACTCCCTTGATGATATCATTTGGTACCATGGCTTTAAATATATCTGTATCTTGATGACTCACAAACATACTTCTAATTCTGATCTATCTTCTAAACTCCAAATTCATACATCTATCTCCATTCTGCTTGGATGTCTTATAGACATCTGAAACTTAAACTTCTGATATCCACACAATCCTGAAAAAAAAACTTCTTTTGGTAGTAAATGACAACTTCATCTATCCAACTGCTTAGTCCAAACACCTTGGAATGGTCCCTGCCTCCTCTCTCATACCTCAGAGCTATCTTTCCAAAAAGAAAAAAAAATGACAGTTTTACCTTAAAAATACATCCAAAATTAAGATCACTTCTTATCACCTCTAGTCTTTCTATCCCATGTCAAGTGACAACCGTTCACTCTGTTTTACACCTTACATTCCTATAATCTGTTCACAACACAGCATGCAGAATGATCTTTTTAAAACTTAAGATTCTGTCACTCTGCTTAAACTCTCCAATGACTTCCCATTGATTTCAGAATAAAAGCCAAAGTTCTCACAACTTCCCATAAATCTCTAATGATCTCATCCTCATCTCTCTGACTCCATCTCCTGTACTCTCTTTATGTCCTTCATGAGTATTAAGAATTTTATTGTATAAACCAAAACCACACAAATTTTATTATCCTGAAGTAACATCAGACAAAGGAAAAAAGCATTATTCTAATAAAAAGTAGTGAAGAATTTCAATTATATATATTTTTTTACTACTTTTTAAAAATAAGAAATAAGTTGCTATTGGCCTATATTTAATCTTGGTGGTAAAGATTAAAACATTATAAAATGAATTAGCCCTTCATTATTTATTATATCTCTAAGCATCTCTGTGATGTGATTTAAATATAAAATCAGGGGCTTCCCTGGTGGCACAGTGGTTAAGCATCCACCTGCCAAGGCAGGTGACGCGGGTTCGAACCCTGGTCCAGGAAGATCCCACATGTCACAGAGCAACTAAGCCCACGCACCACAACTACTGAGCCTGTGCTCTAGAGCCCGCAAGCCACAACTACTGAGCCCACTTGCCACAACTACTGAAGCCTGAGTGCCTAGAGCCTGTGCTCCACAACAAGAGAAGCCACTGCAATGAGAAGCCCGCACACCACAATGAAGAGTAGCCCCTGCTCGCCACAACTAGGGAAAGCCCGCGTGCAGCAACAAAGACCCAACGCAGACAAAAATAAATAAATAAAATTAAAAAAAATATATATATATATATATATATATATATATATATATATAAAATAATAAATAAATAAATAAATATAAAATCAGGTCTGAGACTGAAATCTTGCATCTTTAAGTGAACACTGAAATCTTCTTTTACAATATTCTCAAGTACTTAACCATATGCTATTTTATAAGGATTATAAATAATATTCACCAAGAGTCAAGACTATGTTTTCACTAATATCTGTGGACAGAATATATAAATTGTTCTATTGGAGTGATTTCTCCATTAAAATAAAAGAATTCTAGTGATAGTATTTATAGTATTTCCTCTTAAATCAACTTGTAGAAAATGTTGCCAACTCTCAGTGTCCCTTGCATGGGATCTTAACAATAGAGTGTTGATTATTCTATACTGAAATAAAAAGGTATATGTGAAATAATAAGAAATATATACAGTGGTCCTTCCCCCAGTTCCTAACACAGAGTCCCTTAAAATCCTAGTCATCGCCTGAGTGACAGGGGTACTAAAAGCATCTTTTGTTCTAACATTTGGTCTTTTAAGCTCAGTTCCTGATAAAATAACTTCTAAGGCCCTTGGAATCTCCAGAGTGATAAGTGTCTTTTTGCACGCTAAGGAGATGTGTGGTGACTGGGGGTCCCTATGTAGTTTGGAGATGGGGGATGGTCACCAGAAAGGACCAAGCCATGATTAGAAGCTTAAAACTTTCAGCCCCAACTCCCATCCTCCACGGAGGGGAGAGAGGCTGGAGACTGAGTTAATAATCGATTATGCCTACATGATAAAGCCTCCACAAAAATTCCTAAATTATGAGGTTCAGAGAACCTGCAAGTTGATGAACACAACCACGTTTCTGGAGGGTAGAACACTCTGCTCCAAAGGAACAGAAGCTGTGCTTAGGACTCTTCCAGACCTTGCCCTATGTACCTCTTCATCTGGCTGCTCATCTGTATATTTTATTATATCCTTTGTAATAAACCTGTAAACAGAAGTGTTTCCCTGAGTTCTGTGAGAAATTATAGCAAATTATCAAACCTGAGAAGGGGACCATGGGAATCCTTGATCTGCAGCCAAGCTGGAAAGCAGTGTAAATAACCTGGGGACCCACGACGTATGACTGGCATCTGAAGTGAGGTGTAGTCTTGTAGGACTGATCCCTCAACCTGTGGGATCTGCACTAACTCTAGGTAGTTAATGTCAGAATTGCTTGGTGTGGAAAACCGTACATTTGATGTCAGAAATGTTGTGACTAGCAGAGAAATAGTTTTCCTTTCAGTGTGATTATAAGATTTCTGTAGTGAAATTGATATCTTTTAAATTTATTCAACCACTTACTTATGGAGCAACTACTGTGAGCCAGACACCACACTCTACTCTGCACACACAGCAGTGTGGCAAATAGACACAGGAACTGTCCTATCAGAGCTTACAGCAGAGAACGGTCTTACCCTTTTGTAACGTTCACACTGCTGATCCCTCAAATAGAAAAATCTGAAATATAGAAATATTATACTGAGAATTTCAACTAAGAAAGACATACCACACTTATCCATCTAAGTTGTACTCCGTGATTAGCACAGTATCTAGTGTGTGTTAGGCCCTCAGTGACTGTAAGATGAGGAAATTACATTTCTTTTTTTTTTGCAGTACGCAGGCCTCTCACTGCTGTGGCCTCTCCCGTTGCAGAGCACAGGCTCCGGACGCGCAGGCTCAGAGGCCATGGCTCACAGGCCCAGCTGCTCCGCGGCATGTGGGATCTTCCCGGACCGGGGCACGAACCCGCATCCCCCGCATCGGCAGGCAGACTCTCAACCACTGCACCACCAGGGTAGCCCGGAAATTATATTTCTTAAGGGGAGATATATTGTCTTGTTTGATATCTCAACCGCCTAGCAACTTACTTTTAAATTTAGACTCCTGTAACAGATCAAACACATATTATTATTGCCCAAACCCCACTGACAACCAACTTTACTATTCCTACTTAAACTTTCATTTTATTACTTTACCACATTTGACAAATAATGTCACTATTAGTAAAGAGAAAGAGGGAAAATGATATTTCGTGAGCACTTGCTCTGGGTCAGACACTATGTAAAAACTCCATGTGCATTATGTCATTCAATCATCATAACATCACAATGAAATAATCACTTTTACTGCCCATTCTACAGATGGGGAACTAATGATGGTAAGTAGTGAACCCAGATTCTCAGGCTTTAAAGCTTGTACTTTTAAACACTACAATGTCTAATCCGAATATTCATTATTTGCACACTCTTTTTGTGTGTGTGTGTGTGGTACACGGGCCTCTCACTGTTGTGGCCTCTCCCGTTGTGGAGCACAGGCTCCGGAGGCGAAGGCTCAGTGGCCATGGCTCACAGGCCTAGCCGCTCCACGGCATGTGGGGTCTTCCCGGACCGGGGCACAAACCCGTGTCCCCTGCATCGGCAGGTGGACTCTCAACCACTGCGCCACCAGGGAAGCCCTGCACACTCTTTTTAAGACATATTATTTACCTTCAGTAAAGTTAGTCTCCTCAGTTAGATGAATCATAGGTCTCAGTTTTCCCAGTTCACCACTGTTATGCTTGTTACCTGGCTTAATTATTAATAGTGCCCCCTTTTACTTTCAAAGGTATCTGAGTGTGGATGATAAATCATATAGTCTCCTTACCTCTTATTTCATCTACATCTGAGTAATCAGTCCTCATTATTGTTTTGCCCAGGTGGAGCAACTTCTCCAGAGAATGACATTTAGAAGACCCGCTTTATCTCTTCACCAAGTCATTTCCTTCACATTTTGCAGAGAAGAGCTTGACTAAAGTTTTCATAGAGATCTTTGATTAACAACACAGCATTATGGCATTTTTCTTACTTGAAAATGTCTCAGCGATTTAAAATAAGATTCTTGACTTATTAAGCAGCATTTTAAAATTGTTTACCTTAGTACAACTTTTATATGATCTGACCTTGGACAGTATGTTGCACTGTTTTGTTTGTTCATTTATTACCAGCATTATCTTTTTCTGGGGAAGCATTTAAGTCAGTTAAAATAAAAGATGTAGGCAAAGTAGGTTAGAAAAGGAAAATCTGGATCAAAGAGAAAGAAAAATGTAAGTATGGTAAGAGCAATTGTCAAAATACTATTGCTGCTGTGGCAAATTATCACAAACTTAGTGACTTAAAATAACACAAATCTATTCCTATACAGTTCTAGAGATCAGAAGTCCATCACAGGTCTCATTCTGCTAAGAGACAACTACCAAAGTATAACGTAGACCTAATCGGAATTCCAGGAGGAGAAAAAAAGAACAAAAAGAAGAAATACTTGAGCAATCATGACAGAATATTCCAAAATTAATGTTAGACACCAAACTAAAAGATTAAAAAGAATCTACACCTAGGCATATATTCCAACTGCAAAAGAGCAAAGATAAAGAAAACATCTTGAAAGAAGCCAGAGGATAAGACATCTTATCTATACAAAAGTAAAGATAACTACACTTGACTTCTGCAAAACAACGACAAGAAAGAAGAGTTGAGTGAAATACTTAAAGCATAAAGAAAAGAACAAAGCAAAACAAAACATTTACCTAGAATTCCTTACCCTACAAAATTACCCTTCGAAAGTGAAGGAGAAATAGACTTTCTCAGACAAATGAAAATTAAGAGTATTTGTTGCCTGTAGACCTGCCTTGAAAGAAATGTGAAAAGAAGTTCTTCACAGAGAAGGAAAATGATATAGATCAGAAACCTGAATCTACATAAAGACAAAAAGAGCACTGGAGAAGGAATCAGTAAAGATATAATAAAATTAAAACTTGTACTTTTCTTATTCTTAATTGATCTAACATTTGTTTAAAATAATAATAGCAACAATGTATTCAAATATATATGCATACGTATATATGTGTGTGTGTGTGTGTATATATATATATATATATATATATATATATGCACCTGTCTGCTTATGTGTAAGTAAAATGAGTGACAGCAATAAAATAAGGGACAGGAGGGAAGAATTAGGATTATTTTGTTATTATAAGGCACTCACACTATCTGTGAGGTGGTAGTATAATACTGTCAGAAAGTATACTTGGATTAGTTGTAAATTATTGCAAATTCTGGGCAACCACTAAAAAATTTTTTTTTCAAGTATAACTAATATGCTAAGGAAGAAGAGAAAATTAGATCAGGTAAAAGTCTCAATTCAAACCACAAATGGCAGAAAAAGAGTGAAAGACCAAAAATAGGGTCAAAGAATAAGGGCAATGAATAGAAAACAGTAACAAATATGGTAGATATTACTCCAATTATAGCAATACTCATTTTAAACATCAATAGTCTCATCATATTGATTAAAAGACAGAGATTGTCAGAGTGAAAGAAAAACCAAGACCCAATTATATATTGTCTATAAGAAACCCACTTTAAAAGTGAAGACACATAAAGATTAACAGTAAATCAATGAGAAAGATATACCATGCTTGTACTAATCAAAAGAAAGCAGTAGCAGCTATGTTAATTTCACACAGAGCAGACTTCAGGGCGAGAAAACTTGTCAGGGATAAACAGGGGCATTATATAATGAAAAAGTGGTCAGTTCCCCAAGAAGACATAACAATTGTTAATGTGTTTGCACCTAACCAGAGAGTGTCAAAATATGTGAGGCAAAAACTGATAAATTGCAAGGAGAAACAGATGAATCTACCACGAGAGTTGGAGACTTCAACACCCCTCTATCAGAAATGGACAGATCGAGCAGGCAGAAAACCAATGAGGACTTAGTTAAACTAAGTTGATAGCACCATCAATCAACTGGATATAATTGACATTTATTGACTATTTCATCCAACCACAGCAGAACAGACAGTCTTCTCAAACTCACTTGAGACCACATTCTGGACCATAAAACACACCTTAACAAGTTTAAAAGAACAGAAATTATACAATGTCTGCTCTCAAATCACAATGGAATTATGCTAGAAATCAACAACAGAATAATAGCTGGAAAATCCCAAAATAGTTGGGGGTTGGACAACACACTTCTAAATAATACATGAGTCAAATAAGAAATCTCAAGAGAAATTTTTAAAATATTTTGAACAAAATGAAAATGGAAACACAACTTACTGTGAGATGCAAGGAAAGCAGAGCTTAGAGAGAAATGCATAGCACTGAATACATATACTAAGAAAGAAGACAGATCTAAAATCAGTAATCTAAGCTTCCACCTTAGGAAACTAAAAAAAATTTAAAATAAAGAATAAAAATTATAACAGAAACCAATAAAATTGAAAACAGGACATCAACAGAGAAAAACCAACAAAAACAAAAGCTAGTTTGAAAAGATTAATAAATTTGATGAGACTCTAGCCAGGATAACTAAGAAGAAAAGAGAGAAGATACAAATTACTAATATTGGAAATGAAAAAGGAGTCATCACTAGAGGTCCTATGGACTTTAAAAGAATAATAAAAAGTATGAACAGCTCTGGCTCAAATATTTGATAACATAGATTAAATGGACCGATTCCTTGAAAGAAACAATCTGTCAATACTCACAAAAGAAAAAGTAAACAACAGGGGAAGATAAGACACAGACCAGGAGAACATATTGGCAGAAGATTTATCTGACAAAGACTATTATCCAAAATATACAAAGAACTCTTAAAATTCAGCAATAAGAAAAACAATTAAATTGAACAATAGCCCAAAAATTTGACCAGACACTTCATCAAAGGCAATATACAGGTGACAAAATAGCATATGAAAAGATGTTTAACATTATATGTCATTAAGAATTTATAAATTAAAACAATGAGATACCACTACACAACTATTAGAATGGCCAAAATTTAGAAGATTAACGACACCAAATGCTGGCAAGTGTGTGGAGCAATAGGAACTCCCATTCATTGCTAATGGGAATGCATAATTGTACAGCCACTTTGGTAAACACTTTGGCAGTTTTTCAAAGCTAAACATAATGATGTGTCAATGTAGTTCATTGACGGTAACAAGTGTACCACTCTGGTATGTGATTTTGATAATGGGGAGGCTGTGTGCATGTGAGAACAAAGCATATATAGGAAATCTCTGTGTCTTCCATTCAATTTCTCTGTGAACCTAAAACTACCCTAAAAAATAAAGTCTATTAAAAGATTAAAGTAAAATAAAAATAAATTTTAAAGAAAAGATTTCCGTGTTTGCTATAGATAGAAGAAATGTATCTGCATTAATTAATAGAATGTTTTAGCTTTCACATTTTCATTACTTAAATTTTCAGTATCTACACACTATTCTATAAAATAATTAAAAATAAGCATTGCTTCTGATTTGCATGATATAAGACTCTGCATTATTCATTACTTTTAGATACCTAGAATTTTATAAGATAAAAAATAACTAAGTAGGGATAATATATAAGAATAATTGTAGTAGCAATATAGGAGTAGGAGATTAAGAGGTACAAATTATTATGTATAAAATAAGCTACAAGGGGCTTCCCTGGTGGCGCAGTGGTTGGGAGTCCGCCTGCCGATGCAGGGGACACGGGTTCGTGATCCCACATGCCACGGAGCGGCTGGGTCTCTGAGCCATGGCCGCTGAGCCTGTGCGTCCGGAGCCTGTGCTCCTCAACGGGAGAGGCCACAACAGTGAGAGGCCCGCGTACCGCAAAAAAAAAATCTACAAGGATATGTTGTACAACAAGGGGGTGGGGATATAAAAAATATTTTATAATAACTATAAATGGAGTATAACCTTTAAAAATTGTGAATCACTATATTATACACCTGTAACATATAATTTAAAAAATTTAAATAACTGAGTTAAAATAAAGATAGTAAAGGACTAAGGGGATATATAGGTCTCACCTCTCCCATCCCCCAAAAATCAGAATTTGCCAAAAAAGCATAGTTCTTCTATATACTCTTAGAGGATATTCTAGAACATTCTCCAAAGCCATAGAAGGACTTAAATATTTTATTCATTAAATGCACATTGGGATTCACAAGTAAAAGAAATGTCATTGCTCCTGAAGACAACATGTCTAGATAAATACTGATGCCCCATCCCAGAAAGGTATAAGATCCATTATCAATTAATTATTAAGGACCTACCTACGGTGTGCTCACCCATCACAAACACTGAGTGTGATATAAATACAAGACATGGCCCTGTTATCTTTCAGGGAAAGGGAAGAAATAAAGAAGGCTTTAATATAGAGATCGTATATGAATTTCAGAATGGGTGAAACAGGGAGCACAGATTTATTTATTTAAATATAATTGTTTATTTTGAAAAAGAGGCGGAAATGCGTGCGACCCCTGAGCAGCCTGCCTGGGGTGCTGATGTGCGCTTGCTCTGCACCGAGTCCCAGGGACAGTTTGAATTTCGCTCCCTGAGTCGGGTCTCCTGATCCTGGGCTTGCGGCGCAGACTGGAGGGGTCTCGGTGCCACGTGACACCACTGAGTGGGCCCTTTGCTCCCGGACCCGCACTAGAGGCTTAAAGGATGGCCTCCTCATTTCTGGTACAATTATCCTCTCATATTAATGAAAAGATTGGAAATTAAAAAAAAAAAAAAAAAAAAAAACTCCGTCATTGAGAAATTGTGGACTGTATTAAAATAGGAGATGAGATCATTGCAGTAAATGAACTTCTAAATAAATCGGAATTGGAAATTCAGTATTAAGAACAAACCAACAATTCACTCAAGGAACTCTTTGAACCTCTTGGAGAAGACTGTAAAGATGTTGAACATCTCAAAGAAAATATTCCTTCCCATTTGCCTCAAGTAACCCAGAACTTTGTAATGGATCAGATCTTGACCCTGAACAACCAGTCAAAGATGAGGAACTTGCACCCACAAAGAAGCCCCCTAAAGAGCAAAGAAATATTAAAGAAATGTCATTTATAACTTCTGATGAGTTTAATGGCATTCTTGTGTACATGAAATCCCACCTAACCTATAGTCAAATTAATGATGTTATTAAAAAAATCAACAAGGCAGGGACTTCCCTGGTGGCGCAGTGGTTAGAATCCGCCTGCCAATGCAGGGGTCACAGGTTTGATCCCTGGTTCAGGAAGATCCCACATGCCATGGAGCAACTAAGCCCGTGTGCCACAACTACTGAGCCTGTGCTCTAGAGCCTGCGTGCCACAACTACGGAAGCCCACGTGCCTAGAGCCCGTGCTATGCAACAAGAGAAGGCACTGCAATGAGAAGCCCGCACACTGCAACAAAGAGTAGCTCCTGCTCACCACAACTAGAGAAAGCCCACGCGCAGCAATGAAGACCCAACGATGAAGACCCAACAGAGACAAAAATAAATAAACAAATATATTTTTTTAAAAAGAAATCAACAAGGCAGTAGTTAGTAAATATAAGATCCTACATCAACCAAAAAAGTCTATGAGTTCTGTAGCCAGAAGTCTCTATCACAGATTTATTGATGAAGAAATGAAGGAAACCAAAGACCATTATTTTGTAGTGGAAGCTGACATAAAGGAGTTGACGGCTTTGAAAGTTGAAAAGAGGTTTCACGTAACACTGAATATTTTACAACACTGCCGGAGGCTATCAAGGTCTGAGGGGGAGGACTTACCCGATATGTTATAACATAAGGCTCTTTTGAGCTTCTGAACCAGCCAACGGTAGAGACAGAAGCTATTCCTATAATTTCCTTATATGTAATTTCTTTATATATAATTTCTTTAGCTTTTTCATTTTCTTTTTTGTTTGTTTCTTGTAAAAATAAAACTTAAATAATGTATATTTTAAAATCTACTTTCTTACAGTAAATATTTAATCACCTACCATATAAGACTCTGTTCTAGGCATACAATGGAACTAAAAAATGTTCATATTTAGTTTTGGTGTTTCGTGACAGTGCTGCCAACCCCAGGAAGACAGGTGCAGATGTGATAATAAAAGTCAAAGTTCAAGAAGATGAGATCAAGGACATCCAGGCTCTTTAGAAGTAAAGGTCATTAGTGTCTAAATTCCACTAATGATATTTCAGTCTATAGGAAAAAGTTGGATTCGGAGGCAGCCCATCCATGTGGTTATTCTGCTTTCCCATATGCGGTTAAGGAACTTACCTTAAGGAGCTTACCTGAATACATTCAGTGTAAATCAATCTGTAAACATCGACTGGTAGTGAAATTGTAATAAAAGTATATTGAGATGAAAAAGATGATAAAATAAGGTGTGTAAGCAGATTGATAGTGGTCATGGAAAACAAGTGGTTGGATTGTAAGAATTTAATGGAGTTTCTCTTCCGCACTTGGGGAGACTGTTAGTCTATCTGTGTCTCAGTGAGCATTCTCCAGAGAAACAGTAGATTATCCATCTAACTATATCTATCTCTATCTGCCTATCATCTATCTATCTATCTATCTGTCTATCTATCATCTGTCTATCATCTATCTATCATCTATCTATCATCTATCTGCAGAGATTTATTATGAGGAATTGGCTGATGTGATTATGGAGGCTGAGAGGCCCCCAGATCTGCCGTCTGCAAGCTGGAGGCCCAGGAAAGCCGGTGGTGTGATTCAGTCTGAGTGTGAGGGCCTGGAAACAGGGGAGCCAGGCCAGATCAGATGAGATGAGATGTTTCAGCTCAGCAGTGAGGCAGGAAGAAAAAGCAAATTCCTCCTGCCTTCCTCCACCTTTCATTCTGTTTGGGTCTTGGATGGATGGGAGGACGCCCACACACACAGGGAAGGTCAGTCTGTTTCACTGAGATTCCAATGCTCATCTCATCTCGAAACATCCTCAAGGACACACACAGCAATAACGTTTAATCTGGGCGCCCATGGCCAGTCAAGTCGACACATAAAGTAAACCATCACAATCTACGTCCATGCCATCTGCTTGGCAGGCTGATCCTCGAAGCAGAGAAAAAATTGTCTCACCAGGCCCAGATGCCTGGTTAACACTGTTCCTGTGATGATCATAGAATACATTATGGGCACTGCTCATTTATTGTTATCCTTTCTTTCTCCCTAATTTAAATGCAGGTATATTTAATTTTTCATGTCTCAGTTTAATTAAAAATAGTGGCATTATCCTTTACTTTTTTAAAGTCTTGCTTGTTTTTCTCTATGAATCATTTTTCCGTACGTTCTCTATCAAAAACATTTTCTCTGTTTAAGATTTCTTTTCCTGAAACTCGTATTGAACAACTGTGTCAGTAAGTTTAATTCTTGTGGAATGGATACTGAGTCTCTGTTTTGATTATTAGCATGTAATCAATACAGTTGGTAAAATCGTATTCCTCAAAGACTAATAAAGACATTACTTTTCAAACAATAAATAAATAAATATAATCATTTATTTTGTTTTACTGTATTTATATGGAAAGGATTTTTTGTAAAGAATAAAATAAAAGGTTAAGCTAATGGCAGGGCTGCCTTCTCTACGTACTCATGAAGACTCAAATCATATTTCTTATTCCTAACTTCCATAAGCAAAGATTGGTTATAAAATTATCTGTGCTATAAATCTTTTCTGTAATATATAGGCACTTATGTTTACATGTAAATACATATATATAAATTACATGTCATTGAATATATGTGAATAAATAAGAGTTATACTGATATTAATATATATCTAAAATATAGAGGTATATTAGAAAAGTCTGAATGTATATATAAAAAACTTCAACCGTGGTTATTCCTACATGATAGATATAATTTTATTTGATTATGGGTCTTCCTACTTTATAGTTTTGTTTTTATTTTCCAGTGACCATGCATTATGTTCATAATCATGAAAAATAACAAGTTCATAAAAATACTCATTTCTAAAATTTTTAATTTATAGTGAGATAATCAGTCTGCCATGAAATTTACAGTAGTTTCTTTAAAAAAATAAAAGCAGACGGATAGTAGTTAAAGTTAAAACAAAATATTTTTAACACAAGTCTCTGATTCTTTCAAGATCTGAATATACAAACTTGAACTAATTGTAATAATTTTGAAAACCCTGTTATTTAGAAGAAAGAAGAAAAGATGATTACATATATGATATGAATTCAATAATAACATTATTATTTGCAATAAAATTGCAATTTGAAAAAAAACACATGATTTACCTACTTAAGGTTTTTCCTACATGTTTGTGAATACTAAAAATAAAAGGAAAATAGAGGAGAAAAAGTATTTTGCTTCATTCATATTCAACTACTATTTTATGTGTAACTCTTCAATGATTAAAGAAATGGATTTTGACCAGAATAGTTATAATGGATCATCCCACAGCAGGAAGTAAGTCAGCCCCTGTGATCCATTCTCCCCACTTTAGAAAAACAATTAAGCAGTAACTTTCCTGTCCTTTATTAATTTAATATGACAAACCTAATACAGTGGCAACATTCGTGGACATGCAATGACTACCCAGAAGTTTATGATACAAATTTTTATGAAATGCATGTAAGTTATTTTTAAGAGTTTGATAATAGTGTCAACATTTGGAAAGTGTTCTCATCTTATTAATAAACATATTGCTTGTTCTCACAAGCAGGGCTAAATAACAAGGCATGTTAACAAAAGACTTCGATTTAAAACTCTAAATATTTTTGGTTGTTTTCTTGGTGTGTGTGTGTGTGTGTGTGTGTGTGTGTGTGCGAGTGTGAGTGAATTTAGAGACATATTAATAGAACAGTTAGTCATTTTACTGAAAAATTAATTTAGAAACAAAATCTTATCCTTGATAAAAAGTGTGTGCATATATAATAATAACAGTGAAAGGTAAATACATTTAAATAAAACTTGCACACATGTACACTAGCTCTCTACAAACTGTTAGTTGCACTTTAAATTGCATATAAAAATGTAGTTGTAACTCCAAAAGCTATTCTAAGTCACAGCAGAGATTTCTGTGTCTCATAAATCAGAACCTTTTTTTATCCCTCATACATTTTTATTACTTTATTAGGCATGTAACAGGGTGAAAGAGTATACAAGCCATTAAGCCCTGTTAACAAGCCGTGGTACGCTTGTATTTCAGCTCCATGAGGCTTCTGTAGTTTGGGCTTTTTTCAAGCCTTCCGATATTCTGTGCATCACAGACCATATTTGATTAAGAAAAGCATGTTCCTGAAACATCTGTCTGTTTAGTTACATTCAAACTGCCTCTTATGGATACAACATTTTCTTGGAATCTTTCTATTCCTGATGGGTGCCAAAGGAGAAAAAAATATACTCTCAAGGTCACCAGAATTTATTAAATACAGCTGACAATGTTATGGTACAGGGAGAAAAAAATCTTCCCAAGTTTGTATACAATATTATATTCACAAAATATTAGTTTACTCTTACAGAAATCAAGAGAAATAGCAAGGGAACGAAGCTATAAATGGTGACAGATGCTTCTCAGCTAGTGTGGCCCTCTGCATCACATGGGTGCCAGAATGTAAATCAGGTAATCCATCCCTCAGGGCACTGAGCAGAAGTCAAATCATGTGGCCAGGCCAAGCAGGATGGATTTAATTAGGAAGACTGCAGCAGAATATTCACATAATCACCTAAAATTTCATTTTGCCCAGTTAAGCACTAGTTGTTTTCAGAGCTTACTCTGAAGAGTGAGGAAGTTTCCAAAAGATTACCAGAACTTGTCTCATTAATTCAACCCCAAAGGAGGGCTGGGACTATGTGTCTGGTCACTAGTGTTGACACTAATCAGGGCTAAAGTAGGCAGAGGTAGTACTGGCTGAAAGAAAAATCCCCCAACATTCAGGCTTCTTGAAAAGTGTAATGGTACTTTACATACAGCTTTATGGGACTAGCAGGTAGTCTTTGAGTAAAAGGATGACCTAACTTTTTTTTTTTATTAAATGTCAACTGCTCAGTGACATTTACCATGGAAACCCTATTTAAAATTATAATTCTGGGCTTCCCTGGTGGCGCAGTGGTTGAGAGTCCACCTGCCGATGCAGGGGACATGGGTTTGTGCCCTGGTCCGGGAGGATCCCACATGCCGCGGAGCGGCTGGGCCCGTGAGCCATGGCCGCTGAGCCTGCGCGTCCGGAGCCTGTGCTCCGCAACGGGAGAGGCCACAACAGTGAGAGGCCCGCGTACCGCAAAAAAAAAAAAGAAAAATGTGTGGGAAGAAAGGATGAAGAAAGCCCAAGTCTGGAAGAGCCACACTCTGAATCCTGAGACTGAAAGGCATTTTCCTACCTACACACTCACAGGCTCAAGGTCACATATACAACATTCTGTAGGAAAGTTTAGAGGAAAGAAAAGTACAAGAATTTTGAAAATCACATCTAAAAGATCCTTAATACTATGCACAATTTTAGAAAACAGGCTTTTTTCATTGCTACTTAATTTGAGCAATTTCCATAAAATATCAAATGATGTCCATTTAAAGATGCAAACAACAAAAACACAGGTAAAATAATTGTAACTTCTCACTCTGTAACATAATGGTGATGAAGAAGTGAAAACAGTCAAAAGAAAGGCATCTGAATAATAGGAGAATCTTACAGATGGTTCTTATTTCAGAAATTATTCTTCTCTATCTATATCTAGGGGTATTTATTAAACTCCTTCCAGGGCAGAAACACTAAAAAAGTGTTTTGCATGAGGCACTCTTGCAGTCGACTGATGCAAATGTTAATCTGTGCTTCAGGATAATCACACCTCCAGGGTTTTAGCATTATGTGTATCTGTGCAGATGCAAATCATATATCATTTAGAGAAATAATAATGTGGTAGTTGGAAGCTGATAAAATCAAAGGGAAAAAATGTGTACTTTAAAAACTAAATGCAGAAAACTTTCAGGTGAAGAGACCAGGCATTTTACAAAATTAGTTCAGCAACCCTAATAGCAGTAAGAAAGGATAAAATACCAACACAAATTATTGGTGTGGAAAAAGCCATCATTAATGAGATAGATGAGATCCAACATGGGGAAAGAAGAAATCTCCAACCAAAACAAGAATGGAAAGACACTTCAGGTCATTCCTGAATTTGGGTCATCCCAAAACCTGGGTAAGGAGGGCATGGTAATGATAAGGGCATTGCCAGCCCATTCTCTTCTCAATTAACAAAACACCATGGTAACCCCCTAATTCAATACATCTAATGTACGATTTTTAACGGTTGTATGACAGACCATAAAAAAATACCACATTTATTTAAGCCTTCAGTTATTGATAAACATTGAGAGTTTCTCTTTTTCTTTTTTGCTGCTACACTCAACAAGACATTTATAAATCTTGTGCACATATACTAAGTCCTTTTACTTTTATTTGTATAAGTCTGATTACACAAAATAGTTCACATGCTATGTGGGATCTTACTGCTCTTTATTTTTTTTATCCTAAATGTATGTATGGAATGGAGGGAATCAAAAGAATTGAATTAGTAATGACTTGATTGTTGTAGGAAAGTTCAGCAATTTCATGAAATAGACCTGCAGAAAAGCATTAAATTCAGCAAATTCTGTTTACTTAGTGGGTCTCTCCTTATTAACTGGTGAGTGTGTTTTCACAAAAAAGAAAGAAATGTTCCTCAGATCAAGGTTGAAAAGTAATAGCTTTAATCTGACCTGTTTTAGGATGCCATATGAGAATTTTCATAAACTGGCTTCCTTCTAACTCTACTCCCATTTTTCTTCTCTTCCCCAGACTTGTTCTATGTAAAAATCATAGGAACCCACTATAGTTCAACAGATATCATACTTTTTTCACAAATCCACTTAGCCAGTGAAGAAATCATTTCCTCTTCCTGGAACATCATGTCAGTCCACGCCCCTCTTTATTTCCACCTGGCCAACTCTTCCTTGGGCCTTTAAAACAAGGTTCAGGCATAAAATAATTCTATTACCAATTAAAACTTCAGATCACTCAGTTAGGATCCTGCACCCAATTTCCAAAGGAGGAAGGGGGAGGTTACCACACCAAGCAATTTTCTGACACCAGCTGGGTGTCCTACAATTTAACTCATTTCTGGTATTATTTACCCAGTGATAGCATCAGATGCACAGGTTAAGGGCTCAGTCCTACAAGACTGGGCCCCTCCTGCCCACACACATCAGATGCCAATCACAAATCCAGGTTGTGAGCTGTGATTCTGACTAACAAGCTGTAGATTGGAGGTTCCCACAACCTCCTCCTTGGTTTCTATTAATTTGCTAGAGCAGCTCACAGAACTCAGAGAAACATTTTACTTACTAGATTACCAGTTTATTATAGAAGGATGTAACTCAGGAACAACCAGATGGAAAACTTGCATAGAGCAAGATACATGGGAAAGGACTTGGAACTCCCATGCCTTCTCTGAGCGGGCCACTCTTCCCAAATCCCCACGTGTTCCCCAACCCATAAACTCTCAGAAACACATCCTTTTGGGGTTTTATGGAGGCATGACTGACTAAATCATTGGCCAATGGATATTGAACTCAATCTCCACCCCCTCTCCCCTCTCCAGAGGTTAGGAGGTGGGACTGAAAGTTTCAACCTTAAATCAACTGGTTGGTTCCCCTGGCAACTAGCTCCCATCCTTAGGTGCTTTCCAAAAGACACCTCATTAACATAACAAAACACCTTTCTTGATCTCATCTCAGGAAATTTGTTTTAGGAGCTCTGTGTCAGAAACAGGATGAAAACTAAAAATACCTTTCTTCTTAAAAATCATAATATTGTGATATCATTCTTTTTAGAAGTCCACTGCAATACAGATGGGATAAAGGTCTCCTCCTGGATAGCCATACCTAAGTAAAGTTCTATCTTCCAGACAGAACAGTATTGCACTATATTATAATGCTTTAATGCCTTGTCTGTCTCCCTCACAGGATTGTGACTCTTGGAAGACAGGGTTATGTGAATTGTCTCTGATAACATAGTACTTAATATGATGTAGGCTTTCAGAAGTGTTTTTTGATTTAATTGGAAAGGAGAGTAATAAAGAAAGAGGGCCAAGAAAAGTAACTATTTAAACACGTACATTTAGAGGACATGTACAGAAAAAAAAAAAAGGCTAAGTTGACTGAAAAAGAATCCTTAAAGAAGTAAGTAGAGAAGCAGGAAAGAATACAACTGTGGTATATTAAAGTTTGAAAGTGGAGAAGTAAACATTGTCAAGTGCTACAGAAAAAAGGATGAAAGAAACAAAGAAAATCAAGAAAATAGGGAAATACTAAAGAAGGTCCAAAGTAGGGACACTGAGCATATTTAATAGCCTTAGTTTATTGTGAAGGGCAAAGGCAATAGGTGTTTGTAGCTCTGGTATCTTGGGACAGGAGGGCCAATTAAAAGAGTTTTAAAGAGGACACTTAGGGGTAAGGATGAGGCGATTTATCTTAAGAAGGAGATAAGAAATGAAAATAGAGGCTGATAAACAACTAGATGGGATGAAATGGAGATGCAAGCTGGTAATGAAAAGGGAAGTCTGGACAGGATTTCTGCATGCCCTCCTTTTCCTCACCCTCCACACCACCTCCTATCCCCCCACCTCCCTACCCGATTTACCCTTGGATCGTAGGTATTCTAACAAGATTGAGCTTCAGTCTGTCTGGCAGTGTTCCTGGACATATTTCTTATAAATGGAGACTTCTATCCCAACAAAAGTTTATTCATCGTCATTACTATTCACTAAGCCCAGATTCATTTGTTGTAAAAAATAAAAATAAAATAAAAATTACTATTAATAATAATACAGTGCAGTACTGCAGCTACACCAGATATGTTATGTTTAGGAAAACAGGAATATTTATGAAGAGCTAACTGAAAGATAAATTTATGTAAAACACTTCACTTATTTATTCGTAAGTCAAAAATATATACATGGTTACAAAAAATATTTTACAGAGGAAATGAGATCATTTTCTTTAATGTGACAGCATTATAATCTCCCTGCAGGTGATAAGAAGTGGAAAAACCACAACATAAAGGGAAGTCCTCATAGGAAATGATCCCTGATCAGGAAAATTGGTTCTGCTAGATAAACATATAAAATTACTCTAATTATTAAGTCTCATACTTTGTAGACAAGAATGTCTTATTTAGAAATGCAGCTACATAAAAATTGGAGTACTACTATGTATGATATAGAAAACTGCATTGATATATTTTCCTTTACTGCAAACTCTAAAAACCAGAGCTTTCATGCTAAAGACTAGTACATTATTATTAAAATTATAATAGTTTTTACCCTCCTTTTGGAAAGAGCATAAGTCAGAGACCATCAGTTAATTTCTAATAAACACCACCACCCATGATTGAGATCTAAAGGTGAAAGCTTTTATATACCATCTCCAGGCTCTTGAGCATTCTGGGCTCCCTTCATTTTCTGTAGAACAATTTGTTCTTCCTAAGTACAGCATAGCTTGTTATGACTTGGTCATTTGACATCTATGGTAAGAAATATTAAAGAATCATGTTGGGCTTCCCTGGTGGCGCAGTGGTTGAGAGTCCGCCTGCCGATGCAGGAGACACGGGTTCGTGCCCTGGTCCGGGAAGATCCCACATGCCGCGGAGCAGCTGGGCCCGTGAGCCATGGCCGCTGAGCCTGTGCGTCCGGAGCCTGTGCTCCGCAACGGGAGAGGCCACAACAGTGAGAGGCCCGCGTACCGCAAAAAAAAAAAAAAAGAATCATTATGCTTTACACTTAGTGTCAGTCAGAAAAGCTTACTATAAATACAAATTAACTGGATCTTCGTATTTAATAGTCCAACAATGGAAAAAAAGGACTGGTGGGTAAAAACTAAAAAACATTACAATTTCTCTGGGGCTTCCCTGGTGGTGCAGTAGTTGAGAATCTGCCTGCTAATGCAGGGGACACGGGTTCGAGCCCTAGTCTGGGAAGATTCCACATGCCGCAGAGCAACTAGGCCTGTGAGCCACAACTACTGAGCCTGCGTGTCTGGAGCCTGTGCTCCACAACAAGAGAGGCCGCGATAGTGAGAGGCCCGCGCACCGCGATGAAGAGTGGCCCCTGCTTGCCACAGCTAGAGAAAGTCCTCTCACAGAAACGAAGACCCAACACAGCCAAAAAAGTTAATTAATTAATTAATTAATTAATTAATTAAAAAACATTACAATTTCTCTGAAATTATCAAACCACACAAGCACGTTGCTAAGCAATACAGATTCAAAACTGTTTTGAGATTAGTTTAGATTTGTCTTATGCCTCGGTAATTTTCCCAATTTGCAAACAAAGAAAGAATTAAGAAAACGCATTTTAAGACAATCACAGATTTTTTTCTGTGACACACTAGGTATTTTAAAAATTGACTGGGAATCTAATTGCTTCATTATTCCCTAAAGCATATTTTTCAGTTATAGTATCATTCTTTCAGTAGTTTCTGGTTATTCGTTTTTTAGTAAACTTTAATTTTGGAGCAGTTTTAGGTTCAAAGTGAAACTGAGCAGAATTTTATGAGATTGATGTGACCCGGATCTTTTTCTAGCTGAGGAGAGTTTTAAAATTATGCTTTCCTGAAAGGAAATGAAAAAAAGATAGACCCATTTTGCCTTTTTTCTTATCCTCAGGTTTAGATCTTGCTTGAAATGGTCAATTTTCTTACTGTCAACACATTATATATGAGACAATTTCCTGGAATCAAAGAAACCAGAGAACCTTAGAGAGAATTATCATGAAGCTTCCCTCTTCGGTTTATCTTGCAGAGCTCAGGCAACAATGCATATAGAGCAGTAACTCTCTTGCCTTAGAGAACTAGGCTGCTATTGAAGAGTACCAATGCCACATCCTCCCAGAGTTCTACTGAAATGACTTGTATCATAGAGCCGCTGGAAATAAAAATATGCTGACATCTCCCTATTCTTGGCCTTTTACTTAATTTAAAGGTTGAAGGAGAAAGGGGAACCAGCCAGCGAGACAAAAATGGAATGAAAAAGAAGTTTGAGGAAACATACAGACTTGGACCATGGACATCGAGGACAAAAGAAGTTTTGGTGAAGAAAAGGAAGTTTGGTTAAGATAGGTTAAAATCAACTAAAAGTAATCTGAAAGAGATTATTAGCTTTGTCGTTGATAACTTTTGTATGAAACAGTGAAAAAAGAAATGAGAAAGTAAGGTGAAAAGTAAAGGAAATAGATTGCCTATAAATGTGGAGAACTGAATGTGCTTTTCCCTGCTTCCTCTAAAGAAATCTTTAAATAAATTAACTCAAAGACACAGACGTTTTGGACAACAGAAAGCAGATGGTTGAGGGGTAACTGATGTAATGCAGAGTAAAGCTGAGCCATAAGTGCCCATCGAAGAGGATGACCAGATGAAGCAAGCTGTCCGGGCTGCAGAAAGCCTCCTGAAAGGCTCAGGGTTTGAGCCACGAAACGGCAGGGAATGAATGTGGGTAACCTCAGTTTGAAGTCTACATAGAAGTTAGGTTATCCAGCTCCCTTCTCTCATCCCCCACAGACAACTAATACTACTCCCCAACCAGGCAAGAGATGAGTGCTTTATTCCTCAAGCAAAAATAAAGCAGAAAGTTCCAAGTCTCAGAAACACTAAGAAATACATATTAAAGTCACAATGTGTTTTCCAGGACACATCAATTAGAATGAATAAAAAGGACTGATGATAGCAAGTGTTGTTGAGGAACCCAGAACTCCCATACATTATGGGAACATTTAGTGTTACAACTTGGAGAAATATTTTGATTGTTCCTATAAATTTAAATGTATGGTATCTTGTTATGCTCCAGCAATTCTACTCCTGTTTCCCCCAAAGAAATACACATCCACAGAAACACTTGTATAAGAATATTTATAGCAGTTTTGTTCATAATAGCCCAACTTGGAAACAACCCAAATATACAACAACAATTCAATGGATAAACAAATTATGATATAACAATATAATGGAATAGTAGTAATAAAAGGGAGCATGCTAACTATACACACAACTGTATGGATGAATCTCAAAAATATACTAAGAAAAAGACACAAAACAGTATATATTATGTGACTCCATTTATGTGAAAATTTTAAAAAGGCAGGGCTACTCTAGAGACAGAAGCAGATATTTGGTATTGTCTCTGGCAAAAGTTGAGATGAGAACTGACTGCAGATGGGCATGAGTGACTTTTTGTGGTAATGTAAATCTTGAATATGGTGGTGGTTACACCATATATGCCTATAGGCGTAAGTGTTTATCATAAAAACTAAGCTGTGCTTAAAATGAGTGCATTTTATTATGCATAAATTATACTTCACTAATGTGAATTTTTAAAAACAGGTCAGACTGTTATATATACATATATATATTTATTATATATTTATGTATTACATATATTTCTTTTGTGATGGAGGAGATGTAAATATATTTGAAGACTGAAGGAAAAATACTACTGGGAAACATGTTGGTATGAGCAAAAGGAGGGAAAACTGATGGACCATTGTCCTGGACTTGATGGGAAGATTCAAAACCATAGGTAGAGGGGTTCACCTTACACTAGTAATCTCTTTAGTCACCATTCAGTTTATGTCAGAATCTGTTCTTAGCACCTACGTACATTATCTCAAGTCATCATTATTATAATCTTATGATATAGGCATTATGATTCCCATATTATGGGTAATAAAACTGGATTCATAAGATTAACAACTTCCTCAAGGTAACACATCTACAAAGTAGGGTTATTTCAGTTACTTTAAGAATCACATTTTAATAGGAAAAAAAACACATGGTATTTGTTGCATTTCTCCTTCTTTTTCTACCCCCAGTAATGGTTCCCCACGACCTCATTTCTAATCAGCTCTAAATTGTACTCTTCATATAAACAGGATCTGGATTTACAAGTCCAACAATCTAATTGTTATTGACAGAGTAAAAGTGGGATCATTTTCATTAGCAAATTTTGATACTAATAAAGTAAATGTAATTAATGTGCATCCAGGTACTCAAGCCCCAAATTTCAAGCAAAAATGTTTTGTTAACTAGTTTGATTGGAAAGATAATATAGAAAAGGGAAGACAACTCATTAGTAGAAAAACAGAAATCTGGAATTTACAGACAGTGACTGCAAAAGACAGGTCTAATGTTACTCTATTAATTTGGGGATGATAAGTTCTGATCAGTCCCAGCATAGACAAGTAAACAAATGTGAATGCCTAGAGATATAGTTGACTATAATTGTGTAATTATTGATTTAGAACCAACGCAAAAAGGAGAAATAGCCTACAGAATGGGTTTGTCCTCAAGACTTAAAACACTTAGAGCCATATATAATAAACACTGGATGTTTCTATACCTTTTAATGGGTGCCTCATAATAAGACTTTGATACTAGCTAATGGCCCACACTACTTGACTATGAACTTGGTGGATATTTAGACAACTGCAACTTGCCCAGAGGTAGGCAGAAACAGTAATGGAGATCATTAGAAAATTATGTCGCTTCTTTATAGTTATACAGGGAGGAGATTGTAAGAGCAAATACAAACTTTAAAAAAAAAAAGTGAGAGACAGGCTTAATTTTTCTTTCTGAAAATAAGAGATGCTCCCCTCCTTCCTTTCCTTAGAGCATTTACTTTAGAAAACTTGTAATTCCTTTTTTTTTGGTTTTTTTTTTTTCGAAATACATGTAAATCTCTTTAAAAGCTACATAAGTCTCTTGAGAGCACTAACACCCAGGAATGAGTTTCTCAAGGACCTGGGAACCATCTTTGAAATGTAAACATCAAGGGACATAGCGCTCCTGCCTCCCAGTTTCTGTGGATATAGGAGCCTAACTCAGTGGGCACCTTGCTCCAAGCTTGTCATAAAGCTATGAAACATCTATTTTTCCTGTGATTAAAGTCAATTAGCTAACAGAGATGGTCACCCCAGTTACCAGGTGAATCTAGGATGAATGATATGTGACAAATGGTGCTGTCAAGTCCTCTTCCTTGAGGACTAGTTATTGTTTATCTTGAGAGTACGTATGCAATAGCATGTATCTGCCTGGCTATGTAAAAGGGTAAAGTCTCTTTCCATCTCCAATCTCTTAGCCAGTTGCCTGTGATGCACATCAAGGTCTAGTTAAATGCTTATTCAATTAAAAAAATTCCTTTCTTTCTCTTCTACCTTTGTGGAGAGTTTTTCTGGGTTGGGAAGAATTTTCCCTTGACAGGGGGTCATGGCTATTTCTGTTTTCTGCATCTGGATACCAGTTTTAAAATATTTATTTCCGATTTTCCTGAATTTCCAGTCAGCTAGAGCAAGCATTTCTATTTAAATTCATTCTCTTAGAGAGAGGGAGAAAAGATGGAATAGAAATACAGGGGGAAAACAAGCAAAATGTTGGACATCTTTTCTCCTTTGACAGCAACCAGATGATACTTAAGCTTGTACCTCACCTGCCTGGCATTCATCTGACGTGCCTTTTAAAATACTCACCCACATCATGCTGTTGCTATGTACACCAAATATTTAACAACCATTCACTTCCCCTTAATTTTTTTCTCAAGCATCAATACAATGAAGAAGGAACCTACACAATCCCTTAAAAAACAAAGCTATATAAAACATTGCTAATAAGTTACTTGACATCTGAAATCAACTGCTTCTTTGCCCCTAACTCATTTGGTGTGTAGATTGTATCTACTCTGTGTTGATGAATTAGCAGCTTTTATAAGTGAATGAAGGGATAAGAGAAGCTACATAGACTAACAGGTCGCATACACACACACATGCACGTGCACACACACACACAAAGCTAGCAAAGCCAGAATATTTTGTGCAGTGAAGAAGTTTTTTTTTTATAATTGAAAATAACAAACGAAATTATCCACATTATTGTAATACAGTATTTGTTATCAGTTTGTCCATCCATTTAAATATGCAAAAACTACTCTTTCCCAATGCGCTGCTTCAGTTCAATTAAACAGTTGCCATCAGCTGCAGCTTTAGTAAACAGATTTTTTTTTCAGTACACAGTGACCATTTATTGATATTACAAAAATTATCAGAGAACCACAGGCATATGCAACTGGGATTAATTGTGAATCTAAATCCTAGCTTTTAATGAGGCCCCAGGAAATGACTCCTGGCTTTGGATTTATATCAGTAGCACCTCATAGTAGGAAACAAGAAATGTGTACAAAACGTAATCATACCTAAATATTAGGATTTGCCATTCTATCTGTGCAGGAAGAGCTTGCTTTACTGAGCTGAGGTCACTAGTCTGTCTGGCAACATAAAATCAGTAACCTCAGGGGAAGTTAGAACCAACTCAACATGGTGCTTCCTATGGAAAAGAGTCTGAGCTGGAACATCTGATGGCTCTTTGTCAGCTTTTCACTTCACTAAATTACACATTATTCCTTTCCTCTCACACGCTGAAGGAAATGAAAGACATGTAGAGTTGTCAGACATCTGGGACCTGGCCATTCATTAGGCAAGAAGTGTTACATCACATCAGTGATTTTGCCTTCCTGAAATGACCTGCAGCCTGCAATCACCAAGGAGGGTACCACCTATCCCTGTCCAACACCATTTAACATGAGGCCAGTTTTCATCGCTATGACTATTGACTCCTGAACTCAGGAGTGTGCATGTGTGTGTTTTCATTACCTCTGTTTAAAAGTTCACTTCCAAACAAAATTCACAAGAAAATTGTCCCATATCTCAGCAAGGGGAAAGTATTAAAAAACACTGTATAAGGCAAAAAATTGTCTATGGCAGAGAAACAACTCATTGTCCTTTCTGTTCATGATTCACAATCATTTACTTGGATTTCCAGGAACAAATGGGTGAATGCCCTCTACCAGGAAAAAGCAATAAAAGGTGTTGGCAAAGCTACCTGCCATATGGTCATGAAATGGACAAGTATAAATGCCTATTAAAAATATACTTTGTAAAATTAAAATATGGTTTACTGGATATTTCCAATCATGCTTTCTTCTAATATATCTCAAAAAATAAGAACTGAATTTTTATTTATATTCAAACATGAGCAACTCTTGTTTAAACTGAATCTTCATTTTCATACACAAAAAGCTAATGTACTGTTGGGACAGATAAAACAATTAAGCTAACTTACTGATTTTTCTCCTTTACTGATTTCCTTCATAGGAGCCATCCCTTGATTCACCATTGGAATGAGTAAGAAACAGGATTTCTAGTGACCTTTTCACATGTTCAAGAACTGCAGACCAAGAATTGAAGATCATTTGGTCAACAAATTTCTATTTTTTTTTAAACAGGCTTTATTTTTTAGAGTAGTTTTAGGTTCACAGCAAAATTAAGCAGAAGGTCAGAGATTTCCCGTAAACTCTCCCCACACTTGTATAGCCTCCCCCATTATCTACATCTCCCACCAGACTGATATATTTATCACAGTTGATGAACCTATTTTAACACATCTTTATCACCCAGAGTCCATAGTTTTCATTGCTGTTCACTCTTAGTGTTGTACATGCTATGGGTTTGAACAAATTTGTCTTTTGCTATTTTTAAAGAGGGAAGGTTGGGTTGTAATGAAAAAATTACTCCCATGGCCTTCTCAGTGGGACTCCCTCTGACACTTCCCTAACATAGCTCAATCAGCCATTCATTTGGGGACCACAAAACCAGTATGCATAGTACTGTGCAGGATCTTGCCTAGGAGACAAGAATACCAATGACTCTTTTCTCTTGTGTGAAGTTGTATGTGCATTCAGTGCAGCGAAGGGGAATTAGGTCTCATGCAGATTTTTTTCACCCAATATTTATTGAAAATCTATTATGTGCAAAGATGGTCACTTTGTGAGCACCTTTGCACATAATAGTCACCTGTGAATGACTGTGACACAAAGATAAAGAAAACAATTATTATAATATGCTATGATAAGTGTTTTGATAGATGTAAGCCTAGGGATAATAAAGCAGTCCCTTCCTCTCAGAAGCCACATGATTTCTAGCCATAGTCTCCACTCTAGACCCTGCTTTGATCCAAACAAGTGCTTGAAATGTAGCAAACTTACTTCTCTTAGGCTCCATAACCTCACTGTAACCTTGAGAATGTGATTTCATAAAAGGTTGTGTCTACCTTTCTGCCCATAAGTCATTGCCTGCATGCAAATGTAGTCACACTGTACTCACCTCACAAATATCATCAGAAATCTAACACCAAAAATGCCATCTTGATGTTACATATTTACCTTCATTAAGACTTTCCATTTTGGTTTTCTTTTTCAACCTCAACCCAGGACTAATTCAAGCTCTGATAGCCTAGGTTCTTACATCAGCAACATCTGTCACCAAAAATAAATATTCTGCAATCAAAACTTAACTGGCCTAGCAATTTTCTTGGTGATGCATGAGGCAGAACAGAATTCAGCTTCATTCTCCCTCTGCTAAATTGGTTTTACAGCACTAAGTGTAGGAAAGATTTACGTTTTAGTAAATTAAGCAGAGGCAGCCCAGAGAAAACAAAAGACGCAAATACATGCAAGCCCACAGTATTCTTTAATATTCAGTTTTGCTCCCATATAATGTAATATATTTTAACAAGTTGAAAAACATAGAGAAGAGACAATGCTTCTAGTTAAAATGAAATTTGAATTTCAGCTGTAAACTGTTTTAACAGCTGAGCAAGGTGATTTGTAGTCTTATTAAATCAAGGAAAACTTGAATACCCTTATTAAACATTGGTAAAAGTAGTAATTATAAAATCCCTAGCATATTTTCCACTCCTTAAATAAATTATACTTACTGTTCCTGTTACAGCATTTCAGTTTACAAAGCAATTTCATACATATTACCTCATTTAATCTTTAAAACATTTTTCAGACAAGAATTATCATTCTTATTATACAAATGGAGAAACTGTATCCTAGAAGTTAAATCCAACACAACAAACCTAAGAATTGCAATGAGAGGCTGAATAAAAGTTAATTATTTTTTTCTTCTTATTCTGGACCCCGTATAGTCAATTCTCATTATTCATGGTAATTATGTTCTATAAAGTTGCCATGAACATGGAATTCACAAATACTGAACCACTACTCTTAGGGGAAATACAGGATTAGGTTCCTGTGAGCCTCTAGTAACAACGCTTTCATCAACCAACCTTGTTTTATTCGAGTTTCTGTTTAAAAACACCTTATTTAATATATATACATATGTATGCACATGTATGTGTATATATATATATATATATATATATATATATATATATATATATATACACACACACACATACAGTTGATTGAACCCATGACCAACAGGAGTAGGACTCAGGCGTGAATAAAACTTATGTAACACACTGACATTCTCCATAAGGTACATCACAGCCTTCCTGTACTTAAAAACATTAGAGAGTACTTCAGAACTATGCTTGGGGGCCATTTTAAACAGTGAAATCAACAAAAAGCACAAAAATGCAAAAGAAAAAACAAAACATGGCACTAAACAGACCACAAAAGAACATTTGTTTACAATACTGTTACTGAACCTAACTCAGGTTCACTCACCAGACATGCAACAAAGCCAATCTACTGATAACAAGTTGTGGTGAAGGAAAGTACAGTGTTTATTTGCAGAGGCCAAGCAAGAAGAATAGGCAGCTAATGTTCAAAAGACCCGAACTACCCAATGGCTTTCAGGCAGAGTTTTTAAAGGCAACATTAGGGGTGAGGATTGCAGGGTGTGTGATCAGCTCATGGACATTCTTCTGACTGGCTGGCAGTGAGTTAACAGGGTGATGTTTTGGGAATCTTATTATTAATCTTCTGGTTCCAACCAGTCTGGGGTCTATGTGCTTGTGGTCAGCATGTAGTCAACATCCCCCACTGGATGGGGATCTTAGTTTCTGCAGAACAACTCAAAGGTATGCATCAGATTGTTATCCTTATCCCTTCAGGAAGAATTAGGAGTCCTGTGATGCTACTGTTCAAGCTATTATTACTTTTCTTACTTGACTGATTTCCTTTGTTCATGCATTTTCCACTTCTCTAATCATTAACTCTTTGAGTCTGCTCTTTGAAACTTGGGGAAGGCCTAGCATACAAAAGCTCTTTCTAGAAACAAGAAGCAAGGATATGGAGGGGCTGGTACCCGGGAGGGCCCCGCAAGATTCTGCTCAGTTTCAATATGAAAATGAGACAAGGCAGAGTATCTTTTTGTTCAACCTCAGCCAGGAACATGTGCATTTGTTGGGTGACCCAAATTGTTTGCCACTCTCCACATACCCACACCTGTTTTCAAATGATCAAGAAAGTGCTGTGAGTACTGATTTGGGGGTTACAAATATATTTTAGTGAGTAGGCAAATTTGCAAATATATAAAATCCATGTATTATGAGAATTGATTGTGTATTACCAATTCATGTCTTCCAAAGATGTTTATATATCCATCTTAAACAAGTAACTTAGAAAAGGGGAGGAGGAAGGGGTGAAAATATGTTTAGTTGTGTACACTTTAAATATTGATAGCAATGTTCCAGTGATGATTTAGAGCATAGATGAGGGATCAGGACCACCCATGAAGATGCTATATGTCTTTAACCCTTCTCTTGACATGTGACATGTCATGTGACATGTTTTATACTGAGGGAAACCTGGTGATAAAAGATGTGCAAATGGATGTAGGGAGATGGAAGTGTTTGGATTTGGGTTTACCTAACTGTACTCTGACTAAACTGTTTAGGAAAATAGTCTAAAGAAAATGATTACATGTCAGTCTGGGTTCTCCAGAGAAACAGAACCAATAGGAGAGTGAATATACCTATTCCAGGAACTGCAGTCAGCAAACTGGAAACTCAGGAAAGCCAATGGTATAGTATGAATCTGAAGGCCTGAGAGGCAGGACAACCAATGGTGTAATCTCCAGTATGAATCTAAAGGGGAGCAAAATATACCACCCAAAAATATACCTCTTTGGCATAAGGTTTATCTTGGGCTGATTATTTTCAAGAAATAGCACACAGGAAAAGCTCTGAAAACTGGAATAGAAGTTACCCTCTGTAAGGGACATTTATATTTATAAGGGAAAACTCCATTGTAAGAGTGTCTCTCTCTTGGTCCCAGAAAGAGGAGGATGACTAAAACTCTAGAAAGTCTTACCAATGGAGAAGGCATGGACTTAAATCTACAAAACAACTGTGCCATGGTTTACTTTGCTTTATCTGATAACCACCAATAACTGGCTCCACACTCCTCCCCTCAACATTTTCTCTTGCCTTTAGATGGAGATGGTCTTTAAGGTGGTGGCTTGGACCATTTTGGACAGTTACTCAGTTTTCTTCAGTTTCTCCCATGTATACAGGAGGTATATATATGGTATACAGGTACATGTTATTAAACTTCTTTTGTTTTTCTCCTGTTAATCTGTCTTTTACGATAGGGGATTGTGTTAAAATCATAAGAAAATCATAAGAGACTAAACAGATGTTTAACTGCAGAAATCAAATATGATTCATATGGAAAGGTGCTGTAATGATTAAAATTCAAGCAACAAGCCTTGGGATAATCAAGAAACAAGTCACTGTGACCATTCTTGTGACTGCTTAAGATTTAACATGTCTTATTTAAATTCCTTTAATCCATGTGCTTATAAAAGTAATTATCCCTATCTCAGGACTGCAACTTACCTAATAAGTATTAACTATAAAAAATTGGTGAGATGGTTTGCATTTTAATATGTTGATATTTTGGATAAGAAATACAACTTAAATAGAAAAAAATTTATCTATGCTTTTTAGAAGTCTCAAAAGTAGAATTAAATAGGATTTCTATTTAATCATATATATGAGGTTACCCAGGTCACAACAGTAAACAGCCAAGTAGTGACAGATTTTAAACAAATACTCTCATCCCAGTACAAGTGAAAGAAAGGGAAACAGACCAGTGTTCAACCCTCATGATTTTATTTTATGAAAATATCAATAAGTTACTGCTTCCCTCTCTGGAAAGTATAATAAATAGAAAATCTTTCAGGAGCTTTGAAAATTTTTCTGTCACCAAAAATTATAGTTTCTGTATGAACATTCAAAGAGTTTTTCAAAATTTTTGTTTGGAATATCAAGGAAGCAAGGTTCTCGGGATTTTCTTAGGAATAATGGAAGAGAGCATTACAAATAGAAAAATCACTGGAATTACAATTTAAAGTGTAAAACTGCAATGAAGATTCATTTTTTGAAAACTACTATGAAAGCAAATTAGCACTAGACTGAAAAGCAAAGACTTTTAGAACAAATAATAATATTCAGATGACATTTGTCTAAATGACAGTGTGAAAACTATATATAAAGTAAGAAAATGAAAGCTAAGTACACAGGTTCCCAGGATAAGTCATTCCTTATTGAAAACTTGACTGTCAACTACTAGGGCATTTTGCAGATTATAGAGGTAGATAGACTTCACATATCAGTAGAGATATAATAACGACACAAGAGAAAAAAGGGTGCTATACTTTAGCTTTATCTTTTTTTTTAATTTTTTTAACAACTTTACTAGAGTATAATTGCTTTACAATGGTCTGTCAGTTTCTGCTTTATAACAAAGTGAATCAGTTATACATATACATATGTCCCCATAGCTCTTCCCTCTTGCATCTCCCTCCCTCTCACCCTCCCAATCCCACCACTCTAGGTGGTCACAAAGGACCTAGCTGACCTCCCTGTGCTATGCAGCTGCTTCCCACTAGCTATCTATTTTATTTTTGGTAGTGTATATATGTCCATGCCACTCTCTCACTTTTTCCCAGCTTACCCTTCCCCCCTCTGTATCCTCAAGTCCATTCTCTACTAGGTCTGCATCTTTACTCCCATCTTGCCCCTAGGTTCTTCTGACCATTTTCTTTTTTTTTCTCTTAGATTCCATATATATGTGTTAGCATACAGTATTTGTTTTTCTCTTTCTGACTTACTTCATTCCGTATGACAGTCTCTAGATCCATCCACGTCTCAACAAATTACTCAATTTCATTCTTTTTTATGGCTGAGTAATATTCCATTGTATACATGTGCCACATCTTCTTTATCCATTCATCTGTTGATGGACACTTAGGTTGCTTCCATGTCCTGGCTATTGTAAATAGAGCTGCAATGAACATTTTGGTACATGACTCTTTTTGAATTATGGTTTTCTCAGGGTATATGCCCAGTAGTGGGATTGCTGGGTTGTATGGTAGTTCTATTTTTAGTTTTTTAAGGAAACTCCATACTGTTCTCCATAGTGGCTGTATCAATTTATCAATTCTCACAAAGAGTGCAAGAGTGTTCCCTTTTCTCCATACCCTCTCCAGCATTTATTGTTTGTAGATTTTTTGATGATGGCCATTCTGACCAGTGTGAAATGATATCTCATTGTAGTTTTGATTTGCATTTCTCTAATGATTAATGCTGCTGAGCATTCTTTCATGTGTTTGTTGGCAGTCTGTATATCTTCTGTGGAGAAATGTCTATTTAGGTCTGCTGCCCATTTTTGGATTGCATTGTTTGTTTTTTTGATATTGAGCTGCATGAGTTGCTTGTATGTTTTGGAGATTAATCCTTTGTTAGTTGTAAATATTTGCAAATATTTTCTCCCATTCTGAGGGTTGTCTTTTCATCCTGTTTGTGGTTTACTTTGCTGTGCAAAAGCTTTTAAGTTTCGTTAGGTCCCATTTGTTTACTTTGTTTTTATTTCCATTTCTCTAGGAGGTGGGTCAAAAAGGATCTTGCTGTGATTTATGTCACAGAGTGTTCTGCCTATGTTTTCCTCTAAGACTTTGATGGTGTCTGGCCTTACATTGAGGTCTTTAATCCATTTTGAGTTTATTTTTGTGTATGTTGTTAAGGAGTGTTTCAATTTCATACTTTTACATGTACCTGTCCAGTTTTCCCAGCACCAATTATTGAAGAGGCTGTCTTTTCTCCACTGTATATTCTTGCCTTCTTTACCAAAGATAAGGTGACCATATGTGTGTGGGTTTATCTCTGGGCTTTCTATCCTGTTCCATTTATCTATCTTTCTGTGCCAGTACCATACTGTCTTGATTATTGTAGCTTTGTAGTATAGTCTGAAGTCAGGGAGCCTGACTCCTCCAGCTCCGTTTTTCTTTCTCAAGATTGCTTTGGCTATTTGGGGTCTTTTGTGTTTCCATACAAATTGTGAAATTTTTTGTTCTAGTTCTGTGAAAACTGCCATTGGTAGTTTGATAGGGATTGCATTGAATCTGTACATTGCTTTGGGTAGTAGAGTCATTTTCACAATGTTGATTCTTCCAATCCAAGAACATGGTATATCTCTCCATCTGTTGGTATCATCTTTAATTTCTTTCATCAGTGTCTTACAATTTTCTGCATACAGGTCTTTTATCTCCTTAGGTAGGTTTATTCCTAGATATTTTATTATTTTTGTTCCAATGGTAAATGGGAGTGTTTTCTTAATTTCTCTTTCAGATATTTCATCATTAGTGTATATGAATGCAAGAGATTTCTGTGCAATAATTTTGTATCCTGCTACTTTATCAAATGCATTGATTAGCTCTAGTAGTTTTCTGGTAGCACCTTTAGGATTCTCTATGTCTAGTATCATGTCATCTGCAAACAGTGACAGCTTTACTTCCTCTTTTCCGATTTGGATTCCTTTTTTTTTCTTTTTCTTCTCTGATTGCTGTGGCTAAAACTTCCAAAACTATGTTGAATAATAGTGCTGTGAGTGGGCAACCTTGTCTTGTTCCTGATCTTAGTGGAAATGGTTTCAGTTTTTCACCACTGAGCATGATGTTGGCTGTGGGTTTGTCATATATGGCCTTTATTATGTTGAGAAAAGTTTCCTCTATGCCTACTTTCTGCAGGGTTTTTATCATAAATGGGTGTTGAATTTTGTTGAAAGCTTTCTCTGCATCTATTGAGATGATCATATGGTTTTTCTTCTTCAATTTGTTAATATGGTGTAGCACATTGATTGATTTGCATATATTGAAGAATCCTTGCATTCCTGGGATAAAACCCACTTGATCATAATGTATGATCCTTTTAATATGCTGTTGGATTATGTTTGCTAGTATTTTGTTGAGAATTTTTGCATCTACGTCATCAGTGATATTGACCTGTAGTTTTCATTCGTTGTGATATCTTTGTCTGGTTTTGGTATCAAAGTGATGGTGGCCTCGTAGAATGAGTTGGGGAGTGTTCCTCCCTCTGCTATATTTTGGAACAGTTTGAGAAGGATAGGTGTTACCTCCTCTCTAAATGTTTGATAGAATTCACAGGTGAAGCCATCTGGTCCTGGGCTTTTGTTTGTTGGAAGATTTTAATCACACTCTCAATTTCAGTGCTTGTGTTGGTCTGTTCATATTTTCTATTTCTTCCTGGTTCAGTCTCGGAAGGTTGTACATTTCTAAGAATTTGTCCATTTCTTCCAGGTTGTCCATTTTATTGGCACATAGTTCCTTGTAGTAATCTCTCATAATCCTTTGTATTTCTGCAGTGTCAGTTGTTACTTCTCCTTTTTCATTTCCAATTCTATTGATTTGAGTCTTCTCCCTTTTTTTCTTGATGAGTCTGGCTAATGGTTTATCTATTTTTTTTATCTTCTCAAAGAACCAGCTTTTAGTTTTATTGATCTTTGCTATTGTTTCCTTCATTTCTTTTTCATTTATTTCTGATCTGATCTTTGTGAATTCTTTCCTTCTGCTAACTTTGGAGTTTTTTTGTTCTTCTTTCTTTAACTGCTTTAGTTGTAAGGTTAGGTTGCTTATTTGAGATGTTTCTTCTTTCTTAAGGTAGGCTTGTATAGCTATAAACTTCCCTCTTAGAACTGCTTTTGTTGCATCCCATAGGTTTTGGGTCGTTGCATTTTCATTGTCATTTGTTCCTAGGTATTTTTTGATTTCTCTTTGATTTCTTCAGTGATCTCCTGGTTATTAAGTAGTGTGTTGTTTATCCTCCATGAGTTTGTATTTTTTACAGATTTTTTCCTGTAACTGATATCTAGTCTCATAGTGTTGTGATTGGAAAAGATACTTGATATAATTTCCATTTTCTTAAATTTACCAAGGCTTGATTTGTGACCCAAGATATGATCTATCCTGGAGAACATTCCATGAGCACTCAAGAAGAATTTGTATTCTCTTGTTTTTGGATGGAATGTCCTATAAATATCAATTAAGTCAATCTTGTTTAATGTATCATTTAAAGCTTGTGTTTCCTTATTTATTTTCATTTTGGATGATCTGTCCATTGGTGAAAGTGGAGTGTTGAAGTTCCCTACTATGATTGTGTTACTGTTGATTTCCCTTATTATGGCTCTTAGTATTTGTCTTTTGTATTGAGGTGCTCCTATGTTGGGTGCATAAATATTTACAATTGTTACATCTTCTTCTTGGATTGATCCCTTGATCATTATGTAGTGTCCTTCTCTCCCCCTCCGCCACCCGCAGTCTCTGCCCACGAAGGGGCTTCCTAGTGTGTGGAAACCTTTCCTCCTTCACAGCTCCCTCCCAGAGGTGCAGGTCCCATCCCTATTCTTTTGTCTCTGTTTTTTCTTTTTTCTTTTGCCCTACCCAGGTACGTGGGGAATTTCTTGCCTTTTGGGAAGTCTGAGGTCTTCTACCAGTGTTCAGTAGGTGTTCCGTAGGAGTACTTCCACATGTAGATGTATTTCTGATGTATTTGTGGGGAGGAAGGTGATCTCCGTGTCTTCCTCTTCTGCCATCTTGAAGCTCCTCCCTATCCTTAGCTTTAAATAGCAAAAATTCCACCAGAGATTCCCATGTTCAATGGCAATTAATTCAAGAATGTTTAAAGACATTCTCCATCATTCCCTGCAAAATGAACAGATTCCACCTCTTCAGTAAACTTTTTGAAATTCTATCCAACCTTCTCAAGCTCTCCTTAGCTCTCATGTGATTCTAGTTCTCTTTTACCTCTTTTTAAATATTATCTACTTATAAAAACAAACAAGCAACCAAAAAAGAATGTCTTTGTTTTTTACATGATTCTATTGTCTATTTAAAACAAACTGACTAGTTCCAGCACCATATTGGCAACTACAGTCTGTGCCTCTCTCACCTGATGTTCTTCAATAATCAGAGACAGTCTGGGGGAGTTACAAAATCACATTGTTAACTGACCTTGCCTTCAACATACTTTATAAGGCAATCATGAAACATCATACTAATTAACAGTCAAGAATCCTTTGCTCCTGGAAATATACAACATAAACCATAAAAAAACAGCAACCATAAAAAAAACTCTTTAAAAAAATATTTTAGGTAGAAACTTGGAGAGTCTTCAAAAATTAAAAGGTGTTCTTATAGGCTTTCCCACTGCCTTAGTGAAATACCTAGACAATGTTTTCCTGGTATCTTCATCTCTCATGAGTGAAGGGGGAAGATTATTGACATGCTATTATATACATGATTATCTTACAACTTTTATTTATAGACAAGTTTGCTTATGCAATAAGAATTGGGATTTAAATATTTAAGGAATATTGGCCTTTAAATATTTAAGGAATCTCTGTTAAGTTGCCAAGTTCTGAAATCCAAAGGAGAGCCATAGAGTTTTAAACCATGAGTTGCAAACTTGTGATCCTACTTGTGTATTTAAAAAAAAAGAAAAAAAACAGAAGAAAAGTTAACTGTAAGCTACTTGAACACACACACACAAACACACACACAATACATATAATGACCAGGAAAAAATTCAGCACAATTTGTTAAATAAAAACACGTTAACCTCTTATTTGTCTCATACTTGGATAAGAAAACTCTATAAATCATGGAACACAGGGTATGGAACATGGTAGACATGTAATCTCTTCCTCAGCATTTCCTCTCTCCTTCTCTTCTTTTTCACTCTCTCCCTCTCCTCCTGTTTCCTATGTGTTTATATGCATATGGCATCCCTTCCAAAATGAGAACCACACTTGCTTCTACAAAGCCTTCCCTTGATCTCCAAGCCCCTATGTCCTACTCAGTGCCTCAAGCTCTTATGTGATTTGAACCAGATTGTCCAGTTTGTATCTAGGTACTTGTCTTTGTATGTTATCTCTAAGTGAACTTGTAAGTCCTTTAAAGGCAGAAACTACAGATGTATGCTTTCTTAAACATCTATTTTTAAGTTGTTTATGTACACGTAAAGACACATATGCCCATACACAATGCTTAATCGATGATGGCATTTTGACTATTCATTCTACCACTATAACAAAGGGGCAGGACTAATGGATCAAAAAGAAGTGATAGATTTTATCTTTTTTTTTTACTAGTACAATTTATGATTCTATTACACACAACACACATGAACAAACTGGGGAAGTTACCCCTTGAAAATCAAACAAGAGGAAATGAGTTTGAATTATAACAAAGAAGATTTCTGTCATCAGTTTCTTAAGAGTAAAGTTATTCTTACATGATCTTAAAAAACTATATCATGCACCAATAGTCTGGTGATTTCCTTCATCGGTGTGGTCACCTTGATATGTTACAGCAATCAGAATCAATATGAACTAAAAACTTTAATGCAAACATATTTATACACATTTATCAGTATCTTGAATGAAGACATCAATATTTTGAGAGAGAATCTCTCCTTTGTTTATGTTTATTGGTACTAGATTCTCATGTGACTGATTTCTAAGTCAGAAAAAGTAAATAACCCTACAAGTTCTATCACAGTTTTAAGAGTCTATGAAATTCTATTTCTAGGCACATAATTTGATATCCATCTCAAAATCAAAGAGCATGAGGAGCACTAATATGGAAATTTTCCACATATGCAAAAACGCAGGGGTGGATCAAAAAACAAAATCTTTAAATGTGTTAGAATTTGTTTTTGAAATGCATTTTGTTGCTTTTAAACAAAATGTTAGTATGTGATTATAAAGTTCTAAATGCAGTGTTTCAATCAAGTGCAGAAATAAATCATGAAGGACTTTAGGGGAAAATGTTATTTCATCCAACGTAACTAGAAAATAAACAAGTCCCAGCAGAGAAAACAAATACTGCAAGCTTGAGGTAGAAACCAAATCTCAATTTATCCAAAGAAAATAAGCAAAATTAGCATTTCCCCTCAGCAGTCCCTCTTGACAGATGGTCCTTTACTCTCATGCATAGAAAATCACTTCAAGACTCAGGAAGAATTATAGTATGTCTCGATGAATTCTCAGACAACCATTAAAACAGTAATTACAATGACAATTAAAACATGGGGAATTATGAACATAAAAACATAAAATCAGATAATAAAATACTAATAAATGTATAAATTTATTTTTACATATTTATATTCTTTTAACAACTTAAAATACAAATAAGAGAACAGTTAAAAATTATGTTAGAATGACATACCTATAGCTTAAATTTTAAATTGCCTTAATATATAAATATTGTCTATAATTAAAGGTGATGTTTAATGATAATTTTCTAGAAATGTGTCCATTTTCAATTCCACATTTAATAGAATATTCTTTTCCTTTTCAGAAAATTAAGTCTGTACCATCTTGAGATTTTTGACATATCTTCTGTTCCATGATTTACAAGAGATTACAGCTTTGTAATCACACCAAAGCTACCTTTTAATTCCTAATCCAGTAAACTTCTCTTTCTTCTCGTGTATACATTTCCCTGCAATCTTTGATGTTGTCAAACACACCAGCCCTATTTAAAAAAAAAAAATCTATCTTCCCTAGGAATGCATCTTCTCCCTTGGTTCTTTACATTATTATACTTTTCTCCTTATTTAGACCCTTAAACCAAAACCTGCTCCATAAATGGAAATGGTCTTCACAAATTTGCCTTCTTCCCTCAGTTATTTTTTCTTTATGTAACTCTATCCTAGCTTTACCTACTACATTTATTGTAAGAACTTACAAATTTGCATTTCCAGCCACAATCTCACTTCGGGGTTCCAATGCTAAAATTTTAATTTTCTGCCAGATTGTTCTATTTTATTATTCACCATCAGTCCAAATTTATGTCATCAGAATCAGTTTTTTCACATTTTCCTCAAAATAATTTTATGAAACTAAACAACATGTTTCTATTACTTAAACTATTATCCTACCTGTTTAACAAGTCTGAAACGTGAGAGCTATCTTTTCCACGTTTCTCCTTTATGCCCAAAATCCAGTTGGTCAAATATCAAAACCTTTACATTGTCTCCATCCTGGACATTTCTACCCCCGCAATGATAGTGAAGATCCTTGTCATCTTCTCTCTACACCAGCAGTATTCAAAATGCACTGAGTATACTCAAGGGTTAACATGGCAATATACTTGGGCATTTGTATTTCTATTTTTGTTAATATTTTATAATGTCTATGTTATTAATATATATAATTTATTTTAAAAAACATGTGGTAGTATGTGCTCCAATTTTTTAATGAAAGGAATGAACAATCAAAAAACGTTTGGATACTTCTGAAATAATATTTTAACAGCCCCCTAAAAGGTAATTAGCTTTCCTATTTTCAGCGTGTACCCTCCACCTCATGAGCACATAACTGCCAGATGAATGCTTCCTAGGCCTAACAATGTTCACCTCACTATCTGAACGGAGTTCTTCAGTGGCTGTCTATTGCATCCTCAATGAAACGCAGTCTTGGTATTGCGGCACTCAGGGTCAACCACACGCTGACCAGATCCCATCTCCAAACAAACACACATAAACACACATTATATTTCCAGCCATAACTTTCATTCTTCATTTTCATAATCTCATCATTCCAATAAAATTAAACCATCTGTCATTATCTAAAATATACCAAGTGCCTCTCTAGGTCTATGAATGTATAAGCCTAATAAAAGCCAGGCCCTCATGCAAAAAGCTAAATAATAAAAATAAATATACAGAGTCATATTTATGGAAGCTCATTCCAACAACTAAAAATAAGTCTTAATGGAAATCCACTCTACTTGCATGTCTTTAGGATTATTAGAGGAGGTCCAATTTCTAATCCATACAAACCCATCTCAACTTCTCTCACTAATACCTGGTTTTCTGGTACTCACAACTGCTCTGGAGTTTCCTGTATGCCAAACTCCAACAACCCTCTCCACTTTAGTCCATGAAGCATATCTTTCTCTCTCTACTCTCCATTGTTCCTCATCTTCTTATTATGTAGCATCTCTAATTAAGATAAGCTATGTAATAGCAAGATATTTTTCTGGTGTTGTCCAGCATTTTCTTCAGAAAAAAACAAAAAAACTCCAAAAGACAGGACTTTCTTGGTGGCTCAGTGGTTAAGAATCCGCCTGCCAATGCAGGGAACATGGGCTCGATCCCTGGTCCGGGAAGATCCCACATGCTGCAGAGCAGCTAAGCCCGTGCGCCACAACTACGGAGCCTACCTGCACTCTAGAGGCCACGAACCACAACTACTGAAGCCCACATGTTCTAGGGCCCGTGTGCCTCGACTACTAAAGTCCGCGGGCCTAGAGCCCATGCTCCGCAACAAGAGAACCCACCGCAATAAGAAGCCTGCGCACTGCAATGAAGAGCAGCCCCTGCTCACAGCAACTAGAAAAAGCCCACTCGCAGCAACGAAGACCCAACGCAGCCAAAAATAAATTAAATAATAATAATAATAATAAAAATTTAAAAGGACTATACAGGCTTATTAAAAAACAAAAAAACCCAAAAAACAAAAACAGAACTTCTCTTAGGAGATGTGAGTCTCTTAGGAGATGTGGTGGGTCGGGGGATTGGGTGTGATGGACACAAGACCCTCATACATTAACAGAAAGCATTTCTATACTCTGGGCAGTCACAATATACCTTCAGCCATGAAAACCTGTTTATAAACAAAAATTGAAATCCTATTCGGTTTTCAAGATATGATCAAATTTCAATGCCACCATGATTTCCTACCACAAAAATTAGTTTCTTTGCTCTCACTGGCCATTATCCTTGATTTATCTTCTAATACATGTTTAACATACAGCCTTTCAAAATAGTCACCATCCTATCCAAATTTTCCTAATACATTGGTAACTTTTGAAAGTCAGAGACGAAACCCTTATCTTCGAATCCACCATGGCATCTATCGGAAAACATTGCAAACAATAGGTAAATGTTAAAATATGTAAGGAAACAACAAATATTGTCATGATGTTTTCAGCAGAGACCTTTTGAACACAAATTGTTATATTTTCTTGTCTTTTTTGGGAGGGCTATTATTATTTAGTAGTCTTTGATAGTCTTGTAGAGTTTTCCCATGCAGAGAATATATCTCTAAATCAAATTATATATTGTAATATTCACTGTGATAATACTTATGATAACTTCAAGTTGGGAAAAAAAATTTGTATCCTGACTTTAAATCTGTTACTCTTCAAATGGTAAAAATTAGAAAAGAGCAAGACCTGAATAGTAACAGCTTTTGACATTAAAATAGTATATCTGTTTGAGGTCAGTGTTGCTTATTCAAAAGATACAGTAATTAAATCAGTAAAACATGATTTTACAAAACTTGTATAAGATTCTTAAAAGTTATTAAATCCACAAGGAATGGTACAAGAGAAATAGTCACAAAAGGAGAAATCTAACAGGGTTCTTTTGCTTGCAGGGTTCTGAAACCACATTTAGTAATTCATTCATTTAAAAAATATTTATTTATTATTTAGTGTTTGTCAGGTATTATATTGTAAGGACCTACAGTAGATTAAAGATTACTGAGAAGTTCATCCATTTCTTGAAGAGTTAAAAAATTAGAGCCATGAAACAGCTTAGTGATTTAAAGTAGGCTATGAATATATAATCATTCACTATTCAAAAATCAAATGACTTATTGAGTGTTGTGTGACAAGTAATTTGCTAGGCTGGAACTGGTAATATAAAGAAAACTCAGTCCAATTGCTAAAGGAACTTGTAGTCCTGTGCCATAAGACATGCATTTGCAACATGCAAGGAAAGCAGAAAGAAGCCCCTAACTCTGCCCACACATGACAAAGAGGAACTCACTCAGGAGTTAACCTTTAGACAGCGTCATGATGGATAAGCAGTGTCTCACCTGGTAAAGGAATAGAAGAAAGAAATTGCAGCCAGAGGTAACTGCATGTGCTAAGGCGTAGAGGAATCAGAAAGTATGACATGTTTTATGAACAAAAGGTAGTTAAACTGAAACAAAGCATGAATGTAGATGAGGGGTAGGGAACAGACTGTGAAGGGTTTTACATGCCACATAAGGATTTTGGTCTTTAATATATTCTGAATAGAATGGAACTCTTCATGTGTCTTAAACGAGTGAGTAGCCTATCCACATTTATAATTTAGACAAAAAAATTTTTGCTGCAACATGGAGAGATGTAGGGAATAGAGACCAGCAAATTAGATTATATATATATATATATATATATATATATATATATGATACTAAATAGACTGAATAGTCTATTCAGTAATGATAAGAATTTTTCCTGAAGTCAAGGGGGATAAACAAAAGGACAGAGCAATGTTTGGATATTAAATCAGCAGAACTTAGTAGCAAATAATATGGTATAGGATGAAGGAGATGGAGGAGAAAGTAAAGTGAAAATTGGTTTCCAGGTGGCAGATTTGGGTGACCAGGTGCTTGGTGGGTCTATTTATAGAAACAGGGAATCCATCATGGTCATATCTATAAAATATCTGCTATCAACCTGAAAATCAAGTGTCCAAGTCTAAATCATTTATTCAGGCTTACCCTGGGGATACATATATTGGCAAGCAAAGAAAAACTAAGGCAGATTCAAGATCAAAAGGTATGGTTTAAATTTTACTTTCATTAGTTGTTTTATATATATATATATATATATATATATATATATATATATTAACAAAAAGTTTCCTTGCTTTAAGCAAACCTCTTACAATAAAATTGGGATTTATATAAATGAATAATGTTACTATTTCCTTTTTTAAAGAATGAATTACTTGCTTCAACAAGAAATTTTCTTTAACATTATCTTAAATAGAGCATTGCTTAATGATTTTAAAGTAAGATTACACTGGGTTGGAAAACATAGATTGATATATATATACACATATATATATATATATATCTAGCACTAAGACAGTTAGCTGTTTTTCACCAGAACAGGAGCACTGGCTGTTCACGGATCATGGCTGTTGTGATGGGTTGGTGGCCACACTGCCCTGATTGTACGTACCATGAATATCACCACTGCATTTTGCAGAAACTAGGAAAGAGCTGACGTGAGTTAATGTGGCAACTGAATTTAACAAAAATCTTTTGAAGGATCAAACAGCACTCTGCAAATGAGTTCCTGATAAACCAGAACAATGTCTTTTTATTAACTATACATAATATCATATCTAAATGTTTTCCTGTAAGAAAAGAAAAAGAAAAACACAGTTTTTGAAGAAACACCCGTGCATTTGTGAAAAACTGGTAAGTAGAATTGCAATGTCCCTATTTTGTGGCCCTGTGATATTTAATTTCATTAGTTTTTTAAGATAATCATATAACTTCTGTAATTCAAACTGCAACAATATGATAAGAAAAATCAGGAGTTTCCCTAAGTACCCAAAAGCCAGGTTGACTTACTGAGGAGTATTTCAGGAGAATTGGGATGTGTGAAGCAGAACAGGCCAAGGAAAGAAAGCTCAGCAAAGATGGGGTCTAGGCTGGAGTCTCAGTTCAGCCTGATACCATGAGGCACTCTGGAGGACATTCTGCACTGAGTTCGTTCTTGTTTGAGACAAGGAAGCAGCCCTTTGTACACCCATGTTATTCAGTCACTGATGCTTCCCCTCAAAGCACATTAGCTCTCATTGGGCCAGAGGGATGAGTGCATTTGAGGGGACTGGATGAAACAACAACATCTACTTCAGAGGCATGATACAGAAATATTTTTAAAAAAAGAAGTGTTCTATCTTGCATGAAGTCCAAGTAAGCAGTTCATAAATACAATGTTTAATGGGGGCCGCGAGGTGCTGAGAAGAGAAAATAAATACTAAAACCAGATGTACACGTTCCATTCAAAGTTATTGTACACAGAAGTGAAATTTAATCATAGATTCCCCTGAAGTTAATGTAGTACTTATGACTTAAGGAGCTGTGGTAGACAAATTCTAAGATGGCTCCATGATCTCCATTCCCTACTGTAATGCCCTGTATAATCTCCTCCCCTTGAGTCTGGGAGGACCAGTGATTTGCTTCTAGCCAATAGAATATGGCAAAGGTGATGGGATGGCACTCCCACTCTGCTGACGTTTTGTTATGTAGGAGTCTATCTTAGCCAGCTAGAGAGACTATCCTGCCTGCCAGGACAGAAGCAGACACCCATACTATGAACTGCCAATCAAGAGGGCCATATGGCAGCAAACTGCAAGTGGTCTCTAGGACTTGAGAGCAGCTTCCAGCCAGCAGCCAGCAAAATGCCAGGGCCCTCAGTCATGTGGCCACCAGGAAATGAATTCTGTCAAAAATGTGAGGGTCTTGGAAGAGGATCCATCCCTAGTCAGACCTCCAGGTAAGAAAACAGCCTGTCCAACACCTTGATTTCTAACTATGAACTCCTAAGCAGAGAATCCAGCTAAGCCACAACCTGATTTCTAACCTACAAAAACTGCAAAGTTTTAATAATAAATGTATGTTGTTTTAAAACATTAATTTTATAGTAATTTGTTTTACAGTTAAAAACGAATACACCAAGTAAGTAGATCAAACTCAAATGTATGCACACCTTCACCACATAACATGTTCCACAATGTTCCTAAAAGTATTCTCATAAAGCCCAAACTGGACCCTACCAATTTTCTCTACTCTACATAATGGATAAATAAATGTGTCAGAGTACCCCCGGTGGAGTGCTATACAGCGATAAAAATAAAAGAACTATGATGCTATGCAAGAACATGGATGAATCTTGCATTCATAGTACAAAATGAAAGAAACCTGACACAAAAGATTACATACTGATTCTATTTATACAAAGCTCGAAAACAGGAAAAAACAGTTTTCAGTGTCATAAACCGGGACAGTAGTGACTCCTTGGGGGTAGTGACTGGAAGAGGAACCAGTGAGGCTTCTAAGACTCAGAAAAGTGTGAAAGGTGCTTTTTCTTAATGTGGATGACACCTTATTTTAGGAAAATTTACCAATTAATACACTAATTATTTGTGCACATAAAAATATGTATATTATTTTTGATAAAAATTTACTTTAAAAAACTAGTATAATATCCTCTTTACTTCTGTATATCTCATATTCATAAATAGATATATTAGGAATGTTTCCTGAGGAATCTATAGAGATATACCAATCCCTGTGACTTGATTTGCATGTAATTTTCCAGGCATTAAAAGAAAACATAAAGATAAATTTTGGGGTGGTTGTCAAGATCTCTAAATATCCTATAGGTTTAATAATGTATAAAATTTTAAACTTTTATAGGACATAACAGACCATCAAATCAAAAAGCAGCTGGAGGGCTTCCCTGGTGGCGCAGTGGTTGAGAGTCCGCCTGCCGATGCAGGGAACATGGGTTTGTGTCCCAGTCCGGGAAGATCCCACATGCCGCGGAGCAGCTGGGACCGTGAGCCATGGCCGCTGAGCCTGCGCGTCTGGAGCCTGTGCTCCGCAATGGGAGAGGCCACAACAGTGAGAGGCCCGCGTACCGCTAAAAAAAAAAAAAAAAAAAAAAAAAGCAGCTGGAAATCTGGAAAAAGTATTTGCAACATATGTGACAGGCAAAAGAATTTGTGTCCTTAATATGTATGTGAATGTGTGAGTGTGAATATGTGTGTGTGTGTATAAATTTCAAGTTAGTAAGACATAGATGTTCAAGAGAAAAATGGGAAAATACCATAAAAGAGCAATTTACAAATATAAATGAGCTCAAAATATAAATTCTAAATAAGTAAATATCATTTATAATCCACCAGTTGGAAAATGTTTAAATGAGTATTAACCAGTGTTAATCAGGGTGTGAGCTCTACCCTGATTAACACTGGTATTAATGTGTTAATAATATCAGTGTATTACCACCTCTGCTCCACCTCTGCTACTGGCGATGTAAATTGATTCAACTCTTCCAAAGAGGCTTACTCATATTTTTGCATGCCATTAACCTGCTAATTCAAATTCTAGAATTTTGAATCGAATCAGAGACATATTTGAAGATGCATATAATAGATGAATACTACTGGTGCATTAATAGTTTAAAATATTAGAAAATATCATGGAGAACATATTATCTTTTCAACAGCTGATACAAACTTTCCTTTGTAGAGAGAGAGCTACCTTTGTTGAAAAGAGGCAAGTGAAATAATGGAGTAGAGATTGTAGATATCTACATCATCCAGCACAATTTATCAAAAATATTATTTTTAAGCTCAGGATCCAGAATCAGCATACTCTATTCAAACACTGGAAAAGAATTTAAAAATTAGTAAGATGAGTTATATGGAAAAGAAAATAAATTCCCTGGAGATCTTTTAGCAAGTATAGACCAAATGTTATGAGAAAAATATGATTTAATATCTTCGAGAAGTGTGTTTATTTCATTTATCTTGATTCATTTAATTGACTTAGTTTTTTTGTTGTTTTTCTGGTTTTTTTTTTTTTTTGCAGTACGCGGGCCTCTCACTGTTGCGGCCTCTCCCGTTGCGGAGCACAGGCTTCGGACGCACAGGCTCAGCAGCCATGGCCCAAGGGCGCAGCTGCTCCGCGGCATGTGGGATCCTCCCGGACCGGAGCACGAACCCGTGTCCCCTGCATCGGCAGGCGGACTCTCAACCACTGCGCCACCAGGGAAGCCCAAACTGACTTAGTTTTAAACATTAACATTTAAAACTCTGAAATTTTAACCTATATCTTTACCTAGTGGTGCAAGCAACATCTATGAAAACCTATCCCACTGTAGTCACATTTAAATACATTTAAAGCTACTTTTACTACAATGCAATAAAGTTGACATATTTAAAAAACATATTGAGACAGCTCGTGGAATAGCTTTAAGAAAAATCTATATAGGAAGATGATTCTCTCTAGATATAAAGCTAGAACATTTTCATTTTTCAAAAGTTATATGTAAGATGTGGTATCATTAAAGTTTTCCAAGTTGAATACAAGTTGACTCTATAAAACAAAGAGTTTGAAAAACACATTCCTCTTAGTATTTCCTTGCAGATGTATGTGCATGAGCAATATGTAAGGCATTGTTTATTGTTAAGGAGTTATTGTGATCTACTGAGGAAATTAAATTATTCATAGCCCCAGTTTACGAAAAGGTAACTTAAGAAGACTGTTGTTACATAAAACTACTCAATCAGTCCTTGTCTTCACTGATGACGGAACACTTTATCTGACTGAGGAACCACTGAACACATCACTGGAAACCATAACTAATGTTTTGAAAGCATGAGCTCTAAGGAGGAATTCCTATTCTGTTTTTCTCCTTCTAGGACCCCAGTTTCTTTGTAAATGAAATATATGTATACAATACTTTTATCACTTGCTTGACAAAGACATTTTATTATACTACACTATGAATATTGTTAAACACTCTGCACTGTGTAGTGTAATGAAAAAAAAGTCTCCCTTAGAATGGGAAAAATTTCAAGACATATACGGTCAATGGAAGAGATAAATGGTCACTGACTTCATCTTATGCCATTTTATAGTTCTGCCCAGAGACAAAATATAGACAAATAATCATGAAATCTTGTTTAAAAATTAGAGATTGTTAATCACTCTGACCCAGCATCAATTATCTTTCCTCCTAGGTTTTAAAACTATGAATACTTTAAAAGAAGATAAAGTGCTGAATTCCTAAATTTGATAAACCTGGTCTAGAAAGCAAATATCTGCCAAGATTTTAAGAAAATGTATATAAATAAACAATATGTGTGCAAAAGTAAATGAAAGTGCGAGAGATGTACTTCTATTACAAAGAATTTACACTGAAAAATATCTTGCTTACCAAGTGAAAAAGAACACAAACACAACTTCACTGTTTTTTTTTTTTCTTTTTCTCTTTTGTATTCCAAATAAGCTGATTTCCAAGAAAGGTAATGGACAAGTAAATGTCACCACAATTCCATGGGGCCAGTGTACTGAATTAATTGAAGCTGCTAGTTGGAAAGATAGTTATTTTACCAGGCAAGGTGGAGAGCTCTATTTTTCACTCTCCTTCCTATTTTGTAAGAAAACGAAATGAATTGACTGTGGTTCAGTATATTCTAGTTACAATCTATTATATTTAATGACAAGAACACATTAAATAATTTCCTGATTGCATCAGAAATTAGAAAGATAATGGTAGATTGAGATAACAATATTTTTCAAGTTTTGTAAAGTTCTTGGCCCTTTGAACCACATCTTGACTTTAAGAGGTAGTTTAAGATTCACTCTTTAACTAAAAAAAAAAAAAAAGAGTAAGAAAGAAAATAAAAGCTTGGGTTTCATTAAATCTTCTCTTTATTCAACTACACCCTTTGTAAATTGTAAAGATAAAATTCTTCCAAAACACATTTCAAAATTGAAGAATGTTTTTGTTAAAGATTTAGAACTCTTGAATTTTTTTTCATTAAATCTAGCTTTTGCCTTTGAAAACAAATATAGCTTTTCTTAAGTTAGAAATCAAAATGTAATGCAGTCATGATTTGCTAAATATAACCTGTGTTTTGGTTGCTGGGCGGTGTTTCATCACTAATTAATCACAAAACATTTCTAAACATCATTGTTTTAGTTCCTGTAGAAGATATCATGAAAAAATATAAATACTGTAAGATATTAAAAGTTCTGAAGTCTCAGAAAGTAGACAGAAAAGAGACAGCAGATGTGTAAATTGTAAAAAGTATTACTGACTCTATCCTATGCTATTTTATCATTCTGCAGAAACAAAGTAAAGCTAGACAAATAGTTGTTAAATCTTGTTAACAAATTTTTATCTTTAGATAATAAATAATAAATTTTTACACAAAGCCAACAGTCTAGCTTTTTTTAACTTCTTGGCATTTTAAATCCACTTTCATGTTTCAACTTTCCAAAGACTTTTAAATGTATTTTGCATATGGATGTTTATATTGGAATCTTTAATTATAAATATGCTCAGGTAGCATTACACAGAGATTCATACAGGGGAACACAATTTAAATTTCTCTCTCTTCCCCCACCTTTTTCTAAGTTTTACAGATACTTTTTACTTTTTTAATGTCTAAAAAATATAAATTGCACTTCAACTATGAGGCTAAGAGAGTGCCTATGTGTAAACAGATTCTTTGCAATAACTAAACTTAGTAGGAGTTCTGGTCTGAATTTGACCTTGAGTTAAGAAAAGAATGCTATAATGCCTTCCAATGTCTGAGGGGCTTTCTCATGGAAAGCATGAATAGGTATAAGCTAAACAGAGAGGCAGACTTTTATACAACAAAAATAATGACTTTCTAGTAAAGTGAGTTTTTCAGTAAAGCAAGAGACTATTTTAAAAAGCTTCTCATTACTGAGTTTATAAAGCAAAGGCCTACTTGAAATATTTTAGCAAAAGAGTCAAGGATGTCAGAGAAAGCCTTACAGAGATATGAAAACAGTTGAATGCCTCCTCCATCAGATTTTATTATTCTAATCTTAACAGGTTTATGGGAAAGGGCCTTGAATAGAATTTGGAATGAATAAAATAGTAAAGAGACATGCTATCTGTTCTATAAGTGTAAATGACCAACTAAACAAATGATCAAAAGGCAACAGGAAAAGTAGAACCACAGGATAAACACCCAACCATCCTTTAAAGAGACAATGTAGGGTATACAATGGAATATTACTCAGCCATAAAAAGAAACAAAATTGAGTTATTTGTAGTGAGGTGGATGGACCTAGAGTCTGTCATACAGAGTGAAGTAAGTCAGAAAGAGAAAAACAAATACCATATGCTAACACATATATATGGAATCTAAAAAAAAAAAATGGTTATGAAGAACCTAGAGGCAGGACAGGAATAAAGACACAGATGTAGAGAATGGACTTGAGGACATGCGGAGGTGGAAGGGTAAGCTGGGATAAAGTGAGAGAGTGCCATGGACATATATACACTACCAAATGTAAAATAGATAGCTAGTGGGAAGCAGCCGCATAGCACAGGGAGATCAACTCAGTGCTTTGTGTCCACCTAGGGGGTGGGATAGGGAGGGTGGAAGGGAGACGCAAGAGGGAAGAGATATGGGGATATATGTATATATATAGCTGATTCACTTTGTTACACAGCAGAAACTAACACAACATTGTAAAGCAGTTATACTCCAATAAAGATGTTAAAAAAAAAAGAGAGAGACATATAGGGAAGTCAAATCTAAGACCAAGAGTTTCATTAATAAGTAGCCACTAGGGCTTCCCTGGTGGCTCAGTGGTTGAGAGTCCGCCTGCCAATGCAGGGGACATGGGTTCGTGCCCTGGTCCCGGAAGATCCCACATGCCGCGGAGCGGCTAGGCCCGTGAGCCATGGCCGCTGAGCCTGCGCATCTGGAGCCTGTGCTCCGCAACGGGAGAGGCCACAACAGTGAGAGGCCCGCGTACCGCAAAAAAAAAAAAAGAAGTAGCCACTAAAGGATATGCATGCAGCAGAGACTCAATAGATATATGTACCAAAAAGAGACAAAACACTTGCTCTCAAAAAAATGACCATGACCCTGAGCAGACACAGAAATGCCAGCATTGTCACTATGGTTGAAATTAACATGTGTCAGCTCAGAGGCTACATGTACTAAAGCTCTTTCCGCAGAGTGAGAGCAATGGTCAAAAGTCAATTTATGGACCTGCCAGTATACCCTATCAATATTTCAGAAAGAAAGCATAGAAATCAAAACCTCATTTGTGTTTTCTGCTGTGCAATCAGTAACTACACGTACAATTGTTAGGAATTAGTCAGTTGTGCTAACTGTGCCTAAAGAAGGTGAGATAGTGACATCCTCCTCTGGACTGATGTTCAGTCTGCTATCCGCCTCCCCCTTTAGGAGTAAAACATTAACCCTTCACCCTCCCAATGGAATCATGGGTCTCTGGGCACAGAATCTGTCCTCTTTTTTTTTTTTTTAATGTTTCACCTATCGAATTTCAAATCTTTGGAAGGATTTTTGAAAACATCTACTTACCAATCACCTCAGGACTTAAGAACTGAAATCCTGCTGTGTGCTGTATTTCACACCTGCATTATTGCATTTGCTAGAGCCACCACTTCAATATTTATAACTGGAAAACAAGAAAGCTGTATCTATCATACAGGGGATTTAGCAATATAGAATTTCAAATCCTCTAAAAGATTTCTCATAAATAGTGCAGTTAGCATGATAAGCTGTCCCAAACCCTTAATGTCATTATGATAACAAAACAAGTTACCCTAGGTTACCAGAGAATATGGAAGAATATTATACTATGTTACATTTTGGATACCTTCATCGACAGTGGAAGCAAAAGTCCTTATCCATTAAAACCTTTACTGAACTATTTAAGGGAGAAATGGTATGATGTCTGGGTTTTGCTTTAAAGTACTTCAGGATCAAAAAACAGAGATAAAGTAGAGGGAGATAAATAAAAATTATTCATGTTGATGACTACTGAAGCTGAGTGATGGCAACACAAGAATTCATTATAATATTCTCTCTACTTTCTGTATGTTTGAAGTTTGAATACTTCCATAATAAACAAGAAATAAAAGCAAAAACTAAAATGTTAATATTAATCTGCCTACATTTTCTGTTCAATTCCCTTCCTTTTAGCTTCCTCCTTGGAACACTGAAGGTAACTCCAGTTCATACAAAAGTAAAAATAAAATCTCAGAAAAAATTTTGGACTGACTACAGCACAGAAATATTCTGATTCTGCTTGCAGATTTATTTTCCACCTCAAATATTAGGTAACAATGGAAATGGAAAGAAGAAAAAAACAAAATGGGGGAGAAATTGAGAGAGGACTATGTGAAGGAAGCAGTGTCTTCAAAATAAAACAGGAAAGAAGAACTTAAGCTCTAAACTGCCCTTGAAAGTTCAGTCTCTCTTCACCCCAACTCCATTGACCTACTTCTTGTGGGCAACTTTGCTATCCAACAGTCCTGATGGAAAAGAAGGCACTTGGATGTCTTTGTGTGGCTGGTGTCACAAAAAGACATCATTAGCCCCAAAGTGCAATAACTGAATCAGTGGAAGTCCATTCAGCTCAGGATACACTCAAATGACATAAAAACTGTGCACAGGAGCTTTGCACAGTTAGACTGGTTTCTGTTTCTTTTAGATATCTGAAAATGAATTTGCTTTGAGAAAACTTAGGAGCTTAACTCTCCAAATTTTTTTTCAGCACTACTGAGGTATAATTGACAAATAAAATTGCAATATATTTAAAGTGTACAACATGACTTGATATATGTATACACTGTGAAAGGATTCCCATCACTGAGTTAACTGACATATCCATTACCTCACATTTTTCCTTTTTTTGGTGAGAACACTTAAGTTCTACTCTCTTAGCAAATTTTGATTATACAGTACAGTATTATCAACTACAGTCAGCATTTAACTCTCCAAATTTGAATACAATGGGAAAAAGGTACATTTTAAAAGCCATAAAATATTCAAGTGAGAGGCAAATCTTATATTTCTCAATACATTCATTTTAAAGGAGAAGTACTAAGTATTTTCAAATTCTGCTATGAGAATAATTACTAAAAGAAATTTCACATGTCCTAATTTGAGAGCTAGATAATTCCAGGTACCATCTCATCTTCAGCCTGGCTTTTAGGTAGAACCACCTCTAGACTGACAGTTTGCCATATTATAATGCACTCATTCATCTTCTTTTACTAAAATAGTTGAAATCTGCATAAATTAAAGACATACACATTACAGGTTTATATACTTATAAGCAAGAGTAAAAAAGAAAAACTTCAGTGCAAACCTAGAACTTGAATAAATAACTAACATAGTAAACTCACATTTTCAGGTTAGTTTATTTAATTCCCTGATTTATAGCAGATATGTTATCATTTAAGGGTATTTGAAGAAAGAAATCTGGATCAGAGATAATGGATAAATAACAAGGCCCTACTGTATAGCACAGGGAACTATGTTCAATATCCTGTAATAAACCATAATGGAAAAGAATATAAAAAAGAATGTGTATATATATGTATAACTGAACCACTTTGCTGTACAGCAGAAACTAACACAACATTGTAAATCAATTATACCTCAATTTTAAAAAATCTGGATCAGAGAAAACCAAATTTTTATCTTCATAAACTTTGAGCTATAACATATAATAATAATAACTAACATTTATTAAGGATTTTCTCTGCATAAGAATTATTTAAATACTCTATGTAGATCATCATGCAACCATTATCACAACTCTCTGAGTAGATTTATTAAGAATAGATATTTCCAAATAGAACCTAAGACTTAAAGGATTCCTTAACTTGCCTGAAGTCACAAAACCAGTAAATGGTGGAGTAAGAATTACCAGACTGTGTAACTTTAGAGACACCACTCTATAGTACCCATCAGGCATTGGTGTAACTCTTATAAGCTTACAGCTGTAGAACCGTACATGCTAACTTCTCTGGGCTGATGTACAACTTAGCCCACCAATTCCTCATGATGGGAAAATGTATGTCTTCCTATCCTGGACCTTCAGGAGAAAGAGACACTGGTTGAAAAATTAGCTAGCTGTAAAGGTAGTGGCAGTCTAGAACTGCTGAGTGTAGAAAAGGATCATTAGATTTAAGGATACCATTTAAAAGGAACTTGGCAGAAAAATTACACTGGAGACTAACAGGCTAGTGTTAAGAGTACAAACTGGATTAGCTGGAAATATGGTTCCCAATAGGGAAGGCACTTAGGTGAGGCTTGGGCAAAAAGGGATATTGACTCTGAAGTTCAAACGGGGAAAATCTCAGTAGATTGTTCAAATAATTCTAGAGGTAATTACAGAACTTTCATTGTGCCCATCATGGCCACCTTTGACTATATAAATCATCTATAGAGAATTTCAGGAGTACTGTTGTATATTCCTTTAAGAAATCTTAATTCTTTATACAAAATTCAATTTTATAGAAGTAGACAATTATTTAAAGACATATACTGATGAAGACTGGATTCAAATTCATTGATACATCTTTAGTTATAAAATATCTATGGGTCTTTAGGTCATTAGGCTAACAATGACAACACCTAGAGAGAGTAGAGTTTTGAGATATGAACACATCTTCAATATAAGTGGTTGGCCTCCCAGGTCAACTACTTTTTTTTTTTTTTTTTTTTGCTGTACGCGGGCCTCTCACTGCTGTGGCCTCTCCCGTTGCGGAGCACAGGCTCCGGACACACAGGCTCCGCGGCCATGGCTCGCGGGCCCAGCCGCTGCGCGGCATGTGGGATCCTCCGGGATAGGGGCACGAACCCGTGTCCCCTGCATCGGCAGGCGGACTCTCAACCACTGCGCCACCAGGGAAGCCCCCAGGTCAACTACTTTAAGCACATATCAGCTCAAGTCCTTGGGAGAAGCAGATGCTAACATGGAATCAGATGTTGAAGAGATTTATCAGAGGACACACCTATCACGGATAAACAAGAGGAGGTAGAGTAGGCAGGGAAGGTCTTTAGACCACAACTGTAGGTCTTATACCAGCGAGAGGAGAGGGGAAAGAAAGGAGGATTGGTTAGGAAGAGCCTCAGAGCAGTTTTAAGAATGTGTCAACCAGGTCGATGGGGAGCTAAAGCCATGACTTAGAGGAGTCCCATGTCTCAGAGGAATAGACCTGCACTAGTGCCCCCTCAGTGCCCACTTATCAATTGAGAGCACCCAGAGGAAATGTGGCTTCAGCAGGAATGAAGCGGTGAATACAGAGGGGCAGCAGCCAAGGCTGTCAGTCAAGCAGGATCTGAGCAGCACATTTCCATGGCCATTTCAAAACAAATATATATATATACATATATATATATTACATATATGTTATATATATATAATATAATCATTAAGAGCAGGTCTGTTCGTAGGGCTCAAACCATCATGACACTCTATCTTTCTCTCATTTTCATGGTTTTGACTAATTTTCAACTCTTTGCCACAGAATGTCAGGTACAGGTGATATCAGAGATGAAAAGGCAAATCAGTCACTGCCATTTTCATGGAGAAAACTGCCATCTTCACTCTCCATGCTTGGGCAGGCCTTTCTAGGCATGAACTCAGAGATCTAGATTCCCCTCCCCACTTCTTTCTATTCCTTCCATTTCACTCTTTGATAGAAATAAGAGTACAGTAAGCCTATACCTCCCCGCAAAAAAAGTAGAAGAAAATTTTAAAGCAAACTCCTTTTTAATCCATTTTTAGCCTGCTTTAATTTACCTGTCAAAGAGAGATGGGATTTATGCTGCTGATTCTGTGATGTTGTATGAAATGGTAAATATCAGCACTAGAATTTGGATTTAAATAGGCTTAGGTTTGAATGCCAACTCAGCAGCTTATGAATTATGTGACATGGGACAAGTTCCTATTATCTTTCTTCACCTGTAAGATGGGCATAAAATATTACTTTATAAAAATGTCAAGAAGATAAGAAATAATTTATGTAAATGACCCTGGCACATTACCACATTATGAGTCAGTGTTTGATAAACTTTCTTACTGTTAAAAGATTACTTATATTTTCAGGAAATAATCTCAAAATTCTGGGAGATTACAAACAGCAAGTGACACTTTACAGACATTAAACCTTCCTAGAAATTTTTCTGTAAAACATAAAAGGGTCATCTGTATTCTTAGTCCATGCTAATTTGTTGAGTTATAAACATTTTTATCTTAAAAGCAAAAATGATAAAAATATTTAAGTACAAACTAGCATTTCTGAAATTCAGACTTAAGGCTTGCAAACAAGACAATTGAAATGTAACCATTCCTTTCATTTCCCACTTTAAGAAAAAAAGTGAAAAACAATCTTGAGCAAATTATGTATAAAATAGCAGCAAGGTCCACTGGGCAGTAACAATGCTATCTTCCTGCAAACAGTGGTTCTCACGCCACAGTGTTTTAGGCTCACAAAGTATGAGCTCTGAAATTAAAATTACATCCTGATGCTGATAGAACTTTTGAAAAGTGACTCTCAATTTGGAAATTATATTTGAAAGAGAGGGTGAACGTCACAGCTTTAATGTACACTTACTATTTTTATCTAGTCATGGGTGATAATATTTCCAGAGATACCCAAATGACAGAATAGATAGAAACTTGATTCAAATTTAGAGAGAATGATTATCATGTGCTGGGTTCGACAGAACAATTAAAACAAGTTCCTCATCTTACATGAATTGTATTTAATATTGTTTCAACTTGGGAACTATAAAATAGCATAAATCCTAAATATAAAACAACCAGCACTACTTACACTTCTCAGCACCCAGATCACATATAAGCGTGGAAATTTGTTCTGGGAAGATCAAATTTCCCATCTAGTTGTCTAAAGGACATTAACCCTCCATTATTTATTAGGTCTATTATAAAAGAAATTCCTGCATGGTCCCAAAAAAGAAAAAAAAAATTGTCATGGTTCCCAGGGAGAAAAAATAAAAAGCAAGGATTATCCTTGAAAGCAAAGAAGAGAATAGAATTTTTGTCTTTTTTTTTTTTTTTTTTTTTACCAAGTTGTCAGAGGAGTTGCCATGGGCACCACTAGTCGCCTCGGTTTAAATGTCAGATTTCTCTTCAACTACTGTCTTTTTAGCATTTTTTCTTTGTTATTCTGTTTTCTCCTCCATCTTTTTTCTTTTCAGGATTTAACTAAACATCTTTTTGTTCTATTATTTTTGAAGTACCTTTTTTATTCCACAAAAGACAAAAAAAAAAAAGCTTTTGCATTTGAGTAAATCATTGCTTTTTATGTTCACTCATTGTTTCATTGCACCTATATTTATATGATGCAATAGAAGTGAAAGAATTTAAATCATACAGAGGTATCCAAATACAATGAAGTAGTGTTAGGCACTAGAAATAACAGAATTTAACCTCCTTAGTTGCCATTACGCAGAATGCTACCATATGGCATATAGTGCATTACATTATTTACTTGAGAGAGAGAGAGAGAGAGAGAGAGTGTGAGAGAGAGAGAGAGAGAAAGAGAGAGAGAGAGGGAGAAAGAGAAAGAGAAATAAGGAAGTACCGATGAAGAGGCAAATAAGAAAGATAAAAATCTTATTCTTGGGAGTTCCCTGGTGGGCCAGTGGTTGGGACTCCCGCTTCCACTGCAGGGTGCATGGGTTCGATCCCTGGTTGTGGAATTAGGATCCCACAAGCCGCGTGGCACAGCCAAAAATTAAATAAATTAAAATAAATAAATAACGTTACTGTCCTTAAAAAAAAATAAAATTCTTCTTAAGGGCAAGATTAACATGGGCTAGTCGCTGTGAGTATTTGAAGTCATATGCCTTACATCGAAGTTTAAAAGTTTAAATCCAAGTTTTAGAAAATGGTGGACGAAAATCAGGTTGCCCGATCTGGCAGGAGCAAACAGAATTGGCTTTTTATTTTTAAGGAAAATGGATTGGCAAGTTGATTTTCTTCCTAGGCTTTCATTATCTAGAAAGCAAAATCAAACTCAACAGTCTGTCCTGGGCTTTTACTCCTCCCCTTTGAAAAGCTGGGCATTCATGTTTTGCATATTTTTTGCTGGTGTTAACATGCAAATGAACATAACTGAACGCTGAAGCAGCTTCATGAATAGGAAGGCCGGCAAGTGGAGGGATTTATATCTCTGTTGATGCGGTTGTGTCAGACCCTCTCCTGTGGGTCCCCAGCGTGAGCGCCATAATTTGCATAAGTGAAGGCCCATTTCCCATTGGAGGGAAAAGGAGAAGGCTACATGTCTGTCAACTAAATGCTTGTGGGCTAATCACTACAGAAACATCCATGTATTATGTGAGTGGATTTGAATAACACTTCAGGAGAGGGGTGGCACAGAATTACTGAGTAATCCATTTAACTTCCCTCCAGACCAGCAACATGGCCCTTTACTTCCTACTTAAAAAGTCGACTGTCCTCAAATTAAAAGACTTTTAGGTTTCATTGCTAGAGGACAAGTTAGACTAGTAAACTGTGGAAATTGGATGGTTCCACAGCTTCCAGGAAAATGGTATATACATCTGAGTAATTCCTTAGTAAAACTAACCATATGTTGTAAACAAACCACAGAGCAGCAGTTAAAATACTACTCTCTTAAGAGTAATAAACTGCTATTGTACCATATATCATAAAACAGTTTTGCAAAGTATACAATGATAATGATGTTTTAATTCCTCTGGGCAGGAAGGAAAGAGGGAGCCATCCAAGGGAGAGAAAGGAACTCAAGAAGGACAAGGAGAAGAAGCCATTTTGAATTCCCTTCCTGCCAGAAGGACGTCCTGGCAGAGTGTTCATCCATTTTTATCTTTGGTTTTCTATCTTGTTTTAGTAGGAAAGAAGCATCCCCTTACACATAAATAATTCAAAACTTTAGTCAAATATGTATTGAAGGTTATGCTATGAGCTCAGTGTTGTAGGTAAAAGAGAAAAATAAGACAAAGGGAGAAACAAGGCAAGTGTGAAAACTTGAAAACAGGAAAATATAGAACTAAATGTACAGCTGTGCTGTAAATAACATCAAAAGCTACAGGACTTCCCACAAGGGGGAATGTCTATCAGGGTTGAACTGGTTAAGTGGTATCAAGGCAGTAATGGGATAAAGCGTAGGTCCTAAAGCTGTGTGTCCACACACTTGGCTATTTACATTTAAATTTACATATAAGTAAAATTAAATATAAGTAAAAATATAATTTAAATATAAGTTCTTCACTCAAAACAAGTGCTTAATAGCTGCATGTGATTATGCAGATATGGGACATTTCCATCATCCCAGAAATTTCCACAGCAGAGTCCTAAAGGCTGGGTCTGATTTGATGCAGAGAAAGGGCCAGGTTTGCAATTTCTAGCATGGGGACTATGAATACACACAGAAAAGTGGAAAAGAATACGACATTAAGTTCCTGGGCAAAGGAAAAGACTAGACTGACAGGACTAGAAATTTCTATATTAGAAAGCAAAGGGAAAAAATACAAGGAAAACCTCACCTAAAGACCTTTGGAACTCAGGCAGATGAGCTGAACAAGGAAACCAACAATGACAAAATCTGTATTTAGGGACAATTATTCTGACAGCAGTGTGACTGGATCAGGGAAGGAAGCATCTTAAGATAAGATTTCTACCACGGCTGCCGCCATAACCCTACTGTGCAAAGATGACAGTTTACACCATAGGAGTGATGGTGGGACAGGAGGAAAAGAATGAATTTTTTTAATTCTTAAGAAAAATCATCTCTAGAAATTGGGAGTGGGGAAAATAGAAAATCGGGAGAGGTAATAAATAATCACTTCAAGTTTGTTAATGAGTGTCCAGGAGAACAGCAAGACTTCAAAACAGAAATAGGAATAGGCTAGTGGTTCTCAGTCCTTGCCTCCCTCTCTGTAGATCCTGTATACCCCCCATCTTTCACTTTCACACTCTTCAAAATGATGATTTCACATGTTCTCCTCTTGGGCCCCTGCCTCCTTCGCCACCAACTGATGATCTTGTGATGATCTTGTCTCACACTTTTCTGGGAAAACAGAAGCTGGCACGAGGGAACTCCTCCTTCCTCCCACAGGCAGCCAGCTGCTTTCTGCCACTCTCTTCCTCTCTCATCTCAGTGGAGAAAGTGACCCTCCTCCTACTCACTGAAAGATCTCACTCTGAAATGGCCTCTCCTCTTTGCTCTGTTACTGATCTCTTCCTCTGGCTTCTTTCCCATAGCACACAGACAGTGTATTGGCTTATGAACTTGACCATTCCTTCCACCCACCCCATTGCCCATTAGCCAAATGTTGGATGAGATTGACTCTCACCTTCAGCTTCAAGGTGGAAGCAATTCAGGGAATGTTATTTCCATATACACAGCTATTGATTTGGCGAGTGGCAGGAACCCAGACTCTAGCCATTTAATTCATGACATTTTTCTGGACATTTTGACTGATTTATGTTAGTCCAATCAGAGTGAATGTCAGGACTTGTGTTTCCTCTCACTCTGATCCATATGCTGTAAAATATGAAAGCCAGAACTACTGATATTATTTTGCTATTATAATAAAAGCTGAATCTAAGTATAAAGAAAAATGTAGACAACTGTAGAACAGAGAGCTGCAGAAAATACACTTGGAATCCTTAATTCAGTTACATGAATCATTCCAATTTTTATTCTTATTGCTTAAGCCAATTTGAATTGGAATTTCTGCCATTTACAACCAAAAGCAAGGTAACAGTTACATAAAGTATCTCCACTCCAAATGCATCCTTCCTTGACCCCTTGTCTCCCTGTACCTACCATAATGTTTCTCTGTTCCCTGTCAAAATGAAACTACTTAAAGCATTTATATAGTTTCCTTTTACTGCCTCATTTCCTATTTGCTCTTCAACCTCATCTACTTGGGCTTCCCTTTAACATTCTACTGAATTGCAGTTACAGTTAGCACCAATTACTCTGTATTACATCCAAACATCACTTCTTTTGATTCATTTTGCTTGATTTCGAAGCCACATTCCACAATGCAACAGAATTGACAGTTCTATCACAAAACATATTTTTCTCTTGTCTTCAATGAAACTGTATGCTTTTTGATTTTCTCCAGGCTCACAACTGTCAGAGCTCAGTTGCAAAAAGTAGAAATCACTTTAGCACATAAAAGATAAAGGGATGTAATACAGGGAATTAGGAGCTGTCCAAATGATGGGGAGGTTGGAGGATCAAGCTCTAAGTCCTGAGATGACTCCCAGAATACTTCAGAGTCACCACAATCAGAACTTTGGATAATCAGAAAGTCACCCAGAGTTCTTGTCTCTAGGAATATATATTTTAGTTGTAATCCATAAATACCACCATCATCCTCTCAGTTTCTTTAGCCAAAACCCCAGGAATCAACCTCAAGTTGTCTCTTTTTCCTTATTCTCTGAATCCAATCAATTAACAAATCAGCCAAGTCTAACTCCCAAATAAATCCTGCATCTACCATTTTCTGTTATCCCTGCCACCACCATCCTAGTATAAGCCTCCATAATTTTTCATGAAGACTATGGGCAGAGCGTCTTAACTGGTCATCCTGGATCAGCTATTTTGCTCATTCTCCACATAATATCCAGAATGATCATCTTGTAATCAAAATTAAACCATAAAATTTTCTTCCTCAAAGTCCTATAGCGGTATTCAATTGCACCTGCAATAAAATCCCAATTTCTCATATTCTGTGTGAACTAGTTCTGCTCACCTATCTAGCCTTCTCATATCTTTCCCCTTTGTCCATGGTCCTCCATACACACTAGCCTCTTAGTGCTCTTGGAACACATCAACCTGATCCCACATTAGGGCACTTGTTTTCCCTCTGTTCAGAAGGTGCTTCTCTCAAATATTCACAGGACCAGCCCCTGATCTTTCAGCTTTCAGCAATTTCATAGAATGGTCTTCTCTGATTTCCAAATCTAACATACCCTCTCCCATGCACTCTCTATCCCATCACCCTGTTTATTTTCTTCATAGCAACCTAACCATTTGAAATTCTCCAGCTTACTGTCTATTAATTCCAATAAAGCAATGATTGGTTTGGCATCCTCTCCCCCATATGTCTAGCATCTCATCTTAAGTTACAGCAGGCACTCCATAAATGTCTGTTGTACACTTGATTGGATTCTTGGCAAACAGCTACAAATGAAATAAGTGCTTAGAATCCCAGATGTATATTTACCTAGGATAGTGCTATCTGGTAAGTAGCATAGTATAGTGACAAAACTTCTCATTCCTCTGTAGTGATGGGACTCTCTTCTGAGACAGGCATGGGGGAGAACCAGAACCCAGAAAGGCAAATTAGGATTAGAGAAAACAACCACTTAGCACTAAGATCTGAGGAGAAGGGAAGCCATATCCTTTCACATTTGAGAAAAATATTAGCAAACATTATACTGATTTCCAAATTTCACTGAAGATAGAAGATTGTTTCACTTGTAAACCAACTCCAAGATATCACAGAGGCCTACACAAAATAAACCAGAGTCTTTCTAATATTTGGAAAGTCTTTAAATTACTGAAAGTTATCCTCTAACTAGGCTGCAAAAGAATGAAAATTATCCTAAGTGATTGCTGAAAGAGGCAATGTAAATTTGAAAAGATATAATGTTTAGAAGCTTAGGAAACCAAATGACTTTACAAAGAGTTCTAGATGTGGGATGTGTTAGAAAGAAAGGAGATCATATTTTTTAATAATTACCACCATATTTGATAAGGAAGACTGAAGCCTCTTAGAAGGACTGATTCTTAGTCTGGATTGATGGTGTTTCAGAAAGTCTCCAAATTTAAGTGAATTGGCTGGCAAGAAGAGGAATACTTCCAGAAACTTCACCATATTTAGGGAATAATAATATCTCCTGATGAGAGGAAAATTGGGCTTCTCTGGAATACATCAACCAACAATCAGTCTTGGATTGGTTGTGTGTCAGAGAAAATCCTAACTCAGGTTAGCAGGCAGACAAAAGAATGTTTTTATTCCTAGGGCACAGTTTTAAATAGAATAATATTATTATTACTTCATACTTGTTTGTGCATTGGTATTTTCTACACAAATTCATGGTATTAGTACACTTTCAATCAGTAATATAAAATTCACCTAATTCCTTTTATTCATATCATAACATAATGACTATTATGATCCTTAAAATGACTGCCACAAATTTTGTATTTTTATTTACTCTACTTAAAACTAAAGATAACTGAGACTTTTTTTGCTGTCAACTATCAAGCTTCCTTACTCTACAAGGAGATTGATATTATTAATTGTTAATTACATTTTTCTCCTTTTTTTCTGTCTTTATATATCTCCTTAGTTCTTTTTCTTTTTTTTTAATTGAAATATATTTGGCATGTAACATTGTGAAAATTTAAGGTGTACAACATGTTAATTTGATACATTTATATACTGTAATGTGATTGCCACTATAGTGATAATTAGCACCTCTGTAGTTCTTTCTTTATACCATTTTCTTCTTTTTATGATTTAAAGTTTCTTTTCTTTCCAAGACTAAGTTCTGCTCTTCCTGGGTCCTAAATATCCTCCCATATTTTCATGAACCTCTTCCTTTCAATTATCTCTTCCTTTTCTGGGCTACCTTGTCTCTTATTTACCCATGTTTGCAAAAGGTCCAGTGGATGCTTAAGGGAACTTCCAGCCAAACTGATCTCTAAGGACAGCAAGGCATTGCCTAAGTGCTCAGAAGTACTGCAGAAGTTAGCTCAGGTTTCTATATGTAAACTACTCATATAACTGGCAAGATGTAAACTGGCAACCTTCCACAAAGTAGACAGCACCCTCAACTGAATATAAAAACGCTTCTCATTGTTGCAATCTTTTTCTAAAATTTAAGTATCACTTTTTTCGAAGACAACAACAGATCTCAATGTTTTTCTCTCTCACCAGTGAGCTAACAGCCCTCACATCATCACTTTTAGATACTCCAGGCTTCAATGTTTTTCGATTGCCATTAAAAAGAAAAGTTGATTTTATCCAAACTGACTACACTAGCTTATCATTAATCCCCCCAATACATGATTTTTTTATCCTTTCTCTGTACTAAAATTGTTTACCTACACCAATGAATTAAAAATCAACAAATACGAAGACCTTTTGTCAGACCTTAATTCAACTGATTCTGTAGCCAATGATATTACTCTCTATAAACCCTCCTACATGAGTTCAATAATTCCACATTCCTAATTTCCCTTGTACCTCTTTGGCCCTTCCTTAAAAGTGGAAAACCCCCAAGAAAGCATTCTCCAAACATTCATGCTTAGGGCTCACACATTCCCACGTCAGATGAGTCCCAAAGTTCTACCTAGATTCCAGAAACCCCTTCTATGATTCAGGTCCACGGTTTCAGTGCCTGTTGGCTCTCTTCCTCCTTCACCTCAAAATCAAGTGCTCTCTCTTCCTTAAGTATGTAATGCCCTTTAAAAGCGAAGTCTTCATGAGAAGACGAGAGTTATCTCGAAGTACCTGGAGAACTGGTGTATAGAGGGAAAACTAGACACCACATGAAGTATCAGAGAAGGGTACCTGTACCAATAAGTAGAAGTCTCAGAGAGGTAGATTTTCAGTTGCTTTATATAGAAACTTTCTAAAACATGGATCAGTCTAAAAATGGAAGGTTTTACAAGAAATTTTAGAGTAATTTATATTAGATGTTTAATAAGGATATACTTATTGTTCCCAGTAAAGTCACAGAATTATGACTTACTATTGCACCAGTTATTTCTTTCTAATAAATTTGAAGTGTTGTAGTGTCAATAAGATTGATTAAATGGCAATGCCTTTCATTTATATGTCATGTATCAGATAAAATTATGCTTCAGGTGAATCCATATCAGCATTCTCTTTCCCTTTGCCTTGAGGAGGCAATGATTTCTTAAACAGCACATGAAACATCATTAGTCATAAAGAAAAGAATGCTGTATTGAACATTATTAAAGCTGAGAACTTCTTTTAATAGAGAAATTTTGTTCATCAAAAATACCATTAAGAGAATGAAAAGACAAACCATATACTGAAAGAAGATTTTTACAATACATAAATATGACAAGGGACTCATGTCCTGATATACAGGTCAAAATGAAAAGGCAAGTTTTTCTGTTTCTAATATTGTACTTCTCATCTAATCCATGAGGCATATTCTTTAGATCTAAATGGAGGATTCAGATGGAGTTATCTCTGTTCTACGAGAACAGAGTGACCATGAAGAACACATTACCAGCAGAAACTAAAGGGCATTATCTGGCCTTTAGGTCTGAATTCTAGTGAAATATTACAGTGTCACACTTGGTACATGTATTTATTATTTTAGATGAAAAAGATACCAAGTGGAACAGTTCCTATATTTCTCCTGTTGCTGTAACAGTAGAATTCCAGTGTACTTTATTCAAAATGTTTATTATTCATTTTCTTAGTAAGTGGTCTCTTAGTAAGTGCAATTCAAACACAAGATGTTCAGATGGAATATGGGTGAGAAGAGCTATTAGTTTTGCCTGAATTGCTCTTTCTTTTGCTTCTTGGACTATTAACTTTTATGATGGCTATTAACATTCTCTAACCCTGCATTCTCAGTAAGTCTTTTTTTTTAACAGTTATTTTTAACTTACGTAAGCTTTCACTTATACGTTTTTAGTAATCATCTCCTGGTAGTATCAGACTGTTAGTTAAGCAGAAATCTACTGCTTGAATAATTTCCCTGGCACCAAGACTCCAAAATTGCTCTAACCTAAAAGACTACTTTCTGGTGGCACAAACCTCAAACATCAAAGAGCACTCATACAATTACTACTTGAGATTCTGTGATTGAATTCCTCTTTTTAAGACTAAAGTCCTCTAAACTCATAGTACAATCAATGATTTTTCCTATTTTTGCCAAGAACAAAAAATTTAGTAAATTATGACTGTTTGCTACTATATGTAATAAGCCGCAAGAAGATAGCTACCACGGTTCTTTCCATTTTATAGATGAAGGCACTAGAGCAAGGTCTGGTTAAGTAATTTGCCCAAGTGGTAAGTAGGAGAGGCAGAATTTGAGCCTCTTCACGCCCTTCTCTTAATTTTAATTTTTGTTTCGATTTTTACTGCTGAGATTTTCAGATATCACTTCTTTTTGCCTAAAATAAGTATAAAACCCTGTAATGCTGTGACCCATGATAATGTGAATTTGGACATGTCATGATTGTTGCTTGGCTCTCTCCCTTGCCCAAAACTTGTTTTCAAACTAAGATAGTTTAACGTTTGCGCTCCTCCTCAGAATGCTGTTAAATGGTTCTATTATCACTAATTCAAAGATAAAGAGGCTCTCAAGTAACTTGGCCAAGGTCACATTCCCTATAAGAAGTGAAACAGGATTTGGGGTTTTGAACATAGACACAACTGAATTCAAAGCTCATGTTCTTTCCAACTTGTATACTATTTCTTTTGGTTCTTTGTATATAATGGATTGCTGCTATTGTAAAACAATTTATTAATACTTTGGAAGGGAACGTGCCATATATTTTATAATTTACTTCTCATCCAGATGAAATTATTAACAAATTCTAACTACAACTTCCAGTCATAATATAGTTTTACTTCTTTTCTACTCAGCTCAGCACACACTGTTTAAAATCAGGTGGTCAATAAGTAATTGGAGGGTTGGGAAATTCTTTGGAATAAGTATAATTTATCTTCATCAATTAATATGTGTAGAATTCTATGCTTATATTTACCAACTAATTCCTGATAAGTACTTTTATCAAACACATTTCATTTTAATTTTTAAAAGTCTTAATCACCAGAAGCTGATTTTACATATTTAATAAAAGTAAACAGCTATACCAAATGAGCAGAAATTAAAGCAAAACTTATCTCTGCATTATCAAATTTACCTAGGACTTCAGTATAGAACTAAGCAAAGAATAGTTCAGATTCAACTTTGAGTGAAAATGTTGATAAGCCTCAACAAAAGCCTCTTACTTGATTTTATTTTGCTCTTGAAATAAACATCTGAATTTACTAACTAATTTAGAGAGAACAATGAAGGAAATAACAAAATAACAAAATCATTCTGATAACTTCATCAGAATATTTCCTGATAATATGTGTTCTTAGCCTGAAGAACTGAACTTATAAGGCACTGGCAATTGTATTTAAAATTATTATTAAATAGCAACATTTATATTCACTATTCTTAATTTTTGTTGAACTGAAAGTAAGAACCATTAGTTTTTATTCCTGTTTATACAAAGCTAATATTTACTATTATATAACATTACAAAATTATAAAACCACTGTCATCAAACAAATCCACACACATATCAAAGTTCTAGCTTAATCCTAGCATGAAAATAACAGTATAAACCTCCTATTTTATTCTCTTTATATCACATTTCTTTCTCCCATCCCCAGCACTGCTCCTCAAAATTGTCCCACAAGCTCTCACCTAAAGCATTTCTTTATATTTATTTAGGGATACAGATACTGGTCCTGAAAAGTTGATTCCAGCCAAGATTAAAAACTAAATAACAAGTGAAATTGGACTTAGTAGATATTAAAAATTGAATTTCAAAAGCAGTCCAGACTTTTTATTTTAAAATAACACATTAAAAAGATAATTTCTTCCTTCCAAAATTATAAGAAAAAGAAACAGGAATGCAAATTCCATCTGCAATGAAACTAGAAGATTTCTACAAACCAGAACTACACAATTTGATGAAGTGCTATTAAATGCAGAGAAGGTCAACTGGAGTACAGGGTGACTCAAGAGAGAATGTCTTAGAGTAGTCTCTAAGTAAGAGGATCACTTGATGTGCAAGATCGACAATGTCTTGCTTGGAACAAGAACAGAGACACAGGGAGGTGAGAGAGCCTTCCTAGATCCAGTTTGTCATAGAATTTTGAGAAGCAGAGACGATGGCACTGAACAAGGATCCACATAGACAACCAGATCTGCAGAAAGGCGTCAGTCGGTTGGACAGGGGAGGAGAAAGACTGCATTACGAGGAGCCTAAAGTGTCAATATCGGTGAGTTGGGGAGAAACAAAAGTGAAAAAAACTCACTTATAAACATAACTGCATATCATGGGAGAATTTCTACTAGAGGGAATACGGTCTTGGCCTCATCTCCACACAGACATTTTGCAAATAGTTGATACATAAAGAATTTATGTCATTCAAAAGAGAGTATTAGTTAAAAAGAAACCAGAGTAGATCTAATATGAAAGATTAGAGAAGAAAAGAAACAGGGAGAAAATTTAAACAAAATACATTACCCCCAAAATGTTACCACATTATCAGTGAAAATTGTGGCCCGTGGTAGAATTATAACTTTAAATAAATTTATGATATAATGGCCTCACGAAGATAAGGGTATGTATCTCAGGGAAGATACAGGACAATAACAGATACTGGAATTGTGACATGACAGAACTCAGAGAAGAATGAGAAGAAAACAAATAGTAATATTATAGAAATGAAAGCAAAATTAGAAATATCATGAAGAAAACAGACACTTCAGAAGAAGATTAAAAAATCATAATGGCTCTGAACTTTACATTAAATTTTTCTGTAAACCTAAAACTTCTCTAAAAAATAAAATCTATTCATTTTTTTTAAATTTCTGAAGTATTTACCAAAAAGGCATAATGGAAGATTTGAAGGGGAAAAGCAAAATGAACTCTCATTAATGCAAAAAAAAAAATAAAAGTTTAAAAATAAATAAATATCCTTTTTCATTTTTATTTTTTAATTTTATTCTTAAAGTACCAGCCAACAAATTTAAGGAAACAAGCACATGAGACACAAAACTGGACGGAGGAAATAAAAGTATCATTATTTGTTGATAATACGATTATTTGTTTGAAAGGCCAATAAAAGAAACTGAAAAAAATTTATAAATTTTAAGAGGAATTATTAAGTACAAGTATGAAATTAATATCCAGAAATCAATAGTCTTCAGAGGCAAATAACTAATTAAGAAGCTAATAGAAGAAAATGTCATTCATAATACTACCAAAATTATAAAATACCTAAAGTGAACTGAAGAAACATATGAGATCTGAATAAAATAATAACTTTACAATATTACTGAGGGATACAGAAGATGGAAAACATGGAAAATCATACCATGTTCTTGGATTGCAACCCTTTATAACATAAAGATACCAATTACCTGAATTAATCAATAATCTTAATATGACCTTTCAAAAATACCATTTTAAAAAACTCAAACCAGGCAGTTCTAAAATACATAAGCAAAATTAATATACAAGAATAAACAGGATATGAGGAAAAAGAAGAAAGCTGGAGGCATAACCCTTCCAGACTTCAGATTATACTACAAAACTACAGTAATCAACACAGTTTTTTTTTTAAAAAGTGTGGTATTGGCACAGAAACAGATACATAGATCAATGGAACAGAATAACAAGCACAGAAGTAAACCCACACACCTATGGTCAATTAATCTATGACAAAGGAAGCAGGAATATAGAATGAAGAAAGCACAAGCTTTTCAACAAGTGATGTTGAGAAAACTGGACAGCTATCTTTAAATCAATGAAATCAGAACACTCTCTCACACTATATATAAAAATAAACTCAAAATTGTTTAAAGACCTAAATATAAGACATGACACCATAAAACTCCTAGAAGAGAACATAGGTAAAGCATTCTCTGGCATAAATCATAGCAATGTTTTCTTAGATCAGTCTCCCAAGGCAAAAGAAATAAAAGCAAAAATAAACAAATGGGACCTAATAAAACTTAAAATCTTTTGCATAGCAAAGGAAACCATCAACAAAACTAAATTACAACCTATGGAATGGGAGAAAACATTTGCCAATGATGCGACCGACAAAGCGTTAATATCCAACTATACAAACAGCTCATACAACTCAGTATCAAAAATGCAAACAACCCAATCAAAAATGGGCAGAAGGTCTAAATCGACATTTCTTCAAAGGAGGCATACAGATGGCCAAACAGGTGCATGAAAAGATGCTCAACATCGCTAGTTATTGGAGAAATGCAAATCAAAACAACAATGACATATCACCTCACACCAGTCAGAATGGCCATCGTTAAAAAGTCTACAAATAATAAATGCTGGAGAGGATATGGACAGAGGGAGCTCTCCTACACTGTTGGTGGGAATGTAAATTGGTGCAGCCATCACGGAAAACAGTATGGAGGTTCCTCAGAAAACTAAAAATAGAGTTGCCGTATCATCCTGTAATCTCACTCCTGGGACTATATCCGGAGAAAACTATAATTCGAAAAGATACATGCACCCCAATGTTCATTGCAGCACTATTTACAATAGCCAAGACATGGAAACAGCCTAAATGTCCATCGACAGATGACTAGATAAAGAAGATGTGACATATATATAGATAGATAGATATAGATATAGATATAGATATTCACATACACACACAACAGAATACTAGTCAGCCATAAAAAAGAATGAAATAATGCCATATGCAGCAACATGGATGGATCTAGAGATTATCAAACTAAGTGAAGTAAGTCAGAAAGAGAAAGACAAATATTATATGATATCACTTATATGAGGAATCTAAAAAATAATACAAATGAATCTATATACAAAACAGAAACAGATCACAGAGATAGCAAACAAACTGTGGTTAGTAAAGGGGAAAGAAGTGGGGAGGGATAAATTAGGTGTATGGGATTAACAGATACAAACTACTAAACATAAAGTAGATAAGCAACAAGGATTTATTGTGTAGCACAAGGAATTATATTCAATATCTTTTAATAACCTATAATGGAAAATAATCTGAAAAAATATATATATATATAACTGAATCACTTTGCTACATACCTGAAATTAACACAACATTGTAAATCAACTATACTTCAATAAAAAAAAAGAATAAATAGGATAATGCTAATAATAAGGGTGGAAGGGAAACTAGCTGTCCAGATATTAAAATATTTTATAAAACCACAGTAATTAAGAACATGTGATATTTATGCATGACTGGAAAAATAGGTCAATAGAACAGAGATGACAAAATACAGAATTAGATCTAATACCTACATGAATGTAGTATGATAAAAATAGTATTTCAAATGGGGAAATGGATTATTTAACAAAGGGTTTTCAGACAACTTGGCAGATACATAGAAAAAAATCAAGATTTATTTCTAACTGATGTCTTACACAAAATAAATTCCAAATAGATCAAAGGTTTAAATATAAAGATACCTTAAAAAGTACTAAAAGAAAACATAAATTAATAATCTCAGAAAAAGGAAGCCTTTCTGAGTGTGTTGCAAAACTCAGAAACTACTTTTAAAAAGGTACCTTTAACTGTACAAAAATTTAAATTTCCTGCATACAAAAATTACCATAAAAATCAAAAGACAAATGAAATGCAGGAAAAAAATTACAACTTATATCATTCACAAAAGACTAATTTCCTTGTATATAAGAATTTTACAAATCAATAAAATAATAGTCTAATAGAAAAAATGAGCAAGGTAAATAAAAAGGCTGTTTACAGGAAAGGAAACACAAATGGCTCTCAACATACAAAAGGGCACTCAACTTATTTAATAATAAGAGAAACCAAAGTAAACCACTGATCCAATAAACCATATTTATTATCTAATACCTATAGTTCATCTAATTATATTTTTTATCTAGTAGTAACTTCACAATCTTTAGCAAAATTATAAATTCTCAGACTCTTTATTTCAGCAATTTTACTAGGAATTTATCCTACTGACTTCGTGACATATGAGAACAACCAGACACATGGAAGGATATTTATTGCAATATTGCTTTTATCAGCTAAGATTGACAAAAAATGCCACGATCTCTACCAAACCTCTATCGTGAAGGCTGGTTAAATAACTGATGGCATATTCCTAAAATGTATGCTATGCAAACATTTAAAATATTGATTCTATGAAATATTTCTAGTTTGGAAAAATCTCTAAGATGCTCTAAGTGGAAAAGCAAGGTATAAACAGGAAGACCAGTGTGCATATTGTTACTATTATAACAATAGTACTATGATTACTATACTATGATTATATTACATATAACATATATAATCTATTATAGGTAAATTATGAGATATAGTTATATATTTGATATATATATATAGTGATATATACGTACATATATGTATGTATACATTAATATGCACACACAATATCATTAGTATACACAAAACAACTGGTTGCCTTTGAAAGAAGTACTTTGTACTGTTTGCTATTACCTATACCACAAATAATTAGAAGAATTTTTAATTACAAATTTAAAGTTCTGATTAAACAAATATCGTTGACAAAAGGTCTCTTCCCTTCAACCTCCCTTTCTTGGGTTCCTCTATTCTTTTCTCTGTGCATGAAGTGAGTAGAGAAGCTGGTTGGGATGATAAATAGTCTCTCCTAGGCAGGAAAAATCAGATTCAGAAAAAATAGAGCCATAAAATTTGAAATATTTCCTCGTTAGTGGTCTGCCAATCTGTACATCAACGAAAAAAATGACAGGTGTTCCAGACTTCAAGGTCAGGATAAGACACAAAAAAGAAAAAAATGCTGGGAAATTTATGTTTGGTGCAGATCCTTTTTTAATCCCTCTGGTTCTTTAGGCTGACACTCTGCACACATCAGCAATACTTCCCAAGCCAAACTGCCTTCATTTCTAAAGAAAGAGAAGAAGAAGGTGAGCCCTTCATTCCAGAACCTGCTGGTCCTGCAGGCATCACAGGCATCTCTATGGGAGTGGCTGTATCTCTAATTATTCTCCTTTACTACTGTAGGCCCAAATTACAGTTTATTTTAATAACGGCATTTAAATTAATACAAAGTGCTAGTTACTGAAATTCTTGTTTTACTATGAATCAACAGTCAAAAATAAGAAAAGTTTTATCTTTCATAAATGCTAATAATCATGTCATTCATACCAGTGGTAAGGCAGTCAAGTCAAATGAAAATCTAAACACATATATTTGCAAAATTCTAAGCACTTGGTTTCTCTCTCTTTCACAGGGAGTGGAAGAAGGATGACAGATAGGGTCTTCATGAGGGCAGGTAAATATTTACATGGAAGTCGTCTAAGTTTGGTTTTCTTCCAAAGCAAAGCCTGAGACGAGGACCTCAGTGCCACTGACTGACATGGGAGGGGCTCTCAGGAAGCAGAAGTGAGGGACCATGAAGAGTGACACAGGGAAGCGAGAGCATTACTGACCTGGTTATCACTTCTGGCATCTGAGATTCAATCCCAACTGAGATCCTCTGAGGAAATGCATAGATGACACCTCTGCACTGCTCCTCTGGTGTTTGGGAGGTTGAGATGTTTATCAATGTTAACCCCCACTGGTTAAGGTTTGCCCAAGGGGCATTAAACCCCTGCACTTCCAGGCTGCTCTCTGTGGGGGCTGAGTTGCCCAAACCTTCAGAAAATGCCAAGAGATACAATAAGTGCTCAAGATGGAAAGTTGTCAATGTGATAGGGACATCCCACCATAGCTGCTACCAAAGTCACAGTGAGTCAAGGGGATGAGGTGCAGGCAAAAAGGTGCCTGCTTCAAGTGTAAAGAAATGGAGTTGAAGATGGAGCGAAAAGGAGTACTAACTGTATAGGCACATTTACATCACACCAAAGTCTTAAGGGGTTTCTAAAGTTTCTCATAGGAAGATGGTCATAGAGTTATCAGGCAGGATTTCAGCAGCCAGGGTCTAGTGATTTTATAGAACTAAGATAATAATCCCTTGTATTTCGGGATACGTTTGAAAATTCAGACATTTATTGAGGTTTCTGAGGGTCACCAGATAAAATGCCCAAAGTAAAATAATTTGATTCGGGAGTTTCCACTGAAGACAATTAAACCAAAACTTAAGATTATTCCCACACAAAATAGGTAGTCTTATCCGTGAAGTTCCTTTAGGTTAGTGTTCATCTTAATGAGGCAGAGATGGTGCCTGACCCACAATTCCTACCACTTTCCACAATGGAGCTATCATCCCCAGCCAGTGAGGGACTACATTCCCCACTCCTCTTGTATCTACTTAGGAACATGTGACTTGTGTCTCTGAATTCATTGTCCCACAGGTTATTTCTCTCCAGAGTCTCCTGCAGGCATGGGGTATGTGCATTCACCCAGTTTTTCAGGGTGACAACTGTGATAGGCAAGGTCAAACTCCTTTTTATACGGATTTTCAAACAGACTTGTTTTCAGCCCCCCTGACAGCTCCCTTTTCAGAGAGTCCTGCTGTTTCCAATTCTAGAAACTTCCTCGCACTGCTTAGTGGGAAACAGTGCCACTGTTACTCCTAAGCTTTTTCCACAGCCAACTTCAGTTTCAACTTTTTTCTTTTTGGTCAGCTAATTACCACTTGTCCACCTACTTTTCATGTTCAAAACTTTGATTGCTGTTTCTCCTCTTCTGTTCTACTTTTTTTCTTGTAGCTTTAAGTCTAGAATTCCTTTAGTATCATTTTAGTATAGTTTCATTTCAAGAAGGAGTGGATGCAAAAGCAGGCATTCTGTCATGTTTAACACATATTGTCCAAACATAATTATATATCAACTATGTGCTGGGGATTTTAAAAAGTGAATATAGCCTGGCCTGCTTCTTCTAGGTCTTCCTAATTAAAACAATAAATCTAAAGTAACTACATCCCAGATAAGACAGTCTTCCAAAAACTCCCTTACCCTCCCAACCAAGAAAGTAACAATATTTTATAAATATTAGAAAATCTCTTGCTGTTTTATACTATTCCTGAATACCTTCATGAATAGAAATTTGAAAATGTGTGATGCCTGCCAATTGTTTATTTTTTGTATTTGTAAAGTTACTCAAGGTAGACTATCCAACCTTAAATGATTCAATGAGATGTGTTTCCTGAAACTAGTCACTTTCCAAAGATATATTTCAACAAATTGAAACAAAAATCATTCATCACCAAGACAGGAAGCCTTGGATGGAATTCTGGACGTCTGCGAGGAACCAAGTATCCATAACTATCTAGTCTTCTCACAGAAAGAAAAGGCTGTTAGAGAGAACTGACAAACAGCTGTGGCAGCTTATATAGGGTATAATATACAGACACAAGCCAAAAAAATGAGGGCACGGGAAGGAAACCAATACAAGAAAACAGAGCAAGGAATTTGTCAGTGTCATTCGTTTACCTGATTGTTACTCACATATAAATATAGAAATATACATAATGATGCTAGAAACCAGCATGAATCAATTATAGCACATTTACTGCCTGAGCACTATGTACTGGTAGCACATCCAAACAATCCCTCTTCTATCAATGCACTAGCATTGATTTGTGTAGCTTCACACTTAGTTCCTGAAGAAAAAAATAATGCCTAGGAAAAGGATTGCATACAGACCAGATTCCTGTTCTTTGGGCTTCAGATTCTTCCACCAGTCTGTCTTCTCTAAAGCAGCACTAAACCCATAAACAAGGCTCAGTATGTATCTAATGACACAGTTTAAATAAATATTCTACTTTGACAAAGAAAACTATATCCACTTTATAGGAAAACAATGGGGAAAATAATAATTTTTAAAGTATTTTTTATAATGCACTCACTTTGGTCAGGTGGAAACAAAAAATATAAAATATGGTGATCTGTCATTTCATTGGAAAAACACACTCTCAGCCCTTAGCATTAACTATCTAAATATTTTCAGTTAGTGAGAGGGAGAGGAGGAAAGAGAAGAAGAAGGGATTCTGACAATGAAAATGTTATTTTATCTCAGTCAGAAGGATGCTGCCTCTGTCCAGCCCACAGGGATAGTCTCTTTTTCTTTCAATTGAAGATGTCTTTGAAGTGATTGAACTCAATGCGTGGGAGACCATGGCCCAAAACAGGTCCAGAAAGTGACAATTACTTGATCTTTTTTTCCTTGAAACACTGTTCTTTTGCCAGGTAACCAAACCAGTAAGAAACAGAGCTAAGGAATTAGCTATGACATTTGGGCCATGAAGAGAGTCAGTTTTGAAACTTCCAGTACCAATTTGGTTTTTTAACAGTTAAATTATTTGGCCATCTATACTTTCAAATCACTGAAAGTCACCCCTTACCCTTAGATTATTACACTAGAAATTACTTTTTCAACAATTTAATTTTGTGAAATATAGATGAAATGTTTCACTAATGTTCATTTCGTTTTCAACTTTGCAATAGGAAAAAAAATCTAGTTCAGTCACAAGATAAACTCTAAATGGGTCAGAAAGGAAAACCTGGAATGTCAAGAATATGTAACTTCATCTCTATGTGGCTGCCAGCATCAAGTCTCTAAGCCTAGTTGTGAAAAACACATGTAACCCCAAAGTCTTTGGAAGGGATGTTTCTTTCCTTTTGTTTTCATCCTCAATTGCATACTGAGGAGAACTGAATGACATCATGTATATTAATCCAAATTTGTTTTCCTATCTTCTTTCTTATTCCCTCCCTCTCTCCAAATTCTAGTTCTTTGGCTATAAATCTTAATAGATTTTCCTTACTATGTATCCCAATAAAAAGGAATTTTCTATCTGTCCAGAGGGAGATTTTGTTTGTTTGTTTTCTTTTCTTTTTTTTTTTTCCTTAATTACACCAAGGTACCCAGGACAGAGGTTGGGTGAGAAGATAGAATTCCAGGTTTTCTGTTGTCCCTTGATTAGGGGAGGAGAATGGTCAGTTCTAAAGACACTTCCAAGTAGATATGAATGTGTTGACCTGAAACAAATAGATGCCAGGTATTTCTCCAGCAAAGATGGGTTTATTTGAGATCAGCAGAGAATTGCAATTTAGGGTCTGCAGTAATGGTGAGCAGCGTGCAAGTCCCCACATGGCAATGAAAAAAAGAACACTGTTATAGAGGAAGAGGAAGCTGGACAGGGTATAGTAAACAAAGAGTCCATGGCTTTTCTTTGGATGAGTCCTTGCCAGGAAAGAAGAGGAGTCTTTCTTCTTCCTGTTGGGCTCTGCTATCATCACAGGGCATGAGAGCTCCCCCGCTCTGGTCTTCTGACTCATTTAACTGAGGTTTCTGTTTATTAATTTTTTACACATGTAACCAAGAACATTGGGGAAAGCAGGCCTAGGAGAAGCCACGGACCTCAAGGAGGAGGCCAGCATTCACTGTGTACATTATCAACGTGGCAATAGGGCAGCACTGGTTGAGAAAGGTGGCTATGTAATAAACCAGAAGAAATAATACTCGGTCCCAATAGGTCATAAGTGGTATGCAGGGGTTTCATAAATTGTCAAATGTCTCAGTGTGGAGAACTAAATGGGGTTGGAGGCCTTACTAAAAAATACCAAAGATAAAATGTTCAGAATAACCCACACCTTACTTCCTGTACTCCCAAAAGGACAGAACTAACAAAAGCTCAAAATGTACAACAAATACTCTTATCTTCCCACCTGGTATTGTGCAAAGATTAATAACCATTATTAATCTGTTGACATTACCAACGTCTTTTGGGGATGTTTTACTATAAATACATTGTAAAATGTGTCTTCTGTAGCTTTCACAATATCTAGTACATAAAAGTGCACCATCAACGTTAGAGGGGAAAAAAAAGAACAGAAAAGGGAAAAAAGAAAAGAAAAGGGTAGAAAGGAATGAAAAAGGGAAGGAGGGTATAAAAGTGACAAGAAAAGATGGAAACAGGGAATGAAGAAAAGAGATAAGGAGGAAAGGAAGGAGAAAGGAAGGAAGAGAGGAAGGAAGAAACAAATATTTCTATTTCTTGACACTTAGTAGCTGGATCAGTGATACCTACTGCTTTTCACTCCTATAATGAGGACATCTGAGGCCTGCTAGAGAAAACACAAATATATAGATAATTTCCTCTATAAATTCATGTCTTCTAACACCACCTGAGCCCTCAGTACTACCCATCCTTTTATTTGTCTGTGGTCAATGTCACCTCTCATTTCCTCCAATATCTGTTTCGTACTTTGTCTTCTTTCCAGCACACTTTTTACTCACAACAGCAACTTAAAATTGAAAATTGAAACCATAAAGTGAACTTCTAATATTCTGCCCTTCTACCTGTAAGTTAATCTATATCCACATCTGTGCTTAACTAAAGGTCCAGAAGTTTAGGAGTTCCTCCTTCTAATCAAATTCAACTTTTCTCCATATTCTCTTGGCCTTACCTTGCCATATTCTGGCACATTCCTTATTTTGTCCTCCACCTCCTTCATGTATCTTTATTCACTTCCTTTCTATTGAATTCTCAAGTCTAAAAAACCTAATGAAGTGCTCCTTATCCCGCAAAGCATAATCTCTTCCAAGATTTCATGCCATGTTACTGTGTCCAGTCACTTTTCTTCCTTCCTTTACAAACATCTTTTTTGAAGATGGCTCTATTTCTTATTTCCCAACCTATTTCTCAATTAACTTCGATCTCTCTTCTCCCTTAAATACTACTGGGCCTTTTAATGACTTTTCAATTTCCTCCATAACTGTGACTTTGCAGTTGCACTTTCAATTGCACTTACAATTGTACTTTATTTTTTTTAATTATCATCTTAGGAGTGTTCTCTGCTATCTTGTCAGTGATGATGACATTCTCCTTTTTAAAAACCTCCACCCCATTTATTCCCATTACGCTCCGTATTCCTGCTTCTATTAATAATTTGGTGTCTGTGACATCTTTCCCTCCTTTGTGAGATCCACATCCTATGTCTGCCACCCCAATGTCTGTGTCCCTACTAGTATTCCATCATCAGCCTGATGTTCCACATGGGTGATCTCATCTTCTACTTATCTGCTAATAATTTTCCAAATGTATGTCACCAGTCTAGACCTTTCTCCCTCTATTCTCTTTGGAAATTCCATCAATATAAATCTCCAGAATCCTCAGATTCAACATATCTGAAACCATTCACCATCTTTATTGAGTCAGGGTCCCCACAGGAAATTGCTGATACACTTGAAATATTAGAACTTAAGGAGAGTAATTATAAAGACATTGTTTACAAATATGTTTACATAGGAAGACCAAAATAAAGATAGTCCAGTAACACAAAGCTCACTACCCCAGGTCAAAAGAACTGAGGAGAGGAAAGGTTAATGTAATCATGAAATCTGAAAGGAGAAAACCTGTACAATGATGAGAACATTGATGTCTATTCACGTCCACACAGCTCAGCTGTGTGGGAGAGAAAGAAGGATAGGGAGTAGATTTGGAGGAACAAACAGAAAATATGCAGCACAATACCTCCCTTTTTTCCTTAACATCCACTCTTATCCTTTGTTGGGTGAAAAACACTAACACAAAAAATTCAAGTAGTCCCACTAGTTAATGCATTACTGCAGATAACACTGCAGAGTGTTATCAATTTGGTCATAAGTCCATGTGAATCCTAGGACATTAGATACAACTTATATTCTTCCTATAAGGTAATGAGGAAAGGATAAAATAAAGAATTAAATAATCAAACACAGAGTTGTTATGGCCCACAATTCTATCATTTTCATGACAACGAACTTTGTAATATGAACGCTTCTTTTAACACTTAGCTGCGATTCTGCTTACCTTTTGCCAGCACTTTGGCTGCACAAGATTCTTTACTTAGTAGGGTGACCCAAATCTTTATCTCTGCAGGATCTGTCTTTGGAGATGTTATTTTTGTTGTTATTCTTACCACTATTTTACGGCGGCTACAACTTTGGGGCAGAAGAGTACTGAGAGACCCTCCAATGAATTCCCTGGATTCTAAAAATAGTCTTCTTTCATCCATTCTTTAGCAACAAACCAGCTGCCTCTAGTTGTTAGGATTAATCACCCTGCAAGTTGGATTATTGCCATAAAGAGCCCCAAATGTCCAGGGGGAAGCTCATCTTCTAATATGTTGGAACCATGACTATTTTTTCTAGTGGAAGAAGTCCTACCTTGAAGACTAGGATGACCAAATCCACAAATCAAGGTCATGGAAAAGAAGCAAAGACTCTAGAAAATTACAAAGTATAATGGTGAGATATGGCTACTTCCACCTCTTTACCTTGTTTGACATACCTGTATATAATCTCTGTGGGTGAGACAGCACCATGTATTAAGTTACTTGTTTAAGACGTACACCACATGCTACACAACAGTTTCCCAACCTCTCAGAATGCTTGCATCTCAGCTTTCTCCAAAACTGAATCTTAGCAGTTTATTCTATTATCCTACCATGCCAACTGTTTCCTATGTGACAGGGAATGTGGTACAACAAATGAAATCTTTGGTAATGAGCACATTGCCACATTTCCTCTGCAATCATATGTGACCTCTACTTAGAGACAGTGTAGTATGAGCTACTGTGGCATGGATAAGGCATTCTGAAAGTGTAGGAATGGTGATGCTGACAGAAGCATCCATGTTAAGAAAATGTGTTTATTCCTGGGAAGACAAAACATCATACCCTACGTGGTGGGACGTATTCAATATGATCAACCTTCCGAAAGGTAGCTGACTGGTTCTGCCAGAAGGTATTGGCCTCTACTTTTGGCAGTCTGGCCATTCAACAGTGGTAGTTTTGATCAGATGATATTGCTGAACCACATGTAGCCTCCATTTCTGATCAATCCACCCCTATGATCATTGAGTAAAGACAAAGAGCAGCTAAGGCATGTTCTCCTGGAGGCTACCAGGAGGAATGAGCCCCATTACTCACAGCAGTAACCTGTCCATTAACACAAGCTGTACTGAGTTTCTTCCGTTATTTGTTTTACTTACTCCTTTCCTTATCAGTGTTTCCTAGAATGACATCTCAAGTACTACTTTTACTCACACCATTTTAGTCTCAGAGTCAGTTTCTAGAGCTATAAGTGATGTTAAGCCACAGTGTCTTAAAATAGAATTGGATTTCTTACAGCCAATTGGCAACATGGATCCCATTGCTGCGCTCTATGCCTTGTAGCTTATGATGTGGTAGATCCACTGGTGCTAGAGGTATCCATGTTAAGAGGCTTTGTGGAGTCCCTAGCCATCCCTGGTAAGATACTCATAGCTCAGCATTCTAGACCACGCCTTTTGCAGCAGAGAACTATTAATTGTTTGAAAAGCAGCTTCTGACATGTTACTGGGTCCTAGGGAAAATGAGTGTCTGACTACAGGACATTAAATGTAACAAGAGCTTCCTCTTATGAGCTGAGTATTGTCAGATCCATAAAGTCATAAGACTGGGTGGAAATAGCAGCAATCCATGGCATAATGGAAAAGGTAGATATATGATTGCATACCATCAGGCCCAGTGAGCACTGTAAGTGACACAAACATGTGGACCAGGCCCCCATGTAACCTAATTTCATTGCACTTATGCCTTTCCCTCATCTCATACCTTGGGCCTGATGGTGGGGAATCCCAAAGATCAGCTGATGGAAGAGGAGGAAACTCAGGACTGCTTTATTGATTGGAGGACTTAGTATGGTGGTGCCAGCTGAAATTAACTGCAGCCATGCTCCAGTTCCTCTCAGTGATGGCCCTGAAAAACAATGATCAGGGGAAATTCTTTCATCAATGGCCAAGTTTTAAACAGCACACTTGGTCATCTACTGGGTATTGAGGGAGAAGTGGCCTGAGGTAAGGATATATATGGAGGACTAGGCTGTGGCAATGGTTTTTTTTGGTTTGTCAGGGGACAGGAAGAAACACATTTGGAAGATTGGAGACAAGGAAGTCTATGGGAGAGGCATGTATATGTACGTATGTGAGTGGAAACAAAGTGTGTGCTACTTTGAATCACATACTAAAATTCACCAGAGAGCACCTACCCTGGAGTTAGAATACACAGTATGATTTACCTTGTGGATGTCAGCCAGCCTCTGTCCTAATCCACCCCAGTGCTCTCACAAAGGGCTCATGAATGTGATAGACACCTTGGCAGCTATGGAAGCTAAGCATGGGCCCAACAGGAAAGCTGCTTCTCAGCAAAGCTTATCAAGTTACTGTCTGAGTTCAAAGTCCAACCTGTCAACTGTCAACAATCAGAACTGATACTAAAACTCAGTATAGTTCTATCACACGTGGAGACTAACCAGATATTGGTTAGGGTTGGATTACTGTGAATGCCTTCTGCTCTGAAGGGGGCAACAATTTTTCCTGACTGAGACTTTGTGTGCTCCAAAGGTGGATTTGCCTTTCTTTCTGCACTGACTTAAATAACATCACTATTCAAAGCCTTATGGAGGGTCTGATCTACCACACAGGGTCCCATGGCATATTGATTTGGATGAGAGGAACTACTTTATCATAGAAGAGGCGTGACAGCATGCACCTAATTCTGGAATCCACCAGTCCTACTACGTACTGCTTCACATGGAAGCTTCCAGACTAATAAAACATTGGAATAGCCTCTCAAAGGTGCATTGAAGTCATTAGTTTGGGGATGACACCTTGTATATTTGGGAAGTTTTTCTTAACATGAAGTATGTAGTTTGAAGCAACTATTCTATGCTGCCGACAGCTGCAGTACACAGGCCTGGAAACCAAACAGTAGAAGTGACCTCCCTCAACATCATTCTTGAGGACTCACTTGGAAAAACTGTTTTCTAGGTGAAGGAATGCTTCTACCTGTGGACACAGGAAGGACTCACAAAATCGAAAGCTACAGATGCCCCCCCCCCAATTTTATAAGCCTACAGATCATCGAAGAAAAAAGGGAGCTACTATATTGTTAGGGGTAAATATCTCTGATTATCATAAGAAGATAAGGTTGTTTCTAAATAATGGGAGTAGGGGGTAAAATGTCGTAACTAAGTGGACTCCTTAACACGTCCACGCCTGGTAAGCAAGAATAGGCAACTGCAGCCCCCGCAGCCTGACAAGGGCACAGTAAGCACAGCTTAAATCCCTTAGTGGTGAAGATCTTGATTACCCTGTGGGCAAAACAACCCAGACCCACAGAATTGCTGCCTGAGGGTAGGGAGGCTAGAACGAGTAATAGAGAAGAGACAAAATAAACGTCAGCTTTGGTCTTGGACCATATTAGCAGGGACTAGACTAAGGTGGTTTATCTCACTGTACTCTCTGTTCTGAGATTTAAAAAAAAAAGAAATCGTGACCTCCTCGAAAAATCAATGAAAGAACAGAGAGAACTTAACATGGGCATGAGTGGATGGAGCTCTAAGGGGTGGACTGTTGCAGGCTTTGCCAATGCCATCCTCCCTCGACGTTTCCACGCACACCAGTGGTCTCCCACTGCATGCAGATGCCACTTTCTGTCCTTCCTCTGGCTTCAGACACGTGTGTGGTTAGCACACTAGAGGAAGTCCAGAAGTGCCAGGCAGCTTTGTCTTTGAAATCCACACCCAATAAATCATGAATGCATGTTGATTGATAGTCATTCCAGTTTCCTTGCCACTGGGCTGAGACTATTCTGAGGGATATTTGTCACTGTTTCTCAGAGACCTCCAGTAGCGTTAAGCACTAGTTGCCTGTAGGATAATCTGCCCTTTAATGTATAGCCTTCTGTATCTACTTCTGTATTAGTTTCCTACTGCTGCTGTAACAAATTATAACCATAGTGGCCTAAGACAACACAAATTTATTATCTTACAGTTCTGGAGGCAAGAAGTCCAAAATGGGTTTCACTGGCCCGAAACTACAGTTTGCAGGGTCACACACTCTCTGGAAGCTCTGAGGACGACCTATTTCTTGCCTTTTCAGCTCCTAGTGGCTACTTCTTCTATTATCAAAGTGCATCACTCCAATCTCTGCTTCTGTGGTCACATGGCCTTCTCTTCTGTAGTCAAATCTCCCTCTGTCTCCCTCTTACAAGGACACTTGTAATACCATTTAGGGCCCACCTGGACATTCCAGGATAATCTGTCCACATCAAGATCCTTACCTTAATCACACTGTAAAGACCTTTTGGCCATATAAGGTAACGTTCACACATTCCAGGTATTAGACTTGAGTATCATGGGGGCCCTTATTCAGTCTACCACAGTTTCTGTCCTTTGTTTGATTCACCTCATTCACTTCCCTACCACGCTTCTTGGAATCAGTTCTCAAACAAACTACTTGCACTTAAATGCTAATCCCAGAGTCTGCATCTGATATTAGGATAGCTATCATTATATATTGGTGATAGCTCTTACACAGCTTCTCTCCTTAGATTCTAGCAATAAAATATCTGCCAGTGTTCTTGTCCTCTTATGTAAAATTTTCTGATAGTATTTTTTCAACTCCACATAACAGTGGTGACATTTTAAGTACCAAATGTGAATTCCCAAATCCTTAACAAAGACTACAATGGTATACAGAGCTTGACCCGTGCCTTTCTCTTCAGCAACATTCTCTCCCAAACATTTGGGACTGATCTCAGTTCTACAAACGCACCAAGCCTTTTCTTCCTGCTTGAGATATTTTGTTCCTTCACCCCAAACTTAAACTGTCCCATTCATTGCTTAGTTAAGCCCTACTGATCCTTCAGATCTTATTGTAAATAGGCCCCAGAATGGTGTGCCCTAACACTCCATCATAATTAAGTCTCCCAATTTTAATAGCTCATAACATCTTATATTTCCCCTTTTTAATCTCTTGTCACAATTTGCAATTATTTATGTATCTGATTAGCTCTTAGCACCTGCTACCATGAAGGCGTCTAAACTCACAAGTCAAGGATCATATCTGATAAGTTCTTAAACATAGAGCCTTTTGCCGTGTCTGGCAGATGGAAAGTTATCAATGCATATTTGGCAAATGGATGAATAAAGAAGGAAATGAATGAGTGGAACTTTAAATGCCACCTTAGTCTTGCGATGCATTGTCTAGGATGCATATCTCATAGAAAGGGAGTAAGCATGCTTTTTATTTTATTTTATCTGTTTTTGTCAGGACTGTGATACAGAATATCTTTTTAAATGCAATGCATAAAATATTTAAATTCCACAAATAAGCTTTTCTCCTCAGTTTTATTCTGCTGGCTATAAATATTTAGTGCTTTATTCAGTTTCATATTTTCTAGCATAAGCTAGTTTCTCTTCTCTGCAAACAGATAAGCCATGTTAGGATCTATGTAAATAGGTAGCATTAGCATTTGTGGTTTCTAATCGTAGCCAAGCACTGGCATTCATTAAAGCCATTTGTCTTCCTTTTGCTTTCCCTAAATTTTTGTTCTTTCTTTTGTTTTCATTACTCTATGCTAATTTTTCTTTGGACTGCTTTTCTTTTGTAGGCAGATGCAAGAAATACAAGAACTATCATTATCAATTTTAACATTGAACAATGCGAATCAAGAAATTATTAATTCCTTTTTTAATGATATTTTTCTCTTTTCCTTTCTCCTTTAATTTACAATAAATCTGGTATCTTTGTGCTGTCATAGTTTCCTCTTTCTTCCCACTCTCTCCCCGCAATGTTGAATTAATCTCTTTTCCATGTCATTCCAAGGACTCAGTCATTGCCAAAGATTTTTCAGCTAAATCAGAAACAATTTATTTAGGCCTGACTCATTCAGTCGTTTATTCATGCAACAACATTCACTGAGTGCCAGCTAGAAGCTAAACACTCTTTTAGGGATTCAGCAGAGGACAGAATGAAGCCCTTATCTTCAGGAAGTTTAGATGTTCTAGCATAAGCTAAGAAAAAGATAGGATAAATAACCATACAAGCATAATAGTATATATGGACTCTGGAGAAAAATAAAATAGGGTAAGTGGAATAGGGATTGCCATGGGGCAATTGTATGGGGGTGATTCCCATTTTGAACAGAGTGGCAAGTGAAGACTTCAATGAAAAGATGACTATATTAGTTAGTGTTACCAAACACACAGAGCCCCAGAGCCACTGATTGTGTGTGTGTGTGTATTTTGTTTGTTTGCTTTTTAGTAAAACAGAGTATTCTCCATAATATGGTTAGGCCTCAACCAATCTATTGAAGGCCATAGGAGAAAAAACTGAGGTCCCCTGAGAAGGAAGGAATTCTGCTTTCAGACTGCCTTGAGATTCAAGACTGCGACATCAGCTCCTACAGGAATTACCAGCCTGCTGGCCTGCCTTGCATATTTTAGACTTACCAGCATCAAAATTCACATGGGAGATTTATTTTAAGGAAATAGATTTTGGATTTTAGACTTTGGGTTTTATCCTGGGTTATGATCAGAGGAGTAATATGATTTGACTTATTTTTAAGGATCATTCTTAATATTAGGTTAAATAAACAGACTATAGAGGAACAAGTGTGGAGGAGAGAGACAAATCCAGAAGAGAGATGATTGTGGTCTTGATGGAGGTGGTGAGAAATATGAGATTGTGAATGCATGTACAGGTCTCAGTATGCTATTCTATTTCGTTCCTGTATTCAAATCATAGCCATTGATTGCAGGTTTAGATAACAAAAGATACCATGTACCCAAATTCATTAAGTTATTGAGCTTTGGAGAGTGAGAGTTGGTTTACCAAGGTTTACCTCTATTTGGAAGGTAGCCCCACCTTATGATGGATCAGATATGGATAGCGGAGAGGAGGCAGGGATAACTCCTGTTGCCTGAGCAACTGGAAATATGTTGGATTTACTGAGATGCAAATAACTGCAGAGGGAGCAGTTAAGTTGGAGATGTCTGCTAGATATCTGAGTGGAAATGTCAGTGGGCAGATAGACAAATCTGGACTTCAGGGGAGGGGTCTGAGCTATAGACACAAAATTGAGAACTGTCAGTGCACAAAGGATGTGGTCATTTTGAACCACAGCAAATTAGCTACGGAAATGTTTCCCCAGATTCCCTTCCCTCTGAGTTCTGTGTTAGGGTTGTCCACAGGAGACGTTTGTGGAAGATTTGGAAGGTGGAAGTGTATCAGCAGGCCTGACGCTCTGAAGGGTGGGCACCAGCCATTGCTCTAAGCTTGCACATGCTATTGCTCATCTGCTTGTACACCTTATTGGCATGGGCCACACCCAGGCATACTATTCTCCCAGCTCTCGCTGAGTTTCTTCCTTTAGCTTCTCCAAGTTCTGGGCCAGCATAAGTGCAGCTCCATGGTGAAGGGTGCCAGCTTCTTCCAGTTTGTCCAAGTTGGAGGCAAGTTCCAGTTTGTCCTGGTGGATCCCAATTTCCCCTTACTCATTGGATCTGGGTTGTCCTTACTCTCTCAAGCTCTATGTCCAGATTTTCTTCCAGACTGTCAGCCCTTGCTGATTTACAGTGACCTTAAAACATACGAGATGCAGAGCCAATAGGCTTCCATAGAACTTCTTCACCATCAACAACAAAAAGATCTAACGCCTATAGTAAATCCCTTATTCCATATCACTCATGGGGATTCTGCTTCACCAATCAAACCCTAACTGATACATATGCTACTTAAAGCCATGGAACTAGATGAAATTACTTAGGGATTCTAGTATAACTACAGAAAATAAGAGGTCTAAGGATTGGGTCCTGAGTCAGTCCTATCTTTAAAGGTCAATTTTATGACAAGAAACAAGCAAGCAAGACTGAGAAATAAGAGTCAATATGGTAGGAAAAGAACCGCAAAATTTTTCAAAAGAGAATGATCAATTACACCAAGTATTATTGATGGGTCACTAATGACCTTGGCAAGAATAGTTTGGGTGGATTAGGTTCAGGAGAGAAGAGGAAACAGAGATAGAGAATATAGACAACTCTTGAGGAATTTAGTGGTAAAGGGGGCAGAGAAATGGCCTGATAGCTTGAGGGAGAAGTGGTGGTGAAGGGAAGATATTTTAGATGAGAGAAAGAGCCATATTTGTATATAGATGAGACTGATCCAGTACAGAGGGTGATAGTAACCATGCACGTAAGAGAGAGGCATAATGCTGGAGGCATGTTCTTTAATGGTCAAGAAGAACGATACCTAGTGCACAATTTTTTAAGGCGTTGACCTTAGATAGGAGCACTAACTGCTTATCAAAGTAAGAGAGGGAGGACAGAGTCTTTTAGATTCAGGGGCAGGAGGGCAGGGAGATGTATTGGTGAGAAGCTGTGAAATTTCTCTTCTTTTTTTGGTTTTGTTTTTTGTTTTGGCTTGCAGGATCTCAGTTCCGTGACCAGGGATTGAACCCAGGCCATGGCAATGAAAGTGCCAAATCCTAACCACTAGACCACCAGGGAACCCCGAAGTTCTCTTCTGTTTACTACAATAGGAAGTTAGGTTTTCAGCTAGGCATAAGGACAGGGGAGAAACTTGGTAAAGGATTAAGAAGCAAGGAGAAGTTATGAAATAGTCGGCTGAGGACAATGGAAGAGTGGATGGACTAGAAAATGTGGATTGCTCAGGAAGCACTAATGGTGAACTAAAGATCAGTGCCCACGAATTTCAACCATGAGCAGTCAGCATGATTGTGTGTTTTCTCCAAACAAGTTCAGTTGTGAAGATGCGATCATCGTCAGTGGAGAATATGGTTTGACCAGGACTGGGGGTTTGCCAGGTGAGTACGACAATGAGAGAAAACTTGGAGATTATATATTTTTTACTATATACAGAATTAATAGCTTCCCCAGTAGCTGTATATTCTTTTGCTCTTAAGTATTTTGTTAAGTGTAGTGTATGTGCTTTTCTGTTTTCAACTAACAAATATTTACTTAGTACTACTACTAATAGCTAATATTTACTATGTTGCAGCCACCTTTCTAAGCACTTTGCCAGTATTTTTATCACTTAATCTTCATATCAATCCTATGAGAAAGGTAATATTATAATCTGCTCTATCCAGATGAAGGCACTGAGGCACAGAGAAATAACTTGCCGAGGATCAGACAGTAAGTAGCTGAGATATAAATCCAGTACGAGGTCTCAGAACCTGAGCTCCTAATCACTGCATTGCAGTTGTCTGTGAATTAAATGGCCTGCCAACAGTTCTACAGCATAAAAAGCAGATAAGCTTTAATTAACAAATTAGTTAGGAAGACATACACCCATAAAACAAAGAGAAAAACAGATTAATATAATTCTATTAATACAAAATGTTTACCAATTGGAAATTCATATATAGGATAAAGAATTATCGAAATGGATTTTGAAGCGTGGGGAGGATGTAAAGAGAAGAGAAGAAAGCCCTCCGGTGGTGGGAAAGCAGAAGCAAAGTCTGGGAGATGGGCTTGAACCTAATGTATTGAGGAAGAGTAAGGGGTGTGACAGGGGTGAGGTGAGATTGAATTTGGATGGGAGTAGTGTGAAATAAATTTGGGAGGGGGAAATAATGGGAAATAAATTTGTGGGTAGGGGTGTTGCAGAGGAAGCAAGGGGCAGGAGATGGAAATGATGCTTTCAGATGTATGCAACAGAGCTTAAGCTTGATTGATCTGTATGGGAACCCTTCCTGGTGAGTCTTATGTAAAGAACAAACCACACTTGACCCCTTGGGGCATGGAGAAGGCCAGCAGCCATGGGAATGGGTGGAGGGGAGGGCTGTGGCCACATTAAATTCATCTTTTGTCCTCCTATTCTCTATGCCCATTTTCTTTCCCAGCACTTAGTAAATGTTTACCAAATGTTAAATAGAAAATGAATATCTATGGAATTTGGTGACCAACTGAATAAGGGAATAAAGAAAACAATTTTCATGCTTTAAATTTTTCATAAACCAAGAAATTATTAAGGTTAATGGTAAAATGAGAATGTTGAAAAGGGGAAAGCAGTTTAAAAAGAAGGAAAGTTTCTGGACACCAGAATGAGTATAAATGCTATGCTTCTCAGCAATTCACTCACATATGGCAGTGGCTCATCAGTTACCTAAGAGAAGTCATACCCAGCAACTAAACCTGGTAGAAAATTGTGCTTTCTGGTCACAAATTCATTGTGGATTTCCAGAGGAAAAATGAAGAGAGGTGTGCTTTTTTATTGTTTGTTTGTTTGTTTCCCTTGTGCCTAGGTGGGAGGCCTGAGAGTAACACAGTAATAACATCAGCTGTGCTTATAAATATCCCCCTCCCACTGAAAGAGGCTTGTTCTGCTAGGTGCAAACCTGGTGTGTAATTATATATTTACAAGATATACATAACAATAGCTGGATGGTAAACACTAAGGAAGTAAAATGAGAAAAAAAACTGAGTAGTGAATTCAAAGAGACTTTAGAAATATCTTGCTGCTAACTGTACCATGCACAGTCTCTACGAATAAATTTCATGTGTGCAAATGAAGTTAAGAAAAGTTAATTTGACAGCTAACAATATCAAGTGAAAATTTTACCCTTTAGAAAACCGCAATGCATTTAGAATTTTTTCCCCAATTTTCTCAAGCTTTGGTGGGTAAAACTGTGAGGCCTGGGTTTTTCTCACTTCTAAAAATAGTATTATAGTGATTCACGTTTACCGAGGTGTATTGTGTCAGTTTGGTTAATCCTGAACCTGTTTTCCCAGAATTCCCTTCAGGGTTCTACGTTAGAGGAATTTATACAAGGTTTGAAAAACAGCCATTAATCTCTGCAGGTGCTATGCTTACATATAATATGACAGAAAAGAACACTGGTCCCACGGGTTCTAACTTGTCCTCTCTTCCTCTCCCAAATCTGCACCCAGCTCTTTTTCCCACTGTCAACCCTGCTCACCATCTGTGCCCCACGCCTCCCTCCAGACTATGGGTTATGAAACAGTACTGAAGCAAGAGTCCCACTGACTCTTCAGCTTTATTAAGGTATGACTTAATACACTCAAAAGCATACATTTTTAAATGTACACTTTAATGAGTTTTGACAAATGTATACACTCATGTACCTACTTTCCCAAATGAGATACAGAATAGTTCTATTACCCCAGAAAGTTCTCTTCTCCATTTATAATCGACTTCCCCATCCTCACCCCTAGAAAACCATGGATCTGACTTTTATCACTCCAACATAGTTTTGCCTATTCTAGAACTTTATATGAGTGGCATCATACATTAAGCATTTTAGTGCTTGGCTATTTTTGCTCAGTATGCTTTTGAGAATATCTGTGTTGTATCTATCATTATTTCATTTCTTTATATTGCTTTAAGTGGTCCATCATATGAATATGCCACAATTTGCTTATTCATTCATCTATCAATATACATATATACTGGCTTATTTTCCAGATTTTGAATTTACAAAAAAAGCTGTTCTAAGTATATATCTTTGTGTAATATATGTTATATTCTTAAGTAAATACATAGGAGTGGAATTATTAGGTCATATATAGTATTTGGATATTTAAACTTTATGAGACTGCCAAACTGTTTTCCAAATTAACTGTACCATGTTATACTCCCACCAACAATGTATCAGAGTACCAATTATTTCACAACCACTCCAACACATGGTACTAAGTCTTTTTAATATTAGCCATTTCAGAGGGTGTGAAATTGTTCCTGAAGTTGGCTTTAATTTGCACTTGCCTGTTGACTAGCAATATTTTCATATACTTATTCATCATTAGTATATCTTCTTTTGTGAAGTGTCTATTCTAGTCTTCTGCCCTTTAAATTTTTTAAATCAAATTATTGAGTTGTAGGGATTCTGTTTGTATTTTGGATACAAGTCCTTCTTCAGATTTATGTACTGTAAATATTTACTCCCAGTCTGTGGCTTACCTTTTCATTTTTTGGTGACATCTTTTGAAGGGCAGAAGCTTTAAATTCTGGTGAAGTCCAATTTATCAATTTTTATTACATTAAGGCTAGTATTTTTTATATCTTGTCCAATAAACATTTACATAACCTCAGACTGCAAGATTTCTCCCTACATTGTTTTCTAGAAGTTTTATTTTTTTTTATTTTTACATTTAGGCCTATGATCAATTTCAAATAATATCTGTATATGATATGAGTTGAGGTTTACTTTTTTCTATATGGATAACCAGCATCATTTGTTGAGATTTTTTTTTTTTTTTTTTTTTTTTTGTGGTACACGAGCCTCTCACTGTTGTGGCCTCTCCCGCTGTGGAGCACAGGCTCCGGACGCGCAGGCTCAGCGGCCATGGCTCACGGGCCCAGCCGCTCCACGGCATGTGGGATCCTCCCGGACTGGGGCACGAACCCACGTCTCCTGCATCGGCAGGCAGACTCTCAACCACTGCGCCACCAGGGAAGCCCTTGAGAAGATTTTTTACAAAAATAAATAAGCTGCGATTTTGACTGGGATTATGGTGGATCTATAGGTCTATTTGAAGGAAAATGACATCTGAAAAACTACAAGTCTTCTAATTCATATATGTGATATAGTTCTCCATTTATTTAGGTCTTCTCTAATTTCTCTCAGCAACGTTTTGTACTTTTCAGTGTAGAGGTCTGCAAGTCTTTTGGTAAATTTATTTCTATAAGGATTTTATGTCTTATGATGCTGGGTTTTGGAGGGGAGAATTCTAGTAGGTTATTGTTTATTTTGTGTTTTTTTGTTTTTTAGATTCCTTAGGACTGCAAAAAAAGTTAATTTTACTTCTTCCTTTCCAATATCTATGCCTTTCTCCCCTCTTTCTTGCTTTATCAGACTGGTTAGCATCTCCATTATAATGTTGAATGCAAGTGGTGAGAGCAAACATCCTTGCCTTTTTTCCTGGGGTAAAAAGAGAAGTGCTCAATATTTCATCAATAAACATGATTTTGCTTCGGATATTTTTTTGGTAGATTTTCTCTATAAAACTGAATAAGATTCCTCCTATTCCTAGTCGTCTGAGGGTGTTTATCAGAAGTGGTTGTTGAATTTTGTCAAATTCTTTTTCTGCATCTATTGATATGAACAAATGATTTTTTTCTCCTTTATTCTGCTAGTGTGGTTAACTGCATCAATCATTTTCAAATGTCAAATGAATCCTGCATCCCTGATGCAACCCCACTTGATCATAATGTATTCTCTTTTTTACATAATTCTATATTTGATCTGCTAATGTATCATTAAGGATTTTGTGCCTGGGATCATGAAGGCTATTGATGTATAATTTGCTTTTTTATAATTTTTTGTTAGGTTTTGGTGTCAGGGTTATACTGGTCTCATAAATGGAATTAGGTTGGTTTCCAACTCCCTTGTTTTCTGAAAGATATTACACAAGATTGGGATTATTTCTTCTTCGAATGTTTTATAGCATTCACCAGTGACGCTGTCTGCATCTGACTTTTTTTTGTATGAAGGTTTTTGATTGCAAATTAAGTTTCTTTAATAACTATAGGGCTCTTCAGATTTTATATTTCTTCCTAAGACACTTGTGGTAAACTGTATTTTTTATGGAATTTGTCTATTTCATTTAAGCTTTCAGATGTATTGGTATAGAGTCGTTAGAATTAACCCTTTATTTTCCTTGTAATATAAGTAATTGGTATATTCTCTTTCTTCTTTTTCATAATCAGTCTTGCTAGACTGTTATTAATCTTTAAAATAAAAAAAAACCCTGACTTTTAGCTTTGTTAATTTTCTGTTGTTTGCCTATTTTATATTTCATCGATAATTCTAAGTTTATTATTGCCTTCTTATATTTATTTTGGATTCAAGTTTCTCTTCTTTTTTAGTTTGTTAAAGTGGAAATTTAAAATTTTATTTTAAATGTTTCTTCTTCTCTAATATAGGTATTTAAAGATATAAATTTCCCTCTAAGTCTTATATTAGCTGAATATCACAAATTTCGATATGTTGCATTGTCACTTTCATTCAGTTCAACTTATTTTCTCATTTCTCTTAAAACTTCTTATTGACCCATAAGTAACTTAGAAGCATGTTTTTTTATTTCCAAATAGTTGGGGTTTTCTCTATAACTTTTTTTTTTTTTTTTTTTTGCGGTACGCGGGTCTCTCACTGTTGTGGCCTCTCCTGTTGCGGAGCACAGGTCCGGACGCGCAGGCCCAGCGGCCATGGCTCACGGGCCTAGCTGCTCCACGGCACGTGGGATCTTCCCGGACCGGGCATGAACCCCCGTCCCCTGCATCGGCAGGCGGACTCTCAACCACTGCGCCACCAGGGAAGCCCTATAACTTATTTTTTAAATAGTTTAATTCAATTACCTTACATTCAGAGAACAACTCTAAGAATTCAATGTTTTCAATTTTATTGAGACTTATTTTATGCTCCAATATATATCTTAGCAAGTGTTCAATGTGCACTTGAAAAGAATTATAATCCATAGTTATTGGATATATTTTTACATAAATATTGATTTGGTGATAATGTTCTTCAGATCTTTTATATAATTACTGGCTTTTTCATTGAGATATAATTGACATATAACATTATATTATATATTAGCTATATCTTATATTACTTTGCATATCTTTTTTCATCCCTTTACTTTCAACCTACATGAATCTCTTTATATAATGTACGTTTCATATAGTTAGTATTTAGTCACATCTTGCTAATCCAGTCTGATAATCACTGCCCTTTAACTGGAATGTTTAGACCAACTAATTATAATTATTGATACAGGTGCATTTAAATCTACCATCTTGCAATTTTTCTTTTATTTTTCCAATTTGTTTTCTCTTTATTGCTTTATTTCCTGACTTCTTTGGGTTAATCAAACATATTCATGTCTGATTTTATTTCCTATGACTTTATCCATATATATTTTTACTATTTAATTTTCTTTATGTGTAATTATATGCATGCTATATTAATCAAAATCTCTTAGCATTATTACTTTTCACTTTACAATTCCTGCCTTACAAATATAAACCCCTTATTCAGTATAATTCCATATACCTGTCACTTCCTATCTTTTCATATATTAGCATCATTTACTACTACATGTATTATAACACCCCTGTTATAATAATTAAATATAATTATTTTTGCTTTAAGATACCAGTTGCCTTTTAGGAAATGAAAAGAATAAATAGAGAGCAATCAACATGGCAGAGTAGTAGGACATGAAGCTCACCTTCTGCCACAAATACATCAAAAATACATCTACATGTGGAACGATTCTCACAGAATATCTACTGAACTCTGGCAGAAGACCTCAGACTGCTGAAAAGGCAAAAAAAAATCTCCACATAACTGGGTAGGAAAAAAAAAAGTGAGAAAGGAATTGGATGTGACATACACCCCTGGGAGGAAGCTGTGAAAGAGGAAAGGTTCCTGCACACTGGGAAGCCCCCTCACTGGCGGGGACTGAAAGGGAGCTTCAGAGCCTTGGAGGAAAGTGCAGCAGCCAGTTTGTGGCAGCCAGAGCAGAGGGATAACTGCACAGACGGTCAGTGCCACTGCCCTGCACTCCCCAGGGTGACAAGTGCTGGCAGGGGCTGGGTGCTGGAAATCAGGCTTCGTAGATCAGACGGGGGAGAGGACTGGGGTTAGCTATCTGGAGACAGACTGAGAGACTGGAATCCAGTGCAACCACAGCTAAGGGCATAAGTGGAGGAAGCCCGGGCCACCATAGAGGCCAGTTGTCATTATTTGGGAGATGGGGGGTTGGGGGGAGCCAGATTGTAGCCTTTTTCCCCATGCTCGTGCTCACAGAATGCAGGACACTGCCTGCACGGGCTCAGGGGAGGTTGTGAGCCACCACTGCCGCCTGCTTGGACTCAAGGAATGGTTGCAAGCAGCCGGCACCGCCCACCCAGATGCCAGCAGTGATCTCGGGCCACCACCATCTCCCTCCCTGATGCCAGGAGTGGTTGAGAGCCTCCACCACCTTCCTCCCAGACCACAGAAGTGGTCACGAGCTGCTGCCACCACCCTCACAAACTCCAGGAGTGGTCGGGAGCCCCAACTGCCACCTACCCAAGCTCCAGGAGTGGTCACGAGCCACAACCATTCCCATCACATGCTCCAGGGGCACACCTGAGCCACCACCACAGCTGAGAACCCCAGGACCAGGCACCAGCCAACGCATCTATACACCCCCTATCAAGGGGATAACAACCAGCACACACTGAGGAAAGAGGTGACAGGCATCCATACTAAAAACAGCCCTTGAACCAAATATATTAAACCCACATAAGCTACACAGGGACACCCCCACATATAAATAGCCCTCCAAGATCACAGTAGATAATTGTTTCTCCTAAACTCACAGAGTAAGAGAAATATAAGTAAAATGAAGAAGAAGAGGAACCACTCCCAGTTAAAAGACCAAGAGCATTCCCCTGAAAAAAACAGTGAAGCAGACCTCTTCAGGCTAATAGACACTGATTTCAAAAAGGAGATAATGAAAACACTGAAGGCATTAAGAAAGAAACAGAAATGCAGAGTTCTGTAAAAAGGAACTAGAAACTATAAAGAGGAACCAAGAAAAATTATAAAACTCATCTGCAGAGATGAAAGATGAGCTAAAGGCAATGAATGGCAGAATAAAATAATGCAGAAGAATGAACAAGTAACCTGGAAGATAGAATAATGGAAATCACCCAATCAGGACAGCAGACAGAAAGCCAAATGAAAGAAAAATGAAAGCAATATAAGAGACCTATAGGATAACATAAAGCATGCCAACCTATGCATAATAGGGATTCCAGAAGGGGAAGAAAGAGAAAAGGGGATCAAAATGTATTTTAAGAAATTATGGCTAAAACTTCCCAAACCTAAAGAAGGAAAAGGGAAGCACAGAGGGTCCCAAACAAGATAAACCCAAACAGACCTACACCAAGACATATTATAATAAAAATGGCAAAAGTTAAAGAGAGGATTCTAAAGGCAGCAAGATAAAAACAAAGAGTTAATTACAAGGGAACCCCTATAAGGCTATCAGCTGATTTCTCTACAGAAATGTTGCAGGCCAGAAGGGAGTGGCAAGATATAGTCAAAGTCCTGAAAGGGAAAAATCTTCAACCTAGGATACTGTACCCAGCAATTATCATTTAGAATTGAAGGAGAGATAAAGAATTTCTCAGATAAGCAAAAACTAAAAGAATACAGCAATATTAAACCTATCCTAAAAGAAGCAATGAAAGGTCTTCTCTAAATAAAAAAGAAGAACCTATAGGAAAGAGAAAATCACAATTGGAAAAAAAAATCATTTAAATAAGCCAATACATAGATTAAAAAATAAAATCAAACAATTTTCTGTGAAAGTGATGATAACCACACTGAACAGCAAAAGGATGAACATGAAGATGTAAAATAGGACATCAAAATCATAAATGTGGGAGAGATCAGTAAGAAAATGGAGATTTTTTTTTCTAGAATGTGTTTGAGCCTATATGACCACCAGTCTAAGACAAGTAGATATAGGAAGAGGTTAACATAGTTGAAAAACAGGGTAACCACAAATCAAAAACATACAATAGATTTACAAAAACCCAAAAGAAGAGAACATAAGTATAACAGACAAGAAAATCATCAAATCACAAAAGGAAAAAGGAAAAGAAAGGGACAAAGAAGAAATATAAAATCAACAGGAAAACAAGGTTTAAAATGGCAATAAATACTTATCTATCAATAATTACCTTAAATGTCAATGGACTAAATGCTCCAATCAAAAGACACAGAGTGGCAGATTGGATTAAAAAAACAAGAGCCTACAATATGCTGCCTACAAGAGACACACTTTAGGGCAAAGGACACACATAGATTTAAAGTTAGGGGAGGGAAAAAGATATTTCATGTAAAGGGAAATGATAAGAAAGTGGGGGTCATAATATTCATATCAGACAAAATAGACTTTAAAACAAAGACCATATAGAAAGATAAAGAAGGACACTATATAATGATAAAAGGATCAATACAAGAAGAGTATCTTACACTCATCAACATATATGCACCTAATATAGGAGCACCCAGATATATAAAACAAATACTAAAAGACATAAAGGGAGAAATAGACAGGAATACAATAATAGTAGGAGACTTTAACACCCCACTCACATCAATGGACAGATCTTCCAGACAGAGAATCAATAAGGCAACAGAGATCCTAAATGATACAATAGAAAAATTAGACTTAATTGATATTTTTAGGACATTACATCCAAAAAAACCAGGATACACATTCTTCTCAAGTGTACCTGGAACATTCTCTAGGATTGACCGCATACTAGGTCACAAAACAAGCCTCAACAAATTTAAGAGGATAGAAATTATCTCAAGCATCTTTTCTGACCACAACTGCAAGAAGCTAGAAATTAACCACAGGAGAAAAAAACGATTACATGGAGACTAAACAACATGCTACTAAAAAAACAATGGGTCAATGATGAAATCAAAGAGAAAATTTAAAAATACCTTGAGACAAACGACCATGAAAATACAACCATACAAAATCTATGAGATACAGCAAAAGCAGTTCTTAGAGGGAAGTTCATAGTGATACAGGGCTTCTTCAAAAAATAAGAAAAATCTCAAATAAACAGCCTAACCACTTAAAAGAATGAGAAAAAGAAGGACAAACAAAACCTAAGGTCAGCAGAAGGAAAGAAATAATAAAGATCAGAGAGGAAATAAATAAAATAGAGATTTAAAAACAAATAGAAAAAATCAATAAAACCAAGAGCTGGTTCTTTGAAAGGATAAACAAGATTGACAAACCTCTGGTCAGGCTCACAAAGAAGGAAAAAGAGAGAACCCAAATGAACAAAATAAGAAATGAAAAAGGAGACATAAAAACTGATACCACAGAAATACAAAAAGCAATAAGGGAATACTATGAAAAATTATATGCCAAAAAGTTCGACAACCTAGAAGAAATGGACAACTTTCTAGAAATATACAGCCCACCAAAATTGACTCAAGAAGAAATAGATAATTTGAAGAGACCAATCACTAGAAGTGGAACAGAGTCTGTAATTAAACAACTCCCTACAAACAAAAGTCCAGGACCAGATGGCTTCACAGGTGAATTCTATCAAACATACAAAGAAGAACTTATACTTATCCTTCTCAAACTCTTCCAAAAAAACTGAAGAGGAGGGAACACTCCCAAGGATAGTCTATGAAGCCACCATCACCCTGATACCAAAACCAGACAAAGACACCACCAAAAAAGAAAACTACAGGCCAATCTCTTTGAGGAATATAGATGTAAAAATTCTCAACAAAATGTTAGCAAACCAAATCCAACAACACACAAAAAAGATCATGCAGCATGACCAAGAGGGATTCATTTGAAGTTCACAAGGATGGTTCAACATAGGCAAAGCAATCAGTATGATACACCACATCAACAAAAGAAAAGACAAAAACCACATGATCATCTCAATAGATGCAGAAAAAGCATTTGACAAAATTCAACATCCATTCATGATAAAAACTCTTACTAAAGTGGGTTATGTAGAGGGAACATATCTCAAGATAGTAAAAGCTATTTATGACAAACCCACAGCCAATATAATACTCAATGGTGAAAAGCTGAAAGCCTTCCCACTAAAATCTGGAACAAGACAAGGATGCCCACTCTCACCTCTTCTACCCAACATAGTACTGGAAGTCCTAGCCACAGCAATCAGACAAGAAGAAGAAATTAAAGATGTCCAAATTGAAAGGGAAGAGGTAAAATTTTCATTATATGCAGATAACATGATATTATATACAGAAAACCCTAAAGATTTCACACAAAAGTTACTATACTTGTAACTGAATTCAGCAAGGTAGCAGCATACAAGATTAACATACAGAAAGCAGTTGAATTTCTTTACACCAATAATGAAATATCAGAAAGGGAATGTAAAAAAAAGCAATACCTTTTAAAATCACAACCCCAAAAATAAAATACTTAGGAATAAACTTCACCAAGGAGGTAAAAGACTTACATATTTGAAAACTATAAAACATTAATAAAGGAAACTGAAGATGATTCAAAGAAATGGAAAGATATCCCATCCCCTTGGATTGGAAGAATTAATATTGTTAAAATGTCCATACTACCCAGAGCAATCCACAGATTTAATGTGATCCCTATCATATTACCCATGACATTTTTCACAGAACTAGAACAAATAATCTTAAAATTCATATGTAACATAAAAGACCCAGAATTGCCAAAGCAGTCCTGAAGAAAAAGAAAAAAGCAGGAGGCATAATCATCCCAGACTTCAGTCAATACTACAAAGCTACAGTAATTAAAATAGTGTGGTACTGGCACAAAAACAGACATATGGATCAATAACACAAAAGAGAGCCCAGAAAATAATCTTAGACAAAGGAAGCAAGAATATACAATGGGAAAAAGAGTCTCTTCAGCAAGTGGTGTTGGGAAAGCTGGACGGTTACATGTAAACCAGTGAAGTTAGAACACACCCTCTCACCATACACATAGCACAGGGAGATCAGCTCGGTGCTTTGTGACCGCCTGGAGGGGTGGGATGGGGAGGGTGGGAGGGAGGGAGATGCATGAGGGAAGGGATGTGGGTACAGATGTATATGTATGACTGATTCACTTTGTTATAAAGCAGAAACTAATAAAAAAAATAAAAAATAAAAAAAAAAAACTCGAAATGGCTTAAAGACTTAAACATAAGACATGACACCATAAAACTCCTAGGAGAGAACATAGGCAAAACATTCTCTGACATAAATCATACCGATGTTTTCTTAGGTCAGTCTCCCAAGGTAACAGAAATAAAAACAAAACTAAACAAATGGGACCTAATCAAACTTACAAACTTTTGCACAGCAAAGGAAACCATAAATAAAACAAAAACACAACCTACAGAATGAGAGAAAATATTTGCAAACAATGTGACTGACAAGGGCTTAACTTCCAAAATATACAAACAGCTCATACATTTCAATAACAAAAAACAAACAGCCCAATTGAAAAATGGACAGAAGACCCACAGAGACATTTCTCCAAAAAAAGAAATACAGATGGCCAATAGGCACATGAGAAGATGTTCAATATTGCTAATTATTAGAGAAATGAAAATGAAAACTACAGTGAGATACCACCTCACACCAGTCAGAATGGTCATCATTAAAAAGTCTGCAAATAACAAATGCGGGAGAGTGTGGAGAAAATGGAACTCTCCTACACTGTTGGTGGCAATGTAAGTTGGTGCAGCTACTGTGGAAAACAGTATGGAGGCTCCTCAGAAAACTAAAAATGGGATTACCATATGATTCAGCAATCCCACTCCTGGGCATATATCCAGACAAATCTATAATTCAAAAAGATACATGCACCCCTATGTTCATAGCAGCATTACTCACAGTAACCAAGACATGGAAACAACCTAAATGTCCATTGACACATGAATGGATGAAGAAAATGCGGTACATAGATATAATGGAATACTATTCAACCATAAAAAGAATGAAATAATGCCATTTGCAGCAACTTGGATGCAACTAGAGATTATCATACTAAGTGAAGTAAGTCAGAAAGAGAAAGACAAATACCATATGATATCACTTATATGTGGAATATAAAACATGACACAAATGAACTTTTCTATGAAACAGAAACAATCACAGTCATAGGAAACAGACTGGGGTTGCCAAGGGTGAGGGTGTTGGGGGAGGGATGGATTGGGAGTTTGAGATTAGCAGATGCAAACTGGTATATACAGAATGGATAAACAACAAGATCCTACTGTATAGTACAGGGAAATATATTCAATATCCTGTGATAAACCATAATGGAAAAGAAAATGAAAAAGTATATGTATATGTATGTATATTATATATATACATATATATATTTATAACTGAGTCACTTTGCTGTACAGCAGTAATTAACACATTGTAAATCTTTATTCCCATAGATTTGAATTGCTATCTGGTGTCACTTCCCTTCAGCTGAATGAATAACTAACTTCCTCTTACATTTCTCGTAGTGCTTGTCTAATGGAATTGAATTCTCCCTGCTTTCATTTGTATAAAAATGCCTTTATTTTAGCTCAGGTTTTTTTTTTTTTTTTTTTGGTAGGTGTGTGTGTGTGTGTGTGTGTGTGATATGCGGGCCTCTCACTGTTGTGGCCTCTCCCGTTGTGGAGCACAGGCTCCAGATGCGCAGGCTCAGTGGCCATGGCTCACGGGCCCAGCCGCTCCGTGGCATGTGGGATCTTCCCGGACCAGGGCATGAAGCCGTGTCCCCTGCATCGGCAGGCAGACTCTCAACCACTGCACCACCACGGAAGTCCTTAGCTCAGTTTTGACAGACATTTTTGCTGGATAGAGAAATCTGGATTGACAGGTTATTTTCCACACTTTAAATAAATTTGTTCTATCATCCTCTCTTTCCATTGTTTCTGATGTGAAGTCAGATATTGTCTATAAAACTGTTCAACTCTATGTAGTATTTCTTTTCTCCCCTGGCTACTCTCAAGATTTTCTCTTTATCTTTGGTTTTCAACAATTATACTATGATATGCCTAGTTGTATTTATTCTGCTTAGGGTTTGCTGAGCCATTTGGATATGTACGTTGATTTTTTTCATCAAATTTAGGAAAATTTATGCTATTACTCCAATTATTTACTCAGTTTATTTTTTGACTTTACTCATATGCAAGACTTTTGATATGTTGCTCAGATCACTGCAGCTCTGTTTATTTTTCCTGAATCTTTTTTTTCTCTGTGTTCTTCCAATTACGTTCTTCCAGTTGATCTATCTTTAAGTCAACTTACCTTTCTTCTGGCATCTCTAATCTGGGCAAAAGACCAGAAAGTTTTATGAGTTTCTAAAAGAAACACTTATCTCCGATAGCTACAGGTCAAGATTTCTGAAAACCTGACCCAAACTGTAAACCTATGGGTGTCAGAACATCTATTTATGTACAATTGTTGCACACAATATTGCAAAGAACAATCTGAGATGTAATGGCCTGCACTTTAGAAAATCACCTTCACTACAATGTTAAGTCTTCCCTCTCAATTACTATTATGCTGTTCTGATTATTTCATATGCATAATTATTATCTTAAATGTTTAAAACTGTAAAATAAAATTATTAATTTACCTCTACTTCTAAAAATTCTCAAGTATCTTCTTTGCCCATCTGTTATGCCTTTTTATGGCACTTTGAAAACTGGCATAACTGTATGTGTTTGTTCACAGTTCATGAGAAAAATAATACAATTTCTAATTTTATAGGGTTGATATTGTCCCAGTTTTTTCTATCTTTCAATATAAGAATCTAAGTGAAAGAGTGACAGGTAAAATTAGAGCCTTTTGCTGTCTATTGTAAAGACTTTTTGGATACTTCAGCAAAATCGAGAAAGCAAATGACTCTAATGACTAGGTTACACATTCTTTTGCAAAACCAGTGATTTCCAGTTCTTTGTTTTAACAAAATGAAGGAGAACCTAGTCAAGGCATCAGGTGGGAAAGTATTAAAAATAGTTTATAGATCACTAGGTGATATTTAGTATCTAATGAGGAAGAACTGAAAAGGATTGAGTAACATTGCTAATACAAGGCTCCTAAAAATTCCATATTCTCTCTTATGGTAATAAAGAATTTAAATATTTCATTTCGGTTCACAAACATATTTTGTATCAGTGAAGTATAAAAGAATTACGCATAAAATACAATGAAGTTATCCAGAAGTGAAATGGAAATACTAGTTTAAATAAAAAGAATGACAAAATTTCTGACTATCGAAGAGTTTGTTCATGTGAATTAAAAATGGATGAAAACGGTAGAAAATCACAATGCTATTTAGATAACATTAGATACATTTAAAAGTTGAGGCTACAGATTTATTTTAATGCTAAAGTCACACTATACCTGCATGCCAATGATCCATCTACTGCCTCTCAGCTCTAAATTCACCCTTCATTACCTGTTCTGTGATAATGGACTTAGACCTCTTAAGCACCCTTCCTTTGCAGCAAGCACAACATTATGCGTTATCATTAGAGGGAGCAGGAGGAATACTGCAAAAGGAAGAAGCTCTTCCCAGTTCCAGTGTGCTGCTATTTGGGGGGTTTTCTTGTACCTACTTTACAGTTGACATTAGCTGTATGTATGAGGACATCCAATGTCTCTCTGCTCCAACAGCATGCCCAGAGTGTATGGTCCCTCAGTGAGATCACGGTCCCAGGCTGAGCTTGGTGACCACTTCATTGCGTCCCTTCTGACATGGACACCTCACCTGCCTGTTTTTGTGCTGCTCTGCCATCAGGCAAGCATCTGATGCCATGATTCCTTCTATGTCCACCTGTCAGCACTCGGGTCATGCAGAGCATGGTTTCTCCAACACTGGGTCCTGCAGGGTGCATCTCTCTCTGCTTCTGCCCCCTGCAGAGCACCATGTGCCCAATGCTGAGTTCCTATCAAACACCATTTCTCAAGCTCTGGATGCCTACAAGGTGTGTGGCTTTCTTCAGCACCCAGCTTCTGCAGAGGACAACTTCTCCAATTCCATGAGGCATGAAGTGGCCACCAGTCAGCTGCTTCCCATGGCATCTCTTCCAATGACTTTATAGCAGGGCCTGAGACATAGCTCATCCGTGCAAATGACTTCCGCAGAACCCTAGACAGATTCCCAACAAGTGTCACCAGTGCAGAGCCTCAGTGATTTCTCCATCATTCATTGAGCCCAGCCCTGACCTCTCCAAGGAGGTCTCAGTCTTAGCCTAAGGTGGGTGGCTGAGGTGAAGGGTGGGAGGTGGGGGGTGCTAGAGGGCTATATCTCAGCCCAGAGATAGGAGATGATGTTCATTATATCTGATATTCATTCATTCATTTTATAATGTTTTCACTTCTCATTAGCCACTTCCCCATTATTGCAAATCCTATTATAGTTAAGAATCCTTTTTTGTTTTGTTTTTAGAGTTAAATTATTATTCATGGGAAGCATTTTTGTTTTAAAAATTAGTCTTTCCATTTCATTTATATTTTTACTTTTCATGATTATTTAAATATAATTCTATTAAATGGACATTATTCACCAGTATATATTTTACCAGTGAGTAGATAAATGCTTTACTTCCTGATCTTTGGGTCTGTCAAATTCATCTTCATTTTGTGTTTGCAGTGGATGACAAGTCAACAGTTCAGAGGAATGTTGGGTTATATTTATTTTTTTTATACATGGTAGAGGCTTCTCTGTTGTCATCTGTCATCAAAAATTGCTGAGAACTCTAAAGTCATCTTACTTTCTGTGTGTGACCCTCTCTTTCTTTTCCTTGGATGCTTGCAAGTTTCTTTCTTTAAATTTGAAAATCAATGAGTTTATCTATTTTATACACAGTAGTTTGTATCTCTTAATCCTATATCCCTATCTTGCCCCTCCCCACTCCCCTCTCCCCATTGGTAACCACTAGTTTGTTTTCTATATGTGTGAGTCTATTTCTGTTTTGCTAATATTCCATTGTGTATATATACATACCACATCTTCTTTATCCATTTATCTGTTGATGGACACTTGGGTTACTTCCATATCTTGGGTACTGTAAATAGTGCTGCAAGGATACATTGTACAGCACAGGTAATTATAGCTATTCTTTTGTAATAACTTTTAATGGAGTATAATCTATAAAAACACTGAATCACCACGCTGTACACCTGAAACTAATATTATATTGTAAATCAACTATACTTCAATTAAAAAAAATTAAGTTTTGTAACAAAAAAAAAAGAAAAATACTTGCCTAGCTACAAAATATCTGACCAGTACTCCTCAAAATTGTCAAGGTCATCTAAAACAAGGAAAGGCTAAGAAACCATGACAGCCAAGAGGAGCCTCCAAGATTGTGACAACTAAATGAGATGTGTCCTGGATTGGATCCTGGAACAGAAAAAAGGACAGTAGCTAAACACTAAGGAAATATGAATAAAGTATGGACTTCAGTTAATAATAATATATCAGTATCAGTTCATTAGTTGTAACAAATGTACCATATTAGTGTACAATGTTAGTAAAAGGGGAAACTGATGGCAGTTATATGGGAACGTGCTTATACTATACTCTCAGTTTTTCTGTAAATTATAAACTATTCTAAAAAATAAAGCCAGTTTTTTTAAAAGGAAAATCAATTAGTTTATCAGAAAATGTCTGTCTTTTTATCTTTGTTAATATTTTTGAGTCACTGAAATACAGTAAGTGTTCTGAACCTGCCTATTCAGTTTATCTTTCATTATGGAAATACTCTTTTTGCTTTTATTGTGATAGGAATATCTAGCATGAGCTCTACCGCCTTTAACAGATTGTTAGGTGCACAATACAGTATTGTTATCTATAGGCACAGTGCTGTACAGCAGATCTTTAAAAATCACTCATCTTGCATAACTGAAATTTTATACCAGCTGATGAGCAACTCCCCATTTCTCCCTACCTTCGACCCCTGGCAAACACCATTTCTCTCTGTTTCTTTGACTTTGACTATTTTAGATCTAATGTAAGTGGAATCAGGCAATAATTGTCCTTCTGTGACTAGCTTATTTCACTCAGCATAACGTCCTCAAGGTTCATACATATTGTTGTATATGACAGGATTTCCTTCTTTTTAAAGACTGAATAATAGTTCATTGTATGTATATGCCTATTTTTTAGTCCATTCATCTGTCAATGAACATTTAGGTTGGTTCCACATCTTGGCTATTATGAATAATTCTGCAATTAACATGGGAGTGCTAATATCTCTTCAGGATTCTGATTTCAATTCTTTTAGATAAATACCAAAAAGTAGGTTTCATATGGTAGATCTATTTTTAATTTGGGGGAGAACCTCCATATTGTTTTCCATAGAAGCTACACCATTTTGCATTCCCACCAGCAGTGTACAAGGGTTCCAATTTCTCTACATTCTCACCAACACTTGTCTTTTTTTTAAAATAGCCATTCTAACAGATGTGAGGTGATATCTCATTGTGGTTTGATTTGCATTTCCTGATGATTAGTGGCACTGAACATTTTTTCATACACTTGGCCACTTGTATGTCTTCTTTGGAGAAATTACTCAAATCCCTAGCCTGCTTTTTATTAGAGTTATTAGTTTTTTGCTGTTGAGATGTAGAAGTTCCTTATATATTTTGGAAGTTAACCCTTTATCAGATATCTTCAGTAAAGTTACAGGACACAAAAATCAGTTGTGTTTCTACACACTAATAACAAACTACTGGAAAAGGAAATTAGGAAAACTATTCCACTTACAATAACATCAAAAGAATAAAATACTTAGGAATAAAGTTAACTAAGAAATAAAAAACTTGTATACTGAAAATTACAAAACACTGATGAAATTAAAGAATAAAAAAACAACTGGAAAGATACCTCATGTTCATGGATTGGAAGAACTAATATTGTTAAAATGTCCATACTACCCAAAGTTATGGACAGATTCGATGCAATTCCTACCAAAGTCCATTGGCATTTTTTACAGAAATAGAAAAAGCAATTCTAAAATTCACATGGAACCACAGAAGACTCTGAATAACTAAAGAAACCTTGAAAAAGAAGAACCAAGCTGTAGGTATAACACATCCTGATTTCAAAATATATTACAAAGTTACAGTAATCAAAATAGTATGGTACTGGCATATAGACAGTCATATATAGACCAATGGAACAGAATAGAGAGCCCAGAAATACACCCACATTTATGTGGTCAACAGATCTTTGACAAGGGTGCCAAGACTACACAATGGGAAAAGGATAGTAACTTTAAAAAAGGGTGTTGGAAAAACTGGATAGCACATCCCAAAGAATGCAATTGGACTCATCTTACACCATACACAAAAATCAACTTAAAATTGATTTAAACCTGAAACTGTAAAACTCCTAGAAGAAAATATAGGAGAAAGCTTCATGACTTTGGCCTTGACAAGTATTTCATGGATATGACATCAAAACCAGGCAACAAAAGGAAAAAAAAAAAAGACAAGTGGGACTACACTAAACTAAAAAGCTTCTGTATAACAAAGGAAACAAAAAAGGGAAAGACAACCTACAAAATGGGAGAAAATTCTTGCAAATTAGCAAAATGTTTAAAACCATTAATCTATTGCTGTGCTCTGTAACAGACAGTAGCCACATGTGATGATTTACTTTTAAATTTAGCTGCATTAAAATGAAATAAAATTTAAAGTGCAATCCCTCAGTCATTCTAGCCACACTTTAAAGTGTTCAATAGCCACATATGGCTTGTGGCTATCATATTGGACAGGACAGATATTGAACGTTAGCATCATTGCAGAAAGTTCTACTGTACAGTACTGTATTCAAAGAGTAGACCAAGGCTTCCCTGGTGGCGCAGTGATTGAGAGTCCGCCTGCCGATGCAGGGGACACGGGTTCATGCCCCGGTCCAGGAACATCCCACATGCCGCGGAGCGGCTGGGCCCGTGAGCCATGGCTGCTGAGCCTGCGCGTCCGGAGCCTGTGCTCCGCAACAGGAGAGGACACAACAGTGAGAGGCCCGCATACAGAAAAGAAAAAAAAAAAGAGTAGACCAATAGAGTATTAGTCATGTATTAATAACTAATATTTGTTGAATTGATTAAGGTGGGGTTCTTACCTGGGAAAAAGTGATCGTACTTTGCTGTGTTTTGATATTTTTTAAGTGTACAAAGTTTATGTCTACTTATAAAAACTTGGCTAAATGTTCAGAAAGTTTGAAAATTATTATGATTTTTTTTGGTTGTTCCTTTTGAAAAGTGTTAGTTTTCTGTGTAAGATTTCACTGACAGGATCTGAAGAAGGCACTAGTATATGACACCAAGAGAAGGCCGTAATTGTCTCTATTTTTGTGCTGTTCCTTCCTCTACTCATCCTTTGAGTCACTGTGCTACAACCACATTCCGATGTAGCCTGAAAGGCAGGGGAGGAAAACTTTGGGCTACCTGGGAAATTATGAACTTGGAAAAAATAAAATTGGAAAATTTGTGATAAGGATGTCTGGGGAAAGATATGTATAGGGGCAGAATGGTTTCAGAATACAAAGATCATGTGATATGTGAATGCCACAGGAGGGCACAATCAATGCAGAGTGGGCTCTCAGTAACAGGAGCACAGTCTGATCCATCCTAAGGATGTCAGACAGTTTTCTTCCCCAGCCACTTCTGGTCCTTATTCAGTGGAGCGTCACATGACTTGATCAAGGCATTAGGATGGAGGCCATACATGAGTTCAGCTACAGGATACCACCAGTGTTAACTGCCCAACCAGCCAGCAGTAGAGGCCAGGCCAATACTGAGCCCCTAAAATGTCAATATTTCTGGCCGGACCATCCAGCTACCTTGTAGAAGGTTAACTGATTACACTGAACCTTCCCATGGGATGCAGTGCTTCATCCTCACAGGATTACATATATTTTCTTGGCATAGATGGTCTTCTCTGCTTGCAGTACTTCTGCCAGCACCACTATTTGTGGACTTTCAAAAAACCTGGGTCTAATACACTCCCATCTAGGACAGGTTGAGGGCTGCTCCTAGGAGCTTTTACTGCCTGGCACCTCTGGCTTTCCCTGCTCAGGAAACCAAGGTTACTTCTGCAAACAGAGAAAGTCTCTGGATGAGAGTGGCAGCTGTTTGCAGTAAGAAGACACCAGCATGCCCAGGAATGGTAAATGCCTAAGAGATACGGGCAAGGCACTAACAGTGTCTCCTAGACATGAAGACCAGTTTTCTAATACATTCTTTTTGTGGTGATGTGGATTATAAGAATTTGTGAGAATTTTCAGGAAGTTAAAGACATGAAAAAAATTAGAACCATTGATGGTGTTGTAAAAGAGATGTAATCAAATGATTTTAAAACTTGTAGTTTCTAGAAACTATTCTACGTCTGGGATAGCTCCAATACCAGCAAGTAAAACTGAAATAAAAGAGTTGGATTTCAATTGAATAAAGGAAGTACACTAAAGATTTATTATTTTATGATCCTTACAGTTTATTTTTCATTTAATATTGGGTATCTTTGGTTTGCTTTCGTTGTTCTTTCTTGTTTGTTTTTGTTTTTTTCCTGTTTGGAAGGAAATTAGATATCTGGATACTGCCTTCACCTATAAAATGGGGCTTTGGGAGACAAATTATTTAATCTCTAAGATCTCTGTCAGATGTTGTATTTTATAATTTTATAAACAGAATGAAAAATAGATAGTATTAGAAACTATGAATAAATAGAAGAACAAACAATAGCAATGTAATCAGAATATCTGTATTTGTGACATACTCAAGTTAGTTTAAAAGTATTCATAAAATATTCAACAAAACACTATATTATAATATTATAGCCTCAAAATATTCTCCCAAGAGTTTAACTTTTTTTGAAAAGAAATTCTGAGGAAAAAGAATAACAAAACGTATCTATTTAAGGGACATGACCAATTACTATTAATAAAGAAGGAATGACAATGAAGGAAAACTGTAAATGTCTCTTCCTAGAAACCAATTCCACACATTTATCCATAATGGAAAATGAGGTGGAGGAGAATGGTGAGCACCTGACTGTCTCTTTGGTTCCTAACTCCAAAGACAATATTGCCAGCCTCCAGCATCTGCTCTTCAGCTAATACTTCAAGGAGCTGAATACATTTCATTCTTGCTGATAAATCCGTTCAAAAGAAAGGCTGCTGTCAGCATGAGAGCAAACCACCTGCTATAGTGAAAGAGCACAGCCATTGGAAGAAGGAGATGTAAAGTCTGGTTCTGGTTCTACCATTTCATCATCTTAATCAGCCTGGGTCTCTTCTTCATGAATGCAATAGAGACAATAATACCACTCACCACAAAGCATTCGTGTGACAGTCAAAAGAGACAGTGTATGTGAAAGCAGCTTGAAAAGCTGCAAGACGACTTGTTCTTCTAATTGTGCTTAAGCCTGTGACTCAGGATTCTCCTATTTAGTCCTAGAGACCACGTAGTCAGTAGGAGTAAAATGGAAATCTGCAGAAATGGCCCTTGTTTGGTTGATAATAACCTCCCCATCCCTAGCTTAAATTTTACAGCAAAAGAATAATACCATAAGAAAAATGATTTTTTCAGTCTTAAGAGTCAAGAACTTAATAGATAGGATGCCACTGCAGTTTTCCCAGTGTTCTAGTGTGCTTATTAGTAGTGCCCTCTTGATATCAAAGGTGTTCTACTTATCCTATAAATTACATAATCACTACAGAGTGCTAATAGGTCCTAATAATAAGGTGCCATCCCAGCAGCAGGTTCATGTAGTCATTAGTGAGAAACTATCCAATATTCTGGGTATGTGAGGTGCTATCAACCCTCTCTCCCTCCCAACTCCTTGCTGGAGTGATTGATGCAACTCATAAAATAACAAGTGAATCACTAGATTCAGTTCTAGAAAAGTTGGAATACTATGATTAAGGTGTCTCACTGGACTAAAAGTCTAATTTCTTCTTCTTCCATAGAAATAGAGTTTAGCTAGTTCAGGGCTGCCAACCAGAGAATATACTTACTTCCTTGCATTCTTTATGCCACGTGTTGCCATTGGCTGAGTTCTGATGAACGGAATGTCTGTAGGGCTGATGGGTGGCACTTCCAGGCCTGGCTTACAATCACGCATATACCCCAAGCTCTTCCCTTTCCCACAGGCACAGTCCACGGTAACTCAGCCTTCGTCATCCTGATGACACTCACCCAAGGGAAGGAAGCATCTGTGCAGAGCAGAGCTGGTTCTTGCTCTAGATCACTCATCTCAGTTAAGTGAGAGAGAAATAAACTTGCTTTTTAGGCCATTCCGGTTTCGGACCTTTTTGTTACAACACCCCTACTTCACCGTAACTAACATAGAGAGCTTTTGGATGTCTTTGGAAAGCAAGTACAGTGCTATAGCAGGAGAAGGAGTAAACCAAGATGATGGAGCGTGGGAAGACACTTGCCTGTTGAGCAGATGTGGGGAAAGACAACCCAGGGGAGCCAGCTGGCTGGCCTGAGGGACTCCCTCACTGTCCTTGTCCATTTCTGTCCTGCTTCTCCCTCACACCAGTGGCACGGTCAGGAGATAACGTTGTTGTGCCTAGGAGAACCCCACCTCACTTTTACTTGAAAACAGTTCTTCCCAAAATAATTCAAAAGAAGTATCTCAGACTGCCTACTGGTCATTCACACACACACACACACACACACCCCACTACCACCGCCACCACCAACAACTCAACTCCATCTTGCACTGCCTTTTGTCCCCTACTACCAAAGAAACTGAACACACTGGCTTGCATGGCTGTTGAAGGGTCACATTAAATCCTGATTGATAGAAGTGGGTAAATAAAAACCACAAGCCACTAAAGGAGACACAAAATGTTGGAGAAGATGGAACAAACTGAGCAACCAGAACAGATGGTTCCTACAGATGTGGGAAAGTTAAATAGAAAAGATTATGGCATGATTCAAAGGGGAAAACAAATGGAAAAAATAATGAATGAAATCTTAAACCTGGATGATGGGAAAACTAGTAAAATAGTCTTGTTCAGGCTTCAGAGGCAGAAGCAGGTCTCTGCCCGTGACCCTGCCTGGACTGCACGCCTGCTTGCCCACCTAACGATCACTGCTAGCAAGTCAAGTGGTACTTATGATAAGAAAGGGAGGGGGTCTTGGAATTTCTTGAGCCCTGGGGGACCTGCCAGTCCCCCGGGGTCTAGAAAATCTTGTGACTCACATGGTGAAACCAACAGCATTGGTTTTTGGGTTTTTTTCGGTATGCGGGCCTCTCACTGCTGTGGCCTCTCCCGCTGCGGACGTGCAGGCTCAGCGGCCATGGCTCACGGGCCCAACCACTCCGCGGCATGTGGGATCTTCCCGGACTGGGGCACGAACCCGTGTCCCCTGCAACAGCAGGTGGACTCTCAACCACTGCGCCACCAGGAAAGCCCAACAGCATTGTTAAAGTGAATCCAGAGCTGCATTTGATATCAGTTTGAGGCCAGGAATTATAAACAGATGCCCCCAGAACTCCAATCTTAAGTCTCACCCGTGGGGTGGACGCACCACCCGGGACCCTTCCCATATGGGGCTCCAGAATGCTGTCACTCGGGACTTCCCAGCTGCTGTTTGGATCTGGAAGTAGGTGTCGGCCCAATTCGGTGATGTATATACACTGTTATGTTTCTCTAAAATTCTTATTCTTTTCCTTCTAATTATTGTATATTAAAATTAAGTTAAATCACCTTTCACTGAAGAATTGATTAAAGCTGTTTATTTGTGTGAAACAAGTGGTTATTTTGCCAGTGAATCCAACGAACCTTAAAACTGAAAGCAGTCTTTCGGCAAAACATTAATTGGCTCCGTGAGCAGGACTCACAGAGCAAAATGCCTCTCTTTAAAAAGAAGGAAGTTAAAGTTAATCAGGCTTTTATTCCAGGATGGGACGAGCTCCCTTACAGCTCATTAGCGGCAGAATGGGGTATATCGACAGGACTGTGTGAGAAGTGGGAGTCTAAATTAAAGCTGGCCAAACCTTTAGAAGTCATTGAATGCTCACGGCTCCTGCCAATTGAGAAAGGACAAAAATGTACTGCGCTGCGTCGGAGAGGCTGGATACCCCTCTCTGCCTACTGTAAAGTACATGAAGCCAAATTAAAAGTGGTAGAAATGAAACCAAACTGGAGAAAAATTATGAGGTTTGCAAGGATGTCTGTCCATGCTACAATGTCAAAATTACCTTAGCTAAGTCTCCACTTTCCAGTCGGTAGCAAGAAAAGCTGCTATAAAGGTTGCATAAGCTAAATATCGAAATAAACCTATGAGAGCTCTGTCTGTCTGGGTATATGTGTATGTATCAGTATGTGTCTTTGGATAATATTGCTAAGGTTAAGTGATAAATGAGCTCTATTTAATTGGCTTAAAGAAAAGTAAGTGCTTACAAATCAAACAATTCTAAATACAAGAGAAATTAAGCTAAATGAATTTCAGGGTCACATGAACTGGGAAATATTCAGTATTGAATCAATATCTGGTATTAATGTTTGTTAATCTAATTAACATAGACATGTCATAGGAGTCATCAATATTAAGTATAATACTTTTATTGTGCCTAGGTTTAATATAAGCTAAATAAGATGTTATATCTGCAGCAAATTTGTCAGCAAGGAAAGTAACTCAATGTGAAGAAAATTGTAAGGAAAGAAAATGCAAATGAGATAAGAGCTTCGGGTGATTTACGTTTACCAATGATTTATGATTTATGTTTACCAATCTACAGAGTGCTGATATTAAGGAATGTAGGACATGTGTTTTTAGTAAAAAAGTTATGAGGAATGGAGTTGCATTTGATTAAGGAAAAAGAAAGTAGGTCTGACTTACAGGTGGTTGTTTCTGAATGCAAAAATAAAATGATGGATACAGAAAGTGATTTAAAAAAAAAAGTTTTGTGGAAAGTGGACCCCGAGAAAAGAGTTTTATGCATGGTACAAATTTTCTGGAGATGCTGAACTGCCTTTGATAACAGATTTTAAGTTTCTTTACCTCTTAAGTGATCTGTTCTATATTTGCCTTTGAAATCTTGTATTGTTACTTTGGTAAAGTAAGTATTATTTTTCAATGATCTGTGAAGATTATGGCACATGTAGATAAAGCTCATTCTGCTTCTACAAAAAATTAACCCCTCATTGTCAGACTTTTGCTATCCTGTTGTCCTTGTAACATGGCAATGGTCTTCCCATAAGTCAGAAAATTTTAAATGGGTAAACAATAGCTGTAAATCAAATAGTGAGGGCTATGGGAAATCCAAGACAGCGGCTTGGGCTTTCCAGGCTCCCTGACAAACCTCATTCTCCTTTTTTGATGGGATAAAGCCTTCCCTGGCTGCAGGGTTAATGCCCTCACAATGGGGAAAAAAAAAAAAAAAATGTTTCACTGAATATTAAATTCTAGTTTTGTTAATTGAGGTCTGTGTTTACCAAGATTCACTTCCCAGATAGTTCCTTGTTGTTGTGTTTTATTGCTAAAAAGTTTAACTGAATTATTCTAAAGCTTATCTCAGTAGTGTATCTTTGGATGGAGATCAGATGCCCCGTGACCTTCAACCAGGGGACATAGGATTACATGTGTCTATCAGTGAGGCCTATATGCCAACTGGAGTTTATGGCAGAAGCAACAGAGCAAAAGAGTGCCTTTAGGCTTCTGGAGTAGAAAGTTTCCAGAGACCAGGAAAAAGTATACTACCTTTGAAAAACAGTTGTTAGCTTGTTATTGGGCTTTAATTGATACTGAACAAATAACCATGGGTCATACTGTCATATTAAGGCCTCAAGTGCTGATTATGCAATGGATTTTAAGTTCACCAAAGACCCATAGAATTGGGCACGCCTAGGAGTCTAATATAATCAAATGGAAATGGTATATTCAGGACCGGGCTAAACCCAAGCCATATGGGGTTGTTGCCTTACAAAAGAAAAAAAAAAAATTCTGAAATTCCCACTGAAAGCCTCGAGCAAGAATTCATGATTAAACCTGAGATAACCGAGTTGCCTGTAAAATGGGGAAAGCCCTTTTACTCTTTAACCGAGACAGAAAATGCCTGGTTTACAGATGGTTTAGCAAAATACATAGGATCTGTTCATTACTGGAAAGCAGTAGCCTACAATCCAGTCACAACTAAACTGTTAACTACTACTAGAGAGGGAAAAAACAGCCAATTTGCTGAACTACATGCAGTATATCAAGTCTTGAAACAAGAAAACTTAACAGAATGTCATATTTATACTGATTCATGGTCTGTAGCCAATGGATTAGCAACTTGGCTTCCAATGTGGGTTAGAAATAATTGGAAAATTCATTCAAAAGAGTTGTGGGGAAAAGAACTATGGGCAGATATTTGGGAAATTGTGCAGAAAACTAATGTTTCAGTTTTTCACATGGATGCTCATAGTACTCCTAATTCCACGGAACGATGGTATAACTCAATTACAGACGAACAAACTCAGATCCAGACAGTGGAATTCGATCCAGACTCCAGTGAGCTCAAAGGCTTGGCACTTTGGGCACACCAAAAATGTGGCCGTCTGGGAGGAAAAAGCTATATAGCGGTGGGCTCAGCATCGAGGTATTTCTTTAACTATGGATCTCATTAAGTCTGTTATTTTACAATGTCCAATCTGCCAATGTGTTAAACGTAAGAGCTTGCCACAACTAGTAAAAGGACAATTGGCGCATGGCAAATTGCCTGGGCAGATATGGCAAACTGATTATATTGACCCACTAATCCGTGATAAAGGCTGCCAATATGTGTGTACTGCAGTGGATGCCTATTTTGGATACCTGGTGGTCATTCCACTTGGAAAAGCCAATCAAACTAACACTATTAAAACATTAGAAGTAATTAATTTGTACTATGGTGTTCACTCCAAATTCAAAGTCACATTTCAAAGGTAAGCTAATACAAGAATTTGCCCAGGAACATAATATACAATGGATTTTTCATATTCCATATTATCCTCAAGCTGCTGGTTTAATTGAAAGAATGAACGGATTGCTAAAGGGACAACTGCTTAAATTGGGATGGGGTTCTTATAAAAATTGGAGGACTAACTTATATACTGCCTTAAATATTTTGAACAGTCGTCTAATTGGGGAATCTGAGAGTCCTTTAATGAGAATGACTATACCAAACCTACAAATTCACAGGACGGATGTTCATCCAGAGATAACTGAATACTGGGAAATTTTACCTGGAGCATTAGCTCCTTTTCTAGCCTCTCCCTAGGCTGCAGGCCTCTATTTGCATTCTATGACTGTGCAGAGGCTTACTAAAAGGATGATTTGTGTGTGCTATGTCAACTGGCATTGGCATGAAAATGCCTCCTGGACATTTTGGGCTGATTAAGGAACATATAGCTTAGCCCTTAAAGGTATTTGTGTCCACGGGGGAGTGATTGACCCTGATTATCAAGGAGAAATTAAAGTGATTTTACAAAATGGAGGCAACAATGATCTGCTTATTAATAAACGTGATCAGATTGCCCAACCACTGATTCTTCCATGTGTAATTTGTAAAGTCCAGAAAGGAGAACCTCCCACCCTATTAATCATTAGGGGTGATGGAGGGTTTAGATCCTCAAATGAAGCACATTCAATTGGAGCTAAAGTCTGGGTAAAAGAACCCAATGGTCCCCCTATAAGTGCTGATATAATTGCACAGGGAAAAGATAACTCTGTGTTGGTGATGTTTCCCAGAAAAGAAAAAAAAAGGAGATATGTGCCATTAACTCATCGTTATTCTCATGAATAAACTGTTTTTGGAAGCTTGACCGTAATGTGGATTGTCACCCATGCCTTAACCCCAGGATCTGTGCTGCAGTCAAACAATGAAACAACCCCCCATGCCTCAACTCCAGAATATCTGCTACAGTTGGAAAAAAGAACATGAACGAAAACGTTGGGGAATCTTCCATTGGAGAAATGTGAGCCAGACCCAAACTCAAGATAACTTCACCTCCCCTGCAAACGAGGCCCGCCCTTTTCTAATTATGCCTTTCTATGGACAAAACCTGTCTATCTGGTCTGGAGTAAACTCTGACAACCCATGGGCTAGAAGGTTTCTTCGATCTCCTAATTCCTCCTCTCTTGCAGTCGAATTAAGCCCGGGATATATTAATGTCTACTAATGAATATACATAGAGACAATTATTTAACAAATGGATACCTAAAAACCATTGGATACTTATTCCAGAGGGCATTACTAAATGCACAGACACCTGGTGCTCAGGGACTTTATATCACTATAAGGCTGCTAATACAAGCTCTATGTGTCAATTTCATGTTACTGCCTATTGTGTTTTTTTGTTGTTGTTGTTAGTTTCTGCTTTATAACAAAATGAGTCAGTTATACATATACATATGTTCCCATATCCCCTCCCTCTTGCGTCTCCCTCCCACCTGCCTATTGTTTTGGGGAATGAATATTGGTTGCCTCATTTTGCTGGAAATTACCTGGATTTTAGTGACTGCACACACTTATTACAGACTGGGAAAAGACTATTCAAGGATTGCTTTGTGGCCAGACTTCCCACATCTGGGAACCCTGTTTACTAGAGAATTCCATCAACTACTGTGAATGGACTATATTTCCTTAATCCTGTAGTATGCTTTTTGAAGTCTCCCAGTTTATATGTATTGTAACTGATGATATTAACACACTTTCTACTTATCACCAGGAAACGCTTTTTCAGGCTGTCTGGTACATGTAGATAACTTATATTGGAAAGGAGCAACTTATTCTTTTCCCCTATACACATACAACTGTTGTGAACTCAAGTGCTAATTCCTACTTTTTCTGTTCCTAATATTAGTCTGTCACTTGAACCTTTGAAATGGATTATTACAAAAATCAAAGTTATTACAAAAATTTATAGATACACGTAATCGTACTCTGTTAGAACACTCTGTTGTTGCTACTATTGTGGCTAACAAATTAATGGATGTGGGAGTTAACGTACAGAAGCATACTGCTCATTCTTGGTGGGACTTTTTCTTTACTCAGTCCCCCCAAGCTAAACAGTTGTTCTCTGCCTTGATTAATCCATTGCCTGTACTATGATTGTACTCTTTTTACTGACTGTTTGGAGTTGTCATATTGCCTTACTCTTATACTCTTCAGCCTAAACAATCCTAGAGGCCGAATGTTGGGAAAACTAGTAAAATAGTCTTGTTCAGGCTTCAGAGGCAGAAGCAGGCCTCTGCCCATGACCCTGCCTGGACTGCACGCCTGCTTGCTCACCTAACGATTGCTGCTAGCAAGTCAAGCAGCAGCAAGTCAAGAGGCACTTATGATAAGAAAGGGAGGGGGTCTTGGAATTTCTTGAGCCCTGGGGACCTAGCCAGTCCCCCAGGGTCTAGAAAATCTTGTGACTCACATGGTGAAACCAAGAGCATTGTTAAAGTGAATCCAGAGCTGCATTTTTGCATGCAAACTGATGATATCAGTTTGAGGCCAGGAATTATAAACAGATGCCCCCAGAACTCCAATCTGAAGTCTCACCCGTGGGGTGGATGCGCCACCCGGGACCCTTCCCATATGGGGCTCCATATTGCTGTCACTTGGGACTTCCCAGCTGCTGTTTGGATCTGGAAGTAGGTGTCGGCCCAATTCGGTGATGTATACCCTATTACGTTTCTCTAACATTCTTATCCCTTTCCTTCTAATGATCATATATTAAAATTAAGCTAAATCACCTTTTATTAAAGAATTGATTAAAGCTGTTTATTTGTGTGAAACGAGTGGTTATTTTGCCAGTGAATCCAACGAATCTTAAAATCGAAAGCAGCCTTTCGGCAAAACACTGGAAGATAAAATTGAAGACCAAATGTATAAATAATCAAGTAATAGAAATTTCAAAACAAAAATGAGAGTGAGGATAGAGGGAGTTGTAATCAAAGTGATGATGGATGAAAACTTCCTGCATGTAAAGACCTCATCTGTTCTTGGGCAAAACTAACTTCTTAATGCATCCTGAGACATTTCTTGATGAGTGTTCTCAAATATAAATTAAAAATCTTAAAACTATATTGGACTTGTATGTGGGATGTTGAGAGTAGGAGAGGTTGTGAGAGGTGATGGGGTATATGAGAACCCTATGTACTTTCTGCTCAATTTTGCTCTGAACCTAAAAGTGCTATAAAAAAATAAGTTTATGGAAAAAAATATATATGCAAAAGATTACCTGTAAAGGAATAATAACTGTGCAAATACCCGACTTCTTATCTATAACTCTGGAACATAGAAAATACTGAAATAACTTTAAGGCAATGAGAGAAAAGATATGTGATTGAAGAATCCTACACCCAGCAGTCAAGATATCATTCTTATAAAAGAGAAAAAAGACAATGTGACGTTCAAAGCTTACTGAGTACACAACCCATGTATTTAATCTAGGGAGCATACTTGAGGAGGTACTCCAGTGAAATAAAAATGAATTCGAATACAGGATCCCAAGCTGGGAGAATAAGAAATACAAGAGAAAATAGTGGTGAGCAATGACACTTGCATTTTTAATAAATTTAAAGAGATGATAATATGAGTAGAAACTAATATTTAAGTGACAAGTGAGGATTTTAGGAGCCAAAGATATTGTAAGCTAAAATTTTATAGTAGTTTAGAACTAAAAGTCTAGATGATCTGAACAAAACCCAGGAGTATACAGCAGGAAAGTGTGCAACCTGAGGAAGTAGGTAAGCAAAAACGTTTAAAAAGTCAAGATTTACTGGGTGGATGGGGAGGAAGTGGCAAGTAAATTGTCCTGGAGAATATAGATACATATATGAGAGTTAAAAATAGGAAAGTAACCAGTAAGAAAGAAAAAAATAACTTCTTAATGCAAGGGAGGGTACAAAACAGAATTTCAAAATGGATGAGGTAGGGTAAAAGTTGTTGAAGATGAAATATAACCTAGTCAATATAAAAAAATATAAAGAAAGAAAAAACAGTAACATAAAGTAAAATTAAGAATAAATATAAACTGGCACACACAAAAAAAGCATAATTAAGGGTAATTTCAAACCAGAAACCCAGGAACCAAATAACCATAAATAGGCTGAACACTCCTATCAAAATCCATGACCCTCAGATTGAGTTAGAACCAAAGTTCAAATTGGAGTACTGGAAGAAAAACAGAGGAAGTATCCCACAACACACAGCACATGTTTAATCAAAATTTTGACTGGAAAAAAGTAAACAGGGCTTCCCTGGTGGTACAGTGGTTGAGAGTCTGCCTGCCGATGCAGGGGACACAGGTTCATGCCCTGGTCTGGGAGGATCCCACATGCCATGGAGCGGCTGGGCCCATGAGCCATGGCCGCTGAACCTGCGCATCTGGAGCCTGTGCTCCGCAACGGGAGAGGCCACAACAGTGAGAAGCCCGCGTACCGCAAAAAAAAAAAAAAAAAAAAAAAAAAAAAAAAAGTAAATGAAAGACTTACTTAAAGGCTGTTTATAGAAAATATTTCTAAAACACAGTGGGTTTTTTTCTAAAGGTTAAAAATAAAGAGATGGATAAAGATATATCAAACAAATGCCAGCAAAAGGAAAACGGAATTCAAGTTCAAAGAACTAATGACATAAAGAAGGATTTTTAATAACAATAAAACATAAATCCCCAACATTCATATAGATACAAAGATTTATGCACCAAATAATAGAGTAACAAAACTCAGGAGGCAAACATTTGATAAAATTGACAGATTTGTGAAATACTGTTGGAGTAATGAGCACAGAAGCAATGATTGTGGTTTTCTAACAGCCAAAACTAAGAAAAAGGATTTTGATTTCCTTTGCTTATGAGACCATGTTATTTCATCCAATTTAACTGTTAATAAGTATACACAGGATATGGGCAAGACATTGGTCTAGGAATGAATGAAGTTCAGGGGGTAAAATATTAACAGAAGTTTTAAAAACATTTCTTCCGTTTAACTTCCACCAGAAAAAAACCCTGCAAATTGAATTTGATGTGCCATAATTATCATAGTAAGGAGTCCAAAAAGCATATAAAGGTCTTACTGAAAACTGGTGAAGTATTTGAAAGCTGAGAGAATACCCAATTATTGTTTAATAGTTTTTATTAACTATACAAATTACCTCAAAGATTTTGTATCATACTGGAGTCTCCACCAACTAATAGGTAATTCCTGCATTTAGTAGATTATCTTAAGCATCTACCACTGAAAAATAAGTGAATAGACCTAGAACCACATACTGACATATAATATGCTGAAATAATGCAAAAAGAGCCATGCTCATGAATCAAAAGAATGAGACATTACTTAAGTGTGGGGTTCACAGTTATGTAGGAGTGTTTATGGGAGGGTAACTTACTGTTAATGAGCTTGTTTAGTAGAGCACAATCAAAAATCTACTTTTTATTCTTTCTCGCTTTGCCCTGTCAATAGCTCTCTAGGGTCTAGTTCTTTCTTTAAGTCCTTTAGCCTTTACAGCTCATCTTAGTCACAAGAGTAATGTCATCTCACTTCAGTAATTAAAATTTCCCATCCAATTTTATGTAGCATTATAGCTCTAAGTTTAGTTCAACATAAACACCTCTTCACCCAGCCCAGTTCTGACTAAAGAGTGGGAAGGAAGTGTGGTGAAAAAATAATAATAATAGTAGCAAACAAACAAACCTCCTGACAAGGTAGTTGTGAACAGGTGTCCAAGTTTTATTATAATCTTGCTGCAAGAAAGAAGGGCCCTAGTAGGCTAATTCAAAGATTTTCTCTTAATAGGGATACTTTATAGGAAAAGAGCATGGCTTGATAATGATTAACTTTTAGACCACACTCAAATAGAAAAGAACAGATAAGGATCACTAGATAATGACAGTTGAGTAGATGGATAAATTATTTCCCAGAACATGTCTTAATCCCATTAAGTACCAGAAAATTGTTTAAGCATTTCAACAAGAATACTAATTATATACTAGAAGGAGATTATAAATTGTATCATACAAAAATATGGTGTTCTAGAACAGTTTGGGGATAATTTCACATTCACAGACAGTAGCCTCTTCTCACCCAACCTTCTGATCCTCCTCTATTAATGACAGACACAAAATAGATTAAATGAAAAAGGTACAGAGATAGCAGAAGCAAGAAGAACTACAATCCTGCAGCCTGTGAAACGAAAACTACATTCACAGAAAGATAGACAAAATGAAAAGGCAGAAGACTATGTACCAGATGAAGGAACAAGATAAAACCCCAGAAAAACAACTAAGTGAAGTGGAGACAGGAAACGTTCCAGAAAAAGAATTCAGAATAATGGTAGTGAAGATGATTCAGGACCTCAGAAAAAGAATGGAAGAAACGATCAACAAGATGCAAGAAATGTTTAACAAAGACCTAGAAGAATTAAAGAACACACACCTAGAAGAATTAAAGAACAAACAAACAGAGATGAACAATACAATAACTGAAATGAAACATACACTAGAAGTAATCCATAGCAGAATAACTGAGGCAGAAGAACCGATAAGTGACCTGGAAGATAGAATGGTGGAATTCACTGCCACGGAACAGAATAAAGAAAAAAGAATGAAAAGAAATGAAGACAGCCTAAGAGACCTCTGGGACAACATTAAATGCAAAAACATTCACATTATAGGGGTCTCAGAAGGAGAAGAGAGAGAGAAAGGACCCGAGAAAATATTTGAAGAGATTATAGTCAAAAAATTCCCTAACATGGGAAAGGAAATAGCCCCCCAAATCCAGGAAACGCAGAGAGTCCCAGGTAGGATAAACCCAAGGAGAAACACGCTGAGACACATAGTAATCAAATTGACAAAAATTAAAGACAAAGAAAAATTATTAAAAGCAACAAGGAAAAAACAACAAATAACATACAAGGGAACTCCCATAAGGTTAACAGCTGATTTCTCAGCAGAAACTCTACAAGCCAGAAGGGAGTGGCATGATATATTTAAAGTGATGAAAGGGAAGAACCTACAACCAATATTACTCGACCCAGCAAGGATCTCATTCAGATTCGATGGAGAAATCAAAAGCTTTACAGGCAAGCAAAAGCTAAGAGAATTCAGCACCACCAAATCAGCTCTAAAACAAATGTTAAAGGAACTTCTCAGAGTGGGAAACACAAGAGGACAAAAGGACCTACAAAAACAAACCCAAAACAATTAAGAAAATGGTAATAGGAACTTACATATCGATAATTACCATAAATATGAATGGATTAAATGCTCCAACCAAAAGACACAGCCTCAGTGAATGGATACAAAAACAAGACCCATATACATGTTGTCAACAATACATGTTGTCAACAAGAGACCCACTTCAGACCTAGGGAAACATACAGACTGAAAGTGAGGGGATGGATCGACAGATGAATGGACAAAGAAGATGTGGCACATATATACAATGGAATATTACTCAGCCATAAAAAGAAATGAAATTGAGTTATTTGTAGTGAGGTGGATGGACCTAGCATCTGTCATACAGAGTGAAGTAAGTCAGAAAGAGAAAAACAAATACCGTATGCTAACACATATGTATGGAATCTAAAAAAAAAAATGGTTCTGAAGAACCTAGGGGCAGGACAGCAATAAAGATGTAGAGAATGGACTTGAGGACACAGGGAGGGGGAAGGGTAAGATGGGATGAAGTGAGAGAGTGCCATGGACATATATACACTACCAAATGTAAAACTGATAGCTAGTGGGAAGCAGCCACATAGCACAGGGAGATCAGCTCAGTTCTTTGTGACCACTTAGAGGGGTGGGATAGGAAGGGTGGGAGGTAGACGCAAGAGGGAGGAGATATGGGGATATATGTATAGCTGATTCACTTTGTTATACAGCAGAAACTAACACACATTGTAAAGCAATTATACTCCAATAAAGATGTGGTGAAGAAAAAAAAGAAACAAAGAAAGTGAGGGGATGGAAAAGATATTCCATGCAAAGGGAAATCAAAAGAAAGCTGGAATAGCAATACTCATATGAGATAAAATAGCCTTTAAAATAAGAGACAAGGAAGGATACTACGTAATGATCAAGGGATCAATCCAAGAAAATATAATAATTATAAATATATATGCCCCCAACATAGGAGCACCTCAATACATAAGGCAAATACTAACAACTATAAAAGAGGAAATTGATAGTAACACAATAATAGTGGGGGACTTTAACACCTCACTTACACCAATGGACAGATAATCCAGACTGAAAACTAATAAGGAAACACAAGCTTTAAATGACACAATAGACCAGATAGATTTAATTGATATTTATAGGACATTCCATCCAAAAACAGCAGGTTACACTTTCTTCCCAAGTGCACACAGGACATTCTCCAGGATAGATCACATGTTGGGGTACAAATCGAGCCTTGGTAAATTTAAGAAAATTGAAATCATATCAGGCATCTTTTCTGACCACAATGGTATGAGATTAGGAATAAATTACAGGGAAAAAAACATAAAAAACACAAACACATGGAGGCTAAACAATACATTACTCAATAAGCAACTGATCACTGAAGAAATCAAAGAGGAAATCAAAAAATACCTAGAGAAAATGACAACAAAAACACAACGATCCAAAACTTATGGGATGGGGACTTCCCTGGTGGCGCAGTGTTTGGGAATCCGCCTGCCAATGCAGGGGATACAGGTAAGAGCCATGCTCTGGGAAGGTCCCACCTGCTGTGGAGCAACTAAGCCCATGTGCCACAACTACTGAGCCTGTGCTCTAGAGACCGTGAGCCACAACTACTGAGCCTGTGTGCCACAACTACTGAAGCCCACGTGCCTAGAGCCCATGCTCCAGAACAAGAGAAGCCACCCAGTGAGAAACCTGCACACTACAATAAAGAGTAGACCCCGCTCGCCATAACTAGAGAAAGTCTGCGTGCAACAACAAAGACCCAATGCAGCCAAAAATAAATAAATTAATTAATTAAAAAAAGAAAACCTATGGGATGCAGCCAAAGCAGTTCTAACAGGGAAGTTTCTAGCAATACAATCCTACCTCAAGAAACAAGAAAAATCACAAACAAACAACTTAACCTTACACGTAAAGGAACTAGAGAAAGAAGAACAAACAAAACCCAAAGTTAGCAGAAGGAAAGAAATCATAAAGATCGAGTAGAAACAAAGAAAACAATAGCAGAGATCAATAAAACTAAAAGTTGGTTCTTTGAGAAGATAAACAAAATTGATAAACCTTTAGCCAGACTGATCAAGAAAAAGAGGGAGACTCAAAGAGGGAAAAAAGAGGGAGACTCAAATCAATAAAATTAGAAATGAAAAAGGAGAAGTTACAATGGACACTGCAGAAATACAAAGAATCATAAGAGACTACTACAAGCAACTCTATGCCAATAAAATGGACAACCTGAAAGAAATGGCCAAATTCTTAGAAAGGTATAACCTTCCAAGACTGAACCGGGAAGAAATAGAAAGTATGAACAGACCAATCACAAGGAATGAAATTGAAACTGTGATTAAAAATCTTCCAACAAACAAAAGTCCAGGACAGATGGCTTCACAGGTGAATTCTATCAAATATTTAGAGAAGAGCTAACACCCATCCTTCTCAAACTCTTCCAAAAAACTGCAGAGGAAGGAACACTCCCAAACTCATTCTACGAGGCCACCATCACCCTGATCCCAAAACCAGGCAAAGATACTACAGAAAAAGAAAATTACAGGGTTTCCCTGGTGGTGCAGTGGTTGAGAGTCTGCCTGCCGATGCAGGGGACGCGGGTTCATGCCCCAGTCCAAGAAGATCCCTCATGCCATGGAGCGGCTGCACCCGTGAGCCATGGCCGCTGAGCCTGCACCTCCGGAGCCTGTGCTCCGCAACGAGAGAGGCCACAACAGTGAGAGGCCCAGGTACCGCAAAAAAAAAAAAAGAAAAAGAAAATTACAGACCAATATCACTGATGAATATAGATGCAAAAATCCTCAACAAAATACTAGCAAACAGAATCCAACAACACATTGAAAGGATCATACACCATGATCTAGTGGGATTTATTCCAGGGATGCAAGGCTCCTTCAATATGTGCAAATCAATCAATGTGATAAACCATATTAACAAATGGAAAAATAAAAACCATATGAACATCACAATAGATGTAGAAAAATCTTTTGACAAAATTCAACACCGATTTATGATAAAAACTCTCCAGAAAGTGGGCATAGAGGGAACCTACCTCAACATAATAAAGGCCACATACGACAAACACATAGCAAAAATCATTCTCAATGGTGAAAAACTGAAACAATTCCTGTAAGATCAGGAACAAGACAAGGATATCCACTCTCGCCACTATTATTCAACATAATTTTGGAAGTCCTAGCCCTAGCAATCAGAGAAGAAAAATAAATAAAAGGAATACAAACTGGAAAAGAAGAAGCAAAACTGTCACTGTTTGCAGATGACATGATACTATACAAAGAGAATCCTAAAGATGCCACCAGAAAACTACCAGAGCTAATCAATGAATTTGGAAAAGTTGTAGGATACAAAATTAATGCACAGAAATCTTGCATTCCTATACACTAACAATGAAAGATCAGAAAGAGAAATTAAGGAAACAATCCCATTCACCATTGCAACAAAAAGAATAAAACACCTATGAATAAACCTACCTAAGGAGGTAAAAGACCTGTACTCAGAAAACTATAAGACACTGATGAAAGAAATCAAAGGTGACACAAACAGATGGAGAGATATGCCATGTTCTTGGATTCAAAGAATGAATATTGTGAAAATGGCTATACTACCCAAAGTAATCTACAGATTCAGTGCAATCCCTATCAAATTACCAGTGGCATTTTTTTACAGAACTAGAACAAAAAAATCTTAAAATTTGTATGGAGACACAAAAGACCCCAAATAGCCAAAGCAATCTTGAGAGAAAAAGCAGAGCTGGAGGAATCAGACTCCCTGACTTCAGACTATACTACAAAGCTACAGTAAGCAAGACAGTATGGTACTGGCACAAAAACAGAAATATAGATCAATGGAACAGGATAGAAAGCCCAGAGGTAAACCCACACACCTATGGTCAACTAATCTATGACAAAGGAGGCAAGGATATACAATGAAGAAAAGACAGTCTCTTCAATAAGTGGTGCTGGGAAAACTGGACAGCTACATGTAAAAGAATGAAATTAGAACACCCTCTAACACCATACACAAAAGTAAACTCAAAATGGATTAAAGACCAAAATGTAAGACCGGACACTATAAAACTCTTAGAGGAAAACATAGGAAGAACACTCTGACATAAATCACAGCAAGATCTTTTTTGACCCACTTCCTATAGAAATGGAAATAAAAACAAAAATAAACAAATGGGACCTAATGAAACTTAAAAGCTTTTGCACAGCAAAGGAAACTATAAACGAGACGAAAAGACAACCCTCAGAATGGGAGAAAATATTTGCAAACGAATCAATGGACAAAGGATTAATCTCCAAAATATATAAACAGCTCATGCAGCTCAATATTAAAAAAAAACAAACAACCCAATCAAAAAATGGGCAGAAGACCTAAATAGACATTTCTCAAAAAAAGACATACAGATGGCCAACAGGCACAGGAAAATATGCTCAACATCACTAATTATTAGGGAAATGCAACTCAAAACTACAGTGAGGTATCACTGCACACTAGTTAGAATGGGCATCATCAGAAAATCTACAAACAACAAATGCTGGAGAGGGTGCAGAGAAAAGCAAACCCTCTTGCACTGTTGGTGGGAATGTAAATTGATACAGCCACTATGGAGAACAGTAAGGAGGTTCCTTAAAAAGCTAAAAATTGAACTACCATACGGCCCAGCAATCCCACTACTGGGCATATACCCTGAGAAAACCATAATTCAAAAAGTCACATGCACCCCAGTGTTCACTGCAGCACTATTTACAATAGCCAG